>NC_083589.1:12259055-12563638 GCF_027579695.1 Neoarius graeffei | reverse complement strand
AGCCAATCCTTTGACAGCAGCACAATGCATAAAATCATGCAGATACAAATCAAGAGCTTCAGTTAATGTTCACTTCAAATATCGGAATGGGAAAAATTGTGATCTCAAAGTGTGACTTTCACTGTGGCATGGGTGTTGGTTTGAGCCAGATGGACTGGTTGGAGTATTTCAGAAACTGCTGATCTCCTGGGGTTTTCACACACAACAGTCTCTAGAGTTTACATAGGATGGTTTGAAAAACAAATAACATCAACTGAATGACAGTTCTGTGGGTGGAAACAAACGCCTTGTTGATAAGAGAGTTCAGAGGAAAATGGCCAGATTGGTTCAAGCTGCCAGGAAGGATATAGTAACTCATACAATATACTGTATATAACTCATATAATATATAACTCTTTACAACCATGATGAGCAGAAAAGCATCTCAGCATGCAACAGCAGAAGAACACAAAAGATAAGATAAGAAGATATATAGGGCGGCACGGTGGTGTAGTGGTTAGCGCTGTCGCCTCACAGCAAGAAGGTCCTGGGTTCGAGTCCCGGGGCCGGCGAGGGCCTTTCTGTGTGGAGTTTGCATGTTCTCCCCGTGTCCGCGTGGGTTTCCTCCGGGTGCTCCGGTTTCCCCCACAGTCCAAAGACATGCAGGTTAGGTTAACTGGTGACTCTAAATTGACCATAGGTGTGAATGTGAGTGTGAATGGTTGTCTGTGTCTATGTGTCAGCCCTGTGATGACCTGGCGACTTGTCCAGGGTGTACCCCGCCTTTCGCCCGTAGTCAGCTGGGATAGTCTCCAGCTTGCCTGCGACCCTGTAGAAGGATAAAGCGGCTAGAGATAATGAGATGAGAAGAAGATATATATATATGTGTGTGTGTGTGTGTGTGTGTGTGTATACACACACATACATACAGTACATACATACATTAAAAAGAAAAAAATATACCTAAGGGGGTCATTTTACCGAGTACGATCTGGAAAAATCGCACGCGACCATGCGCGACTATGATCGCAGCTATGTTTTCCCGTAGTCGCGGGCAAAATCCGTGCGACCTAAACCCATTATTTTCTGTGTACACTGTACGCTCTATGTTTGATGTTATCTCATTCGACCTTCGATGTGTACGCTCTATCTGCGTCCTATACGCTCTGTAGATGCTTTACATACGCTCTACTTGCGTCTATCCACTCGATCTGATGCGATCTTAACACGACCAAGGCTCATTCTGTTCGACCAATCTGCGACATAGCGTCGATCTCTCGGCGATCTATCCTTGCAAGTGTGCGACCTCGGCCGATCAAGGCTCAATCTTGGCCGATCTAGCTACGTACGAGTTGCAACGTACCCTCGATCAATACGATTTAGCCTGCGATATAAACGTTCTAGCTTCGCTCTGTACGCTCAATTCTCGATCTTTTCTAGACAGATTCTCACCTGAGCTATCCACAAATTTGTCACGGTCGCCTGGATTTGCGTGCGACCCACTGCGACCGTATAAAAAGGCCCTGCGATCGGTGGCCGACCATCAGTTTTTGACCAGCCTCCGAAGGGACAACATGGACCCAATCGCTCTGCATCATGCCATGTTATTACAGCACCGTGCCCTGCAACTGCAGCAAGACTCTCTGGTTATGCTATTGCGCCCTGTTTATATGACATTCAGTACGCGTAGCTTTAATCGGATTAGGCGAAGGTAGGTCACAACTTAAGCGATGGTCGATCTTTATTGGTTGAAGTAGGTTGCACCTTAAACCTCTTTAGAATCCAATCGTGCCCATGGGAAGAATAGGGAGCGTACGGGTCTAGGGAAGGTCTGGGATAGGTTGCGCGGAGCGAGGCAAAAGAGTGAAGCTACAACCCCAATTCCAAAAAAGTTGGGACAAAGTACAAATTGTAAATAAAAATGGAATACAATGATGTGGAAGTTTCAAAATTCCATATTTTATTCAGAATAAAACATAGATGACATATCAAATGTTTAAACTGAGAAAATGTATCATTTAAATAGAAAAATGAGGTGATTTTAAATTTCATGACAACAACACATCTCAAAAAAGTTGGGACAAGGCCATGTTTACCACTGTGAGACATCCCCTTTTCTCTTTACAACAGTCTGTAAACGTCTGGGGACTGAGGAGACAAGTTGCTCAAGTTTAGGGATAGGAATGTTAACCCATTCTTGTCTAATGTAGGATTCTAGTTGCTCAACTGTCTTAGGTCTTTTTTGTCGCATCTTCCGTTTTATGATGCGCCAAATGTTTTCTATGGGTGAAAGATCTGGACTGCAGCCTGGCCAGTTCAGTACACGGACCCTTCTTCTACGTAGCCATGATGCTGTAATTGATGCAGTATGTGGTTTGGCATTGTCATGTTGGAAAATGCAAGATCTTCCCTGAAAGAGACGTCGTCTGGATGGTAGCATATGTTGCTCTAGAACCTGGATATACCTTTCAGCATTGATGGTGTCTTTCCAGATGTGTAAGGCTGTAAGCTGCCCATGCCACACGCACTAATGCAACCTCATACCATCAGAGATGCAGGCTTCTGAACTGAGCGCTGATAACAACTTGGGTCGTCCTTCTCCTCTTTAGTTCGAATGACACGGCGTCCCTGATTTCCATAAAGAACTTCACATTTTGATTCGTCTGACCACAGAACAGTTTTCCACTTTGCCACAGTCCATTTTAAATGAGCCTTGGCCCAGAGAAGACGTCTGCGCTTCTGGATCATATTTAGATACGGCTTCTTTGAACTATAGAGTTTTAGCTGGCAACAGCGGATGACACAGTGAATTGTGTTCACAGATAATGTTCTCTGGAAATATTCCTGAGCCCATTTTGTGATTTCCAATACAGAAGCATGCCTGTATGTGATGCAGTGCCGTCTAAGGGCCCAAAGATCACGGGCACCCAGTATGTTTTTTCGGCCTTGACCCTTACGCACAGAGATTCTTCCAGATTCTCTGAATATTTTGATGATATTATGCACTGTAGATGATGATATGTTCAAACTCTTTGCAATTTTACACTGTCGAACTCCTTTCTGATATTGCTCCACTATTTGTCGGCGCAGAATTAGGGGGATTGGTGGTCCTCTTCCCATCTTTACTTCTGAGAGCCGCTGCCACTCCAAGATGCTCTTTTTATACCCAGTCATGTTAATGACCTATTGCCAGTTGACCTAATGAGTTGCAGTTTGGTCCTCCAGCTGTTCCTTTTTTGTACCTTTAACTTTTCCAACCTCTGATTGCCCCTGTCCCAACTTTTTTGAGATGTGTTGCTGTCATGAAATTTCAAATGAGCCAATATTTGGCATGAAATTTCAAAATGTCTCACTTTCGACATTTGATATGTTGTCTATGTTCTATTGTGAATACAATATCAGTTTTTTGAGATTTGTAAATTATTGCATTCCGTTTTTATTTACAATTTGTACTTTGTCCCAACTTTTTTGGAATTGGGGTTGTAGATCGCACGGATCGAGTGAGTGTCGAGGACGGGCCGAGCAGCACAACCATGCACGCAATCAGTTCTCGCTCAAGAAGACTGAGCATTGCTCATCCCCTTTCTAGCCTCGATTGTCTCTCGACCAATGTATTCTTTCCTCGACCTTGTTCGCTCTTTTGACTCTCTCTGTGCGACTTTTAGGTCGAGGCTCAGTTTTTTGACATGTCAAAAAACCGAGCTACGATCTCTTTGTCGGGGAGACCATTCCTCGACCATGTGCAACCACGGAAGACCAAGGCGTGACCAACCCTCGGTCAACCGTCGACTGCGTACGACCTGGGACGACCAAGCCACGCTCTGAGAACGCAGCTCGGTCTTCCGGGAAGATTTCTCGGTGAAATGACCCTCTAAGATAAATACTAAATTAGAGGAATTATTAAGTAGATGAAGCACACACACACACACTAATATTCCACAATTATTCCGAATATGTCCCAAAAGCCAGTTTTGTCAGCTGAGGATCAGTACGCCAGAGCCTCCGCCTTTGGCTGCTACCCAATCCACAGTGCACCGGACCCTTACTGCACCTCCTGTGGGTGGTGGGTCCACAGGAGAGTGGTTCTGTGTTGCTCATTCAGGCTGGGCCTGGCCGAGCCCCACAGGCATAGGCCCGGCCACCAGGCGCTCGCCAACGAGCCCCTACCCCAGGCCTGGCTCCAGGGTGGGGCCTCAGTATCCCTGATCTGGGCAAGGGCACTTGGATACCTGCTTTTCCTCTCATAAGGGTCATTCTGAACCACTCTTTGTCTGACCTCTCATCTAGGACCTGTTTGCTTTCGGAGACCCTACCAGGGGCAAATGCCCCAGACAACATAGCTCCTAGAATCCCTGAGGCACTCAAACCCCTTAATTAAGGTGGCAATTCAAGGAGAAACAATGCAGTTTTCATCCTGGTTGTGAAACACTAGACCAGCTCTTTACTCTTGCAAGGGTGCTGGAGGGTGCATGGGAGTTTGCCTAACTGGTCTACATGTGTTTTGTGGACCTGGAGAAGGCTTACAACCATGTCCCTTGTGGTGCCCTGTGGGGGGTTGCTTCGGGAGTATGGGGTTCAGGGCCCACTACTGTGGGCCATTCGGACCCTGTATGACTGGAGCAGGAGTTTGGTTCGCATTGCCGGCAGTAAGTCGGACTCATGGAGTCCGACTTACTGCCGGCAATGGAGTCGCATGTGGGACTCCACCAGGTCTGCCCTTTTTCACTGGTTCTGTTCATAACTTTTATGGACAGAATTTCTAGGTGCAGCCAAGGGGCGGAGGGTGTCCAGTTTGGTGGCATCAGGATCACGTCTCTGCTTTTTGCGGATGATGTGGTCCTGTTGGCTTCATCAATCTGTGACTTACAGCATGCACTGGGACAATTTGTGGCCAAGTGCGAAGCGGCTAGGATGAGGATCAGCACCTCCAAGTCCATGGCCATGGCGCTCAGCTGGAAATGGGTGGAGTGCCTACTTCGGGTCAGGGGGGAATTGGTACCTAAAGTGGAGGAGTTTAAGTATCTTGGGGTTTTGTTTACAAGTGAGGGTAAGGGGGAGCGGGAGTTGGACAGACGGATTGGGGCACCGTCAGCAGTGATGCGGACGCTAAACTGGTCTGTTGTGGTAAAGAGAGAGCTGAGCCAAAAGGCAAAGCTCTCAATTTACTGGTCCATCTACGTTCCCACTCTCACCTATGGTCACGAGCTGTGGGTAGTGACCGAAAGAATGAGATCGCAGATACAAGCGGTAGAAATGAGTTTTCTCCGCAGGGTGGCTGGGCTCTCCCTTAGAGACAGGGTGAGAAGCTTGGTCATTCGGGAGAGACTCAGAGTAGAACCGCTGCTCCTCCACATTGAGTCAGTTGAGGCGGTTTGGGCACCTTGTTAGGATGCCCCCTGGATGCTTCCCAAGGGAGGTTTTCTAGGCATGCCCCACTGGGAGGAGACCCCGGGGCAGACCCAGGACACGCTGGAGAAATTACATTTCTTGGCTAGCCTGGGAACGCCTCGGTATTCCCCTGGAAGAGCTGGTGGAGGTGACCGGGGAGAAGGAAGTCTGGGCTGCTCTGCTTAGGCTGCTAGCCCCGTGACCCAGCCCCGGATAAGCGGTAGAAAATGGTTGGATGGATATTCCGAATATGACGATATTACGAACGTGATACAGGTCACATAAACAGCATATTCCATCTGGATATTCCAAATTTATCTTTATTTTGAATGTAGCATTTTCTGATTAAGACAATGTGGGATTATTTAGGCTTAATGATCATTCTTTGGACATGTTCTGTGTGTCATATACAAACTGACTAGACAACAGTTTGGAAGGTAAATTCATGTAAATGGGAATATTAGTGGAATATTCTTTTTCATTAGCCTTGTAACCAACTTAGTAGGAATGTTGCCTTTTTCTGAATCTGAATAAGGGTAAAAACGGAATATTTTTTGCTTGTAAATGTAGTGATTGATTATGTAAACAGTAATTGTCTTTTCTGTCAGGTTATTCTGGTTTTGTCCACAGTCAGTGCTCCACTGGAATCCTTTTATGAACGTGGATCCATTCGACTATACAGGAGGTTAGTGCACAGCAAGTGATATGAAATACTGTGGTGTTGTTTTTCTGTTTATCTCTCAGTTACATACTTGCCAAACATAGCCTAGTATAACAGTTTTTTTAATGTTTTCTGATAGTGAAGATTATGGAAAATCCTTTCATGACATCTCATACACCATCAACAGTTCCTTCATAAGAAAAGACTTTGGGATATCTGTGGGCCCGGGGAACTCACAACAGGTGTGTAACTATCATATATCGACATTCCTTGAAAAAATCTCCAGACATGAAACACAACATCAGTGGGCCTCATTTGTCAGATTTTCTTTTTGTAGTAAAGTTGTCTTTAAATGTTTTCATAGGAAAACTAAAAAGATTTTCAGTTCCAGTAGATTTATGTAGATCTATTTCTATTCAGGTGTGTATGTTGATGAATGCCAATCACCTGAAAAGTACAACATACACCGATCAGCCATAACATTAAAGCCACTGACAGGTGAAGTGAATTACATTGATTATCTCATTACAATGGCACCTGTCGAGGGGTGCTATATTAGGCAGCAAGAGAATGGTAAGTTCTTGAAGTTGATGTGTTGGAAGCAGGAAAAATGGGCAAGCGTAAGGATCTGAGCGACTTTGGCAAGGGCCAAATTGTGATGGCAAGATGACTGGGTCTGAGCATCTCCAAAATGGCACATCTTGTGGGGTGTTCCCAGTATGCAGTGGTTAGTACCGAACAAAAGTGGTCCAAGGAAGGACAACCTGCGACAAGGTCATGGGCATCAAAAGCTCACTGATTTGCATGGGGCACGAAGGCGAGCCCATATGATCCAATCCAGAAGTCTCAGAAGAGCTACTGTAGCACAAACTGCTGAAAAAGTTAATGCTGGATAAAACAGAAAGGTGTCAGACCCAGTCATCTCTCCATCACAATTTGGCCCTTGTCAAAGTTGCTCAGATCTGCCCATTTTTCCTGCTTCCAACACATCAACTTCAAGAACTGACTGTTCTCTTGCTGCCTAATATATCCCACCCCTTGACAGGTGCCACTGTAATGAAATAATCAAATGTTATTCACGTCACCTGTCAGTGGTTTTAATGTTATGGCTGATCAGTGTACATGCATGCTACAGTTCATTTGCATTTAGTGACACCCACAGGACAAAATAGCAAAGTGGGGGTTATTTTGACTCATGTCTACACCAGTAAAAACATTTTGTAGTGTAACAACACCTGAAAAAGCCTGAATAGTTTCATGGTTTCACATGAAAATGGACACAAAGCACATCACACAGAGAAAGTCTCATCTCATTATCTCTAGCCACTTTATCCTGTTCTACAGGGTCGCAGGCAAGCTGGAGCCTATCCCAGCTGACTACGGGCGAAAGGTGGGGTACACCCTGGACAAGTCGCCAGGTCATCACAGGGCTGACACATAGACACAGACAACCATTCACACTCACATTCACACCTACGGTTAATTTAGAGTCACCAGTTAACCTAACCTGCATGTCTTTGGACTGTGGGGGAAACCGGAGCACCCGGAGGAAACCCACGCGGACACGGGGAGAACATGCAAACTCCACACAGAAAGGCCCTCGTCGGCGACGGGGCTCGGACCTTCTTGCTGTGAGGCGACAGCGCTAACCACCACACCACCATGTCACCCCCACAGAGAATGTGCTCTGAGTAATTGTTTTTAATGTTTCCCATGCTGACACTCTGTTCATCCTCTCACACACTTCATACACCAGTTCATCCCTCCTCGATGTGATGTCAGAAACACAGGAGAACATGTGCCGTAAGGAAGCCTGATACACTGAGAATGCCTGATGATAGGGAGTTTATGGCACATTACACATTGAAGCATGCCAGTACCCGGCCACTTATTGTTCATAGTATAATCACTAAAGAGTTGCAAAGCATTAAAGGATGATGCAATGGCATTCTCAGCAGCATTTCTTTTAATTCAATTTAATGATGGTTTTATGTCTTTTTTTTTTTTTACTGTATTTCTTTAATTAATGACATTAAGATGAAATTTGTGTGTAACTGAAATTTAAGCTTGACCGTGTTGTCTGTGTATAAAATTGATATGTAACTCATCTGATTGGAAAGTGCTCACGGTTTACATGAGTGAGTCTCCTTATGAGTACATTTACACCAACTCAGGAACTTCATTAGATATTTCTGAACTAACAAGATTTTCATGAATACCAAGTTCCGAATTTCATTGTAAATACCCCTACAAACAACTTAGGAATAAATTTGCTCATATCCAGCTTGATAAATGAGGTTCATTGAAAATGGAGGAGTAATCATCATGCTGAAGTTGTGTTGCTGTGTTGTTTGAATCTTGTGATATGTTACACATTTCTAATGTTATACCACTGCAAGAAATATCTCATTCATCTGTTCTTTTACCATCTCTCTGTAAGAGGTTTCATTTATTTTACTGTACTAAGCGTGTAAGTTGTGTTGTATATTTTTATAGGTGATTTTGACAGCTGAGCTTCCTGTTGCTAATGTCCCAGGAGGAGTTATCTTTACCTCCACAGACTCAGGAAAGACCTTCAGATCCGTACAGCTGCCATTCCACCCAGCTCAGCCCATTTCCTTCCATCACCACAACCCGGACTGTCTGCTGGTCATCAGCACAAAGGTGAGTAAAATGTAATCTCTGGTTTTGACAGACCCCGAAAGGTTCATCATTCAGTGTGATAATGAAGGGTATTTGTACCTTCTTTGGATGAACTACCTGAGGGAGGTTAAAACCGATCCTACACAACTAACTAGGCATATAACAATGTATTGTGTGGTGATAAATCATGATACAAATTTATGACGATTTGAATCGAGGAAATAAAAAATGAGCTGTGATTATTATTAGGCTGCGTAATTTCTTTGTTTTTCCTGGCTGTAATTGTGTTGTTTAGACTGCTGAAAGCTAAAGAAAAGAGAAGCAAATGGAGATAGTAGTTTTACGTTTAAGCCTGACTACAGCTGTGCCTGCAATAATGATGTTTAATACTGTCTAATTATTGCGTATTCTCATGATAATGAGTCAGTTAGGCTATTTATTGATTATTATTACTAATTTTATTTTTTATTTAATATCAATTAATTTTGTTTAATGTAGTTATTGATGTATTTTATTGATTAATGTATTTATATTTTACACAATAATGAGATAACATACTAATTAAGTCATTATCATGAGAAAATGGCATTAAAAAATTACTGAAAGCATGGCCATTCTCAGCTTCGCTAACAAAGATGTACCTGTGATTAACTTTTTATTCTTAATAAAAGCAATCTTTTAGTTAAATCTATTATATTTTACTCCAAAATTCACAAATAATTTGTAAATAATTACTGTTGATTAAAAGTAGGCGGCACGATGGTGTAGTGGTTAGCACTGTCGCCTCACAGCAAGAAGGTTCTGGGTTTGAGCCCAGCGGCCGACGGGGGCCTTTCTGTGCGGAGTTTGCATGTTCTCCCCGTGTCTGTGTGGGTTTCCTCCAGGTGCTCTGGTTTCCCTCACAGTCCAAAGACATGCAGGTTAGGCTAATTTGTCGCTCTAAATTGACTGTGAGTGTGAATGGTTGTTTGTCTCCATGTGTCAGCCCTGTGATAACCTGGCGACTTGTCCAGGGTGTACCCCGCCTTTTGCCCGTAGTCAGCTGGGATAGGTTCCAACTTGCCCATGACCCTGCACAAGATAAGCGGTTATGGATGATGGATGGATGATTAAAAGTATTTTTTTATTAAAAAAGGAATTTTATGTTAATAAAGAATAGGAAAATAAATGTTGCATTTTTTGGTAATAAAATTTTCTTCATTTCATTTTTTTTTTTGCTTCCCAGCTGCTGTTAGCATGGCTGCCCACTGCTCTGGGTATGTGTGTGTGCTCATTGCTCACGTGTGTGTGCATGTGTGTGTTCACTGCTTCAGATGGGTTAAATGCAGAGAGGAATTTCACAAGTGTGTGATGAATAAAGTTGTGCTTTCTTTCTTTCTTTCTTTCTTTCTTTCTTCCTTTCTTTTTTCAAAAGTATCGTAAGAAAATTGAATTATGAACCCCATTTCGTGAATCGAGCCGAATTGTGAATCAGGTGAATTGTTACATGCCTATAACTAATGCAGTTCTTACTCTGTACTTATGGAGCTATCCTGTTATCTGGAATTTAATGTTGTCCTTGTACAGGGTCCAGTCTACTGCCTTTTAGGATCTTCAGGATTTTATCTTTTCGTTAGTTCAGGTGGAGCTGAAGCGTATTTGATGGATAGATGTGTAGATGCGATGTGTAGAAGACAAGTATAATTTTTCATTCTTCATCTTTGAATGCACCCGAGTATAATAAACCCGAGCTGGACGTTTTAGAGTCAGAACCCAGAGCTTAATCTTTACACACTGCTCTGTTTCTTGTGATATTTTGACAGGGCTCTCTATGGCTCTCGCAGAACTTTGGGCACAGCTGGTCTAAAATCCATGATGGAGTTTACTCTTTTACATGGTGAGATCAACTCTGCTTTAATACTATATACTGTGAGAGATTTGTTTATTTCTCTGTCTTATGTTTCTTTTTTTAATATCCTCATGAACTGTAAGTCAGTTTGTCCAGTGGAATAAGCACTAAGACCTCAGGCCAGGAAATGTTACTTCTGGAAGCATTCTACTCTAAAATAAGCTGTTTTGGTTTTAGTTGTGTGCTTCTATCTGCTGAACAAATGGTGAAGAAAGAGAAATATTTTAGATTAAATGCCTATCTTAGCGAGAAAATAAGAGCTATATGACATGTAGAAGGAGTCTTTTTTTATTTAGCACTTGGTCATATCAAGAAGAGAAAAATATTTCTTAAAATATATGAAAACCTTTGTTGGCCTGACATTCTTCACTGCTGTAATATCTAATGACACTGAGAAACCTAGGATTTCTTTGTTTCCCAGACTTTAATGGCGTCTTATAGATAAACTGCTGCCAACAGGCAACTGAATTAACTCCCTTCATTCATTCAGAAATGCTTCAAATATTCTCCTTTCTGTCTTTCTTAGCTGATTGGAGTTAAATGAGTTTTTGAGCTTAGTGAAATTTAAATTTACTACCTTTTGCTTGATTCGTTTTAATAATTGTTGAGCATTTGGATTATTTCATGCTCATCTTGAACTTTTAGAAATCATGATTTACCCAGGCGGCACGGTGGTGTGGTGGTTAGCGCTGTCGCCTCACAGCAAGAAGGTCCGGGTTCGAGCCCCGTGGCCGGCAAGGGCCTTTCTTTTTTTTTTTTTATTAATATTTTTATTAGGATTTTTTTTCATACAAACAAGAACAAGACATTACACAATTCAAAAAATTAAAATTAAAATAATTGATAAACAAATAACGAAGTTCTATTATGTAATAATTAAATATTAAAGCTGCACAGTACAAATAAAACCAAAAGGAAAAACAAACAAACAAAAAAAACCCTAAAATAAATAAAAAAAAGGGAGAGAGAGGGTCCGTCAGTTAGGGGGCAGAGACTGGAGAGAGTGGAAGAATGTAAGAAAGGGAAGCCACTTGTTATAAAATTTAGCAGAGTTACCGTTCACTGAATATCTGATCTTTTCCAACTTTAGAAAAGACATGACGTCATTGAGCTACTGACGACTCGAAGGAGCTTTAGTCGACTTCCAGTGAAGTAGAAGGTGGCGTCTTGCCAGTAAGGAAGTAAAAGCTAAAATATCCAATTGATGAGAGGTAAACCGGTTATGGTCCTCTGGGAGCCCGAATATGGCAACATGGGGGGAGACTTTTATGGTCACTGATAGTATTTTAGACATGGTATCAAAATAATTCAACCAGAAGCAAGAGAGTAGCGGACAAGAGTAGAACATATGGGTTAAATTGCAGGATGAGGCATGACATTTGTCGCATTTGTCAGCAATACTGGGATAGATTTGAGACAATCGAGCTTTGGAAAAATGGACTCTAAACAGTACTTTAAACTGTATAAGTGTGAGACGAGCACAGGATGAGCTTGTGTGAATTTTTTTAAGAGCAGTGTCCCACCAGTCATCCTCCAAGTTTAGATCCAGTTCATCTTCCCAGGCAATCTTAACTTTAGTAACTGGTGAGCAATCAAAAGAAAGAAGTTCGGTATAAACTTTAGAAATAAATGATTTTTGAAGTGAATCGCGGTTTAAAAACACCTCCCAGTGTAGAGTAGGCGGTAAGGAAGGAAAAACTGGAAACAAAGCTTTAGCGCAGTGTCTAATTTGAAAGTATCGAAAGAGATGAGAAGGTGGGAGATGAAATTCTTTTGAGAGATCTATAAAGCTGCGAAAAATACCATCCTTGTAAAGGTCTTTAAAACATTTCAGGCCTTTACTATGCCATGCAAGAAAGGTTGAATCTGTAAGCGGAGGTTGAAATAAATGATTCTTCAGTAAAGGAGCTAATGTAGATGCTGACTTAAATTTGAAGTGCTTCCTAAACTGATACCAAATTTTAAGTGTGGAGAGAACCACTTGATGGCAAGGGCCTTTCTGTGCGGAGTTTGCATGTTCTCCCCTTGCCCGCGTGGGTTTCCTCTGGGTGCTCCGGTTTCCTCCACAGTCCAAAGACATGCAGGTTAGGTTAACTGGTGACTCTACATTGACCGTAGGTGTGAATGTGAGTGTGAATGGTTGTCTGTGTCTATGTGTCAGCCCTGTGATGACCTGGTGACTTGTCCAGGGTGTACCCCGCCTTTCGCCCGTAGTCAGCTGGGATAGGCTCCAGCTTGCCTGCGACCCTGTAGAAGGATAAAGCGGCTAGAGATAATGAGATGAGATGATTTACCCAGATTTGTCCATGAATGACTCATTTTGGCAGCACATTCCAAAGTCCTATATCCAATCAGCCAATCATGTGGCAGCAGCACAATGCAGAACATCATGCAGATTCAGCTCAAGAGCTTCAGTTGATGTTCACATCAAACAGGAATCTATGGGATGAGTCTGTGGATTATTAAAGAGTGATTATTCGAGTTACTGTAGCCTTCTGGTGAACTCGAGCCAGTCTGATCTCTCTCATCAACATGGTGTTTCCACCCACAGAACTGCTGCTCACTGTAAGTTTTCTACAGACTGTTGCGTGTGAAAATCCCAGGAGATCAGCAGTTTCTGCAAAACTCAAACCAACAAAAGTCACAGAGGTCACACCTTTTCTTCATTCTGATGTTTGATTTCAACATTAACTGAAGCGCTTGATCTGTAGCTGCATTTTTTTTTTCAATTGCACTGACTGGATGAGCAGGTGCAAAAGTGTTCCTAAGAAAGTGGTTAGTGAGAGTATGAGGTAATTCTCTCTTTCCCTCTCATCAGTGGGGCTCAGCAGTCTTTTAATCTCACACATTGTCTTTTTGTCATTTTCTCTCTGAAGGGGATCCGGCGTCACTTTCTTTTTCAGTTATAGCCCTAAAGGCACAGGTGAGACTTCCTCAGTTATGATTGTTCCCATAAATCACATTAAAAATGACATTAAAGGTAAATAAATTCAAGCACAATCTATGTAGATGGTTTGTTTCTATGTATATTTTCATGATTATTTTTCTGTGCCTTTGGGATTCCAATTGAGTGTAGTGGAGGCAGACAGACGAGGAGACCTTTTACTGAGATGTACAAAGGACCTGGGAAGAACCTTCACTACCATTGCTCAGAATATCTTCTCCTTTGGATACATTGGAGGCTTCCTGTTCACCTCTGTCATGGAGAAACCGGTTGCAAAAATGCATCCACAATTAAATGTTTGGCCATGGGTTATAATTTTCTCTGCTTTAAGTGTGACTTGTTTGTGTGTAGGGTTCTCCTCGGGCCATTTATGTGTCTACGGACCATGGTGAACGATTCACTAAAGCCTTGCTCCCATCAGCCACCTCAGAGCAGGTGAGGAAGAAGAACTGAATGAACGCACACATTATATCCAACACACACACACACACACACACACACACACACACACACACACACACACACACACACACACACACAGAGAAATGCTTACGCAGATGGTTGGAGATTTGTAAGGATGCTGGTCTCAGTATATTTTTGTCAGTTCATCAGAAAAAAAGACTTTCTCCCACAACCTCTATGTTGACAGCGCACACACACACACACATGCACATACCTGTCTGATTCAGTCTTTATCCTACTTGCATGTTCCTACTCTCTGTTTTCAGTTCTACTCAGTTTTGGATGGTGATGAAGATATGATCTTTATGCATGTGGATAGCCCCGGAGGTACAGACCTACCAGACAATCTTTATCTCAAATTACCTCATTCTTGAAAACACTAATGCTTCAGGATAATGCTACAGAGTCTACACATGGATATAATCCTGGTTTAATGTTAAACCACTTGATGCGTGTACATACACAGAGTGCTGATGCTTGACCTGCTCACTTCTTACCAGACAAGTTCTTCAAAGTGCTGAAACATCAAGACTATTTAAGGCAATAACATGACAACCGACTTTTTTTGGGGTCAGAACATATAGGTCATATTTCACTAATCCTTCAAGGCTGAGATAAGGCAGAGGACAGTGTTCTTTTTCACCTAAAATGCAATGTCAGTGACTTTATGGCCCTGTTGGAACAGCTGACACATGCGATACATCCATCAGGGTTGAGCTCATGCACACATACAGTGGTGCTTGAAAGTTTGTGAACCCTTTAGAATTTTCTAGATTTCTGCATAAATATGACCTAAAACAGCATCAGATTTTCACACAAGTCCTAAAAGTAGATAAAGAGAACCCAGTTAAACACATGAGACAAAGATATTATACTTGGTCATTTATTTATTGAGGAAAATGATCCAATATTACGTATCTGTGAGTGGCAAAAGTATGTGAACCTCTAGGATTAGCAGTTAATTTGAAGGTGAAATTAGAGTCAGGTGTTTTCAATCAATGGGATGACAATCAGGTGTGAGTGGGCACCCTGTTTTATTTAAAGAACAGGGATTCCACAACACGTTTGTGGAAGTGTATCATGGCATGAACAAAGGAGATTTCTGAGGACCTCAGAAAAAGCGTTGTTGATGCTCATCAGGCTGGAAAAGTTTACAAAACCATCTCTAAAGAGTTTGGACTCCACCAATCCACAGTCAGACAGATTGTGTGCAAATGGAAGAAATTCAGGACCATTGTTACCGTCCCCAGGAGTGGTCAACCAACAAAGATCACTCCAAGAGCAAGGCGTGTAATAGTCGGCGAGGTCACAAAGGACCCCAGGGTAACTTCTAAGCAACTGAAGGCCTCTCTCACATTGGCTAATGTTCATGAGTCTACCATCAGGAGAACACTGAACAACAATGGTGTGCATGGCAGGGTTGCAAGGAGAAAGCCACTGCTCTCCAAAAAGCACATTGCTGCTCATCTGCAGTTTGCTAAAGATCACGTGGACAAGCCAGAAGGCTACTGGAAAAATGTTTTGTGGATGGATGAGACCAAAATAGAACTTTTTGGTTTAAATGAGAAGCATTATGTTTGGAGAAAGGAAAACACTGCATTCCAGCATAAGAACCCATTAAATGGTCACAGTACATGAAGGTGTGCCGTACCTTCCTCAAAGACATTGGTCAGATACACTCCTCGCAGTGATGTCACATTTGTAAAGTCACTCTTCCTTTCACCACCAAACAAATGGCGTTCAAGAGACTTGGAGTACAGGATGCCGCGGTCATCAGATGTATACACAGTCCCGAAATGCGTCTCATCTACATCTGTGAAACATGGTGGTGGTAGTATCGTGATTTGGGCCTGTTTTGCTGCATCTAGGCCAGGACGGCTTGCCATCATTGATGGAACAATGAATTCTGAATTATACCAGCAAATTCTAAAGGAAAATGTCAGGACATCTGTCCATGAACTGAATCTCAAGAGAAGGTGGGCCATGCAGCAAGACAACAACCCTAAGCACACAAGTCGTTCTACCAAAGAATGGTTAAAGAAGAATAAAGTTAACATTTAGGAATGGTCAAGTCAAAGTCCTGACCTTAATCCAATCGAAATGTTGTGGAAGGACCTGAAGCGAGCAGTTCATGTGAGGAAACCCACCAACATCCCAGAGTTGAAGCTGTTCTGTACGGAGGAATGGGCTAAAATTCCTCCAAGCCGGTGTGCACGACTGATCAACAGTTACCGGAAACGTTTAGTCACAGTTATTGCTGCACAAGGGGGTCACACCAGATACTGAAAGCAAAGGTTCACATACTTTTGCCACTCACAGATACGTAATATTGGATCATTTTCCTCAATAAATAAATGACCAAGTATAATATTTTTGTCTCATGTGTTTAACTGGGTTCTCTTTATCTACTTTTAGGACTTGTGTGAAAATCTGATGATGTTTTAGGTCATATTTATGCAGAAATATAGAAAATTCTATAGGGTTCACAAACTTTCAAGCACCACTGTATAAACAGAAGTTTGACAGGAACAAAGACACCTTGATTAACCTGAATGGCACAGATATTATTTTCGGAGTCATACCACTACATTCTTTTCACACTGTGATCCCATGCTTGTAGATGAGACGCATTTTGGGACTGTGTATACATCTGATGACCGCGGCATCCTGTACTCCAAGTCTCTTGAACACCATTTGTTTGGTGGTGAAAGGAAGAGTGACTTTACAAATGTGACATCACTGCGAGGAGTGTATCTGACCAACGTCATTGAGGAGGGTACGGCACACCTTCATGCACTGTGACCATTTAAGATACAGTGTCTTGAAAAAGTATTCATACCCCTTGAACTTTTTCACATTTTTCTACCTTACAATCACAAACTTAAAAGTTTTTTATTGAGATTTTATGTGATAGACCAACACAGAGTAGCACATAATTGTGAAGTGAAACAAAAATGATAAATGGTCTTCAAAATTTTAAATAAATAAAAATCTGAAAAATGTGGTGTGCATTAGCATTCAGCCCCCTGTACTCTGATCCCTCTAAATACAATCCAGTGTAATCAATTGCCTTCAGAAGTCATCTAATTAGTTAATAGAGTCCTACTGTGTGTAATTTACTCTCAGCATAAATACACTTGTTCTGTGAAGGCCTCAGTGGTTTGTTAGAGAACACTGAAGAGCAAACAGCATCATGAAGACCAAAGAACTCACCAGACAGGTCAGGGATAAAGTTCTAGAGAAGTTTAAAGCAGGGTTAAGTTATAAAAAAATATCCCAAGCTCTGAACATCTCAAGAAGCACTGTTCAATCCATCATTCAAAAATGGAAAAAGTATGGCACAACTGCAAACCTACCAAGACATGGCCGTCCATCTAAACTGACAGAGCGAGCAAGGAGAGCACTGGTCAGAGAAGCAGCCAAGAGGCCCATGATCACTCTGGAGGAGCTGCAGAAATCCACAACTCAGGTGGGAGAATCTGTGCACAGGACAACTATAAGTCGTACACTCCACAAATCTGGCCTTTTTGGAAGAGTGGCAAGAAGAAAGCCATTGTTGAAAGACAGGCATAAGAAGTCCCGTTTGCAGTTTGCCAGAAGCCATGTAGGGGACACAGCAAACATGTGGAAGAAGGTGCTTTGGTCAGATGAGACCAAAGTTGAACTTTTTGGCCTAAATGCGAAGCGCTATGTGTGGCGGAAAACTAACACTGCTCATCACCCTGCACACACCATCCCCACTGTGAAACATAGTGGTGGAAGCATCATGCTATGGGGATGCTTTTCTTCAGCAGGGACAGGGAAGCTGGTCAGAGTTGATGGGAAGATGGATGGAGCTAAATACAGGGCAATCCTGGAAGAAAACCTGTTGGAGGCTGCAAAAGACTTGAGACTGGGAAGGAGATTCACCTTCCAGCAAGACAATGACCCTAAACATACAGCCAGAGCTACAATGGAATAGTTTAGATCAAAGAATATTCATGTGTTTGAATGGCCCAGCCAAAATCCAGACCTAAATCCCATTGAGCATCTGGCAAGACTTGAAAATTGCTGTTCACAGACGCTCTGCATCCAATCTGGCTGAGCTTGAGCTATTTTGCAAAGAAGAATGGGCAAAAATTTCAGTGTCTAGATGTGCAAAGCTGGTAGAGACATACCACAAAAGACTTGCAGCTGTAATTGCAGCAAAAGGTGGCTCTACAAAGTATTGATGCAGGGGGGCTGAATACTAATGCACATCACATTTTACAGATTTTTATTTGTTTAAAATTTTGAAGACCATTTATCATTTTCGTTTCACTTCACAATTATGTGCTACTCTGTGTTGGTCTATCACATAAAATCTTATAAAAAAAAACTTTTAAGTTCGTGGTTGTAAGGTGGAAAAATGTGAAAAAGTTCAAGGGGTATGAATACTTTTTCAAGGCACTGTATTAAGATCATTTAAGACAGGTCTCTGTGTTGTATGTGGAATAGGAATTCATTTAAAATATTTTTAAGGTAAACTGGATTATTAAAGGTTTCTCAAGGTTTCACACGCAGTGTGTTTTATATCTACAGTCTTAGCAAAGTTAGTGATTGCATTTTATCAAAAGGCTCTTCACTTATGCCAAGCATGTGCTCATGTTATGGATTCTAAAGCACATTGTTTGTTACAGGTGGACGAATTTGCACAGTCATCACCTTCAATAACGGTGGAAAATGGTGGCCACTGAAAAAGCCAAAAAACGTGGAATGTGAAGGAAGCGTTAAAAGGGTACATAAATTTGGTATTAACATCCTGTTTCGGAGCAGACAGCAATAACACCATTGTGTGTATGTTTCAGTGTAACCTGCACATTCATGGAGAGCACAGCCACTACAGCGGCGTTTCTCCCATGCTGCCTCTGTCTCATCCTTCTGCTGTTGGCCTGATCATTGCTCATGGTAACAGATCCAACGTAGCTTTAGCTATAGTCATTATCACCCAGTGCAGAAGCTTACAGCCTCTATTTTCACAGGCAGTGTCGGGGAATCCATTTCAGCTTCAAAGCCAGATGTGTACGTTTCCTCAGATGGAGGCTACAACTGGATATGTGCACTGAAGGGACCTCACCACTACAGCATACTGGATTCAGGTGGCCTGATTGTGGCTGTGGAGGTTCGCCGAGATCGACAGGTTAATGCTATAAAGTAAGTTCAAGGGTGAGGGGAAAGTCACATAATCGATGTACAAATCATAACAATTAAAGCCTGTTTGTACACTCACTGGCCACTTTATTAGGAACACCCATACACACACCTGCTGTTTTATGCAGTTCTCTAATCAGCCAATCCCTTGCCAGCAGTGCATAAAATCATGCAGATGGGAAAAATTGTGATCTCAAAGTGTGACTTTCACTGTGGCATGGGTGTTGGTTTGTGCCAGATGGACTGGTTTGAGTATTTCAGAAACTGCTGATCTCCTGAGGTTTTCAGACACAACAGTCTCTAGAGTTTACACAGAATGGTGCGAAAAACAAAAAAACATCGAGGGAGTGAGTGACAGTTCTGTGGGCGGAAACAAAACGCCTTGTTGATAAGAGAGGTCAGAGGAAAACGGTCAGATTGGTTCGAGCTGCCAGGAAGGATATAATAACTCATATAATCAGTCTTTACAACCGTGGTGAGCAGAAAAGCATCTCAGCATGCAACAGCAGAAGAACACATTGGGTTCCACTCCTGCAGCCAAGAACAGGAATCTTAGAGTCAAGAACAAGTTCCTATTAATGTGGCCAGTGAGTGTACATTGACAGAGTTCACATGGATGTAGCCAATCTCATCTCATCTCATTATCTCTAGCCGCTTTATCCTGTTCTACAGGGTCGCAGGCAAGCTGGAGCCTATCCCAGCTGACTACGGGCGAAAGGCGGGGTACACCCTGGACAAGTCGCCAGGTCATCACAGGGCTGACACATAGACAACCATTCACACTCACATTCACACCTACAGTCAATTTAGAGTCACCAGTTAACCTAACCTGCATGTCTTTGGAGTGTGGGGGAAACCGGAGCACCCGGAGGAAACCCACGCGGACATGGGGAGAACATGCAAACTCCGCACAGAAAGGCCCTCACCGGCCACGGGGCTCGAACCCGGACCTTCTTGCTGTGAGGCAACGGTGCTAACCACTACACCACCGTGCCGGCCTGTAGCCAATCTAAGAAACTTAATTTAACGCCAGTAAAAAAATTTTCAGATATTCTTTTTGCCTAACTGTTCAGTGTTGATCAGTGTAAATATTAAATGCATTAGTTCTGCTCATAGCTGCAAATGATTTTATTCTTTAACTCTCTCTCGTGTGTTTGTTTTCAGGTTCTCCACAGATGAGGGTCAATGTTGGAAGACTTATAATTTCACAGAGCATCCCATCTTCTTTGCCGGCCTCACATCTGAACCTGGTACTAAGTCTCTGAACATCAGTGTGTTTGGTTACCGGCTGTACGATAATAATCAGCCCTTGTGGGTTGCAGTGACTATAGACTTTGAGCAGATTCCAACCAGAGAATGTGAGTAAAATATAGGGGCTATGAGTAAAGATGCAAAAAACTTTAACTTCTGGAAAATTTTCTTGTCTTTCATTTGTTGCACATTATAATAATTCAGTACGAATGTACTTCCACAGTCCGTGCACAGTGTGTATTATGGGATAATTACTTTCAAAATGAATTAAAACTGTATTCAGTGACATTACTAATTTTAACATGTTTTTGTAACTTTTGTCCCCTCATTTTTTCTCTTTTGTTGCTTGAAAAGTCTTCTATTGAAATATAACCCTATAAATAATCCCTTTATGTCTACTACTTCAGTGAAACACATAAGTGTCTGTACAGTTCATCATTTTTGTCAGCCTACATCAGCTTCTTTTTCTACTGCAGTCATATAAGAATAAAGAATGTAATACGTACATTAAACCAGTATTACAGCAATATTAAGACATTTCTCTGACTGTTGGTGATGTACCAGGTGTTGAGCAGGACTACGTGAAGTGGTTGGCCCATTCTGATGAGGGAGAACAGGATTCAGAGATAGATGGATGTGTCTTAGGCTACAAGGAAACTTTTGAAAGGCTGAGGAAGATGTCAGTGTGCAGAAAGGGGCGTGACTACATGGTCAGTAAGCAACAGAGACCGTGTCCCTGCACCAGAGAAGATTACATGTGGTAATGACACTGCAGTATCCTGTGGCATACAGTATTTCTTGCATCAACAGATTATGTATCAGATCTGTAAGACTTTCATCAAGTGAACCAATCTCTGTCCATTTACGTCTTTATTTTAGCGATTATGGTTATTACCACCTTGAAAACAGCTCTGAATGTGTGAAACAGCCTGAGTTCACAAACAAAACACTGGAGCTCTGTTTCAATGGGGAGTTAGAGGAGCTCCAGACAACAGGGCATGTGATATTCCATATCTTTATTTCATTTAATCTCGTATACATACAGGTCTACAGACACAGATTCACCATAATGACACTTTATATTTAAAGGTATCGGAAGATCCCCAGTGATAAATGTGAGGGTGGCTTTAGCCCTGTACGCCAAATGAATGCTGCCGAAATGCATTGTGGGAATATCAGCCAGCCCTCTGCTACAAACCATCAGCCGACTAAACTAGTGAGTAAAAGTGAATTCCTTCATTTCTACGTTTAGGTGTAGTGAGAATGGATTTAGTGTCTTTAGCAGGTAGCTGATCTGCTTGAGGTTACTTCAGTATTTGAACAATACAATTTTTAATAATGAAAAAGCTGTATCTTCCAGAAGGTGGTGTGGTTGCTGACTGTGATCAGTGTCAGTCTGGGGACTGTCGCTCTGGCTGTCGTTACTGCAGTTATCATAATGGTCAGGAGGATGAACTATAGGCAAAGGTATGGCTCCAGAATTCATTGGTGGGTTTGTTCTCCTCTACTGTTCCACATTCACTCATAGTTCCTGCCTCTACAGGTCAACTTCATACCAATTCTCAGCTCTTCAGCTCCATGATGAACTGTGTGTTGCCTCTGAGACCACTCCAAGAAGTAACCAAGCCATCTACCAAGAAGACTCAGATGATGTGAGCAGATAATTAAAACACACACTGTGCATTGCATTCAACTGAACCCTATAAGCAGTATTATAGTTTTTCGATAGAATGTTTCTCTGCAGATCAATACTGCAGTGCTGTGTTCTGCATTAACATCTAAACAATATTGTCATAAACTTTGGACTGGATTTCCAGTTAGATCTAGATCAAGGTTCACACCTTAATTTCAGGTTCTCACTCCACTTCTTAATGCACACTACCCTGTACAGTTTCAAGTTCTCCTAATACCAAACACCCTTATTCCTACTCAAGGAGGTTTTGGAACTTGCTTATAAGTTGGCTAGTGTGTGTTTAGGGCAAAGAAAACTAGTGTCTATTCACTCTATTGGAGTGCAGCCATTTTGTAACATTGTCTAAATTCTTTTTGTCTAAATGGACAAATTATTCAAATCAAATTCAGTTTTATCTTTATAGCACTTTTAATGATAGACATTATCACAAAGCTGCAGATGTACAGTTGCAATCAGAAGTTTACATATATGGACATGAATGTCATGGCTTTTACCCAACTTTTATCAATACCACGGTCCAAGTGTTATTTAGCAAGTTTTCTAACATCTCCTACAGATGTAACTAGCATCTAGTTGAAATGAATGGACTTGGCTTGTGATCAAAAGCTATCGAGTCGACATCTTTGCTAACAGCCAAAGATCAAGCAAGTGCAACAACACATAGCAAGGCAGATAATGTAATATTACTTACTCATTCAACAGAAAGAAGCCCAGCTTCTTGCAGCATCTGTCTTGCAGTCTTTTATCTCTCTTTGCCCTCACCAACAAGTAAAATCCAGTCCAAGATTTACTCTTGTCCGGTTTCTTGCTTGGTCACAATCTCTTTTTCTCTTCCTGGCTTCCTCCAACAGCATCTTCTTTGGTCTCTTCACCTCTCCTATGATGTCCATACTGAGAATACAGATTTAGTGTCTTCTTATAGACAGTGTTGCTGCCTGATTTTCAAAGCTGGCTGTGGTGCCATAAAGTGTTATGCAGTTCTCGCTAGAGGTCTCCAGGATGCACCACCAGAGTAACACAGTGCTATAACTGGTGACCAAGATGTGGATTTGGAAAGAAGACAAGCCATTCTCTCTGTTACAAGTCAATATATCATCAAAATTATTTTAAAGCTGATATTTTAAGGTAAAATTCTTATATAATGTTGCTTTAAGATTAATCAGCTTTATCCTCCTCAACCAACTTTGATGTGTCATTGTCATTGTCCTGTTGAAACACACAATTGTGTCCAAGTTTCTGATGATTTAAGTCCTTCCATTTTGTGCAATTCACCAGTTCCACTGGCAGCAGACCAGCCCCAGAGCCTGATGCTACCACCACCATGCTTAATAGTGGGTACAGTACCTCTGTACCTTTGGTCATTGTGGCCAAACAACTCAATCTTTGTCTCATCTGACCATAAAACTTTCCTCCAAAAGGCTTTTTCTTTGTCCATGTGGTCAGATGCAAAACTGAGTCAAGCTTGAAGGTGTTGATTTTGGAGCAGGGGCTTCTTTCTTGGATGGCAGCCTCTCAGTTCATGGTGATGTAAAATTCACCTGACTGTAGACAGTGTTCCAGTAGTTTCCAGTTCATGACAGACCTTGGTGGTTCCTGACCATCCAAACCAATTTCCTCTGAGGGGGACAGTTTGGGTCATCTTCCAGCTAAGTGGCTCCCCCTCCTAATACCTTGTACTTACATACAGTTGTTTGAACTGATGATCTTGGACTCCACAGTTGTTTAGAAATGGCGCCAGGAGACATTCCTGAGTGTAACTCTATGATCCTCTTTCTCAGATCTGCACTGAGCTCCTTGGACTTTCCCATTGTACTGTCTGTTGGTCAGTCAAATGAGTGTCAAACAAATCCTTTTTATATTGTACACAGAGAATCTACCAGCTGTAGTCAGTCATCACAATCATTCTACCACAGAAAAAAAAAATAGTTTAACCATTGAAAGTCCAATATTGCCACGGCATTCATGTCTGTGGATGTAAACTTTTGACTGCAACTGTACCATGACAGGAGTCTACTACACCTCCAGCCAGAAAGAAATCAAGGCTGCTTTAACAAAACACTAGCCACTATAACACCATGATGACAAAGGATTTATCAAACAGTGTATGATATAATAACTACTGAGTGACTGTTTTGTATCAATCGTGTCTGTTTACCATTTTCAATTTCTGTATTAGTATATATTTTTAATTAGAATTAGCTTAAAAATCCAGTACATGTTCATTATAAATATGACGTTGTCATGTAACAGGGACATTGACAATTGCATAAATGCTTTCATTAATAGTAACTGGCCATTTCAAGCAAATCCAAAACATAAGACACAAATCCAAAAATACAGAACAGGCAGTGGGTCAGGCAGTGTGCAGAGTATCCAAGAACAAGGCAAAAATCAAGAAACAATGAAATTATGTCGAGGTCAAAACCAGAAATAAAGTCCACATAGTTCTTTGAAAATATTCCAATTGCTGGACGAAAAATTGTACACATTAATTCCTAGGTTTTGATTATTTTGGAGACCCTGGTTATGGTCCAGGTTAGCCAGTGCATACGTCCATGAAATGTATGTGGGAGGATTGTGTACTTATTCAAGGCATTGTATATCAGAATCAAGTTTATTGCCAAGTATGTTCTCACATACAAGGAATTTGCTTTGGTGATTGGTGCTTGAACAGTTAAGACAGAAGATTTAGCAAAGACAAAGGTAGCTCTATACATAGAATAAAAAATAGAAGAATCAGAAATATGCAAATTTGAAAAGTGGACAAACTTAAGGGCTATGTGCATGAGTTGTTGAAGTCCAAGCTGTACAGTATGTCCTGGAATGTGCAAAAATAGGTCACATGATGAAGACAGAGAAGAGACATAAGAATGTATGAGAGGAAGAGAATGTGTGTAATGGGCTAAGTCAATAACCAAGCTGTACAGTGTGTGCTGGAATGTGCAATAAAGGTTCACAGAATGAAGATGTATGACATGACCTTGAAATGTGCAAAATCGCAGTTCAGAGACAAAGTGCATTAATATTACAGATTGGAAGTGTGAGGTTAGAATCAGTGGGGTTCTCTGACCTTACTGATGAGGCAACTGCAGTGGGGGAAAAAGCTGGTCTTATGGCATGAGGTTTTGGTTCTAATGGACCGTAGCCTCCTACCAGAGGGGAGTGATTCAAAAAGTTTGTGTCCAGGTGAGAGGGGTCCCCCATAATCCTTTCTGCCCTCCTCAGGGTCCTGGACCCGTGCAGGTCCTGAAGAGACAGAAGGTTGCAGCCAATTGTCCTGTCAGCAGAGTGAATGATGCACTGCAGTCTGCCCTTGTCCCTGGCAGTGGCAGCAGTGTACCAGACAGTGATGGAGAAGGTGAGGATGGACTCAGTGATGGTGGTATAAAAGTGCACCATCTGTTTGCTCTGTCTTTGGCAGATCAAACTTCTTCAACTGCTACAGGAAATACATCTTCTGCTGTGCTTTCTTGGTGAGAGACCAAGTAGTCATCTTGCACTTAAGGTCCTGGGTGATTATAGTGCCCAGGAAGGGAAAATACTCCACAGAGGTTACTGGGGAGTCAAACAGGGTGATGGGGAGGATGTGGCAGAGCTCCTCCTGAAGTCTACAATCATCTTCACTGTCTTTAGAGTATTAAGCTCTAAGTTGTTCTGCCTGCACCAGGATACCAGATGGTCAATCTCCCACCTGTAGGCAGATTCATCCTCATCAGAGATGAGTCCAACGAGGGTGGTGTCGTCTGTGAACTTTAGGAGCTTGACAGACTGATGACTGGAGGTGCAGCTGTTGGTGTACAGGGAGAAGAGTAGAACAGAAAGGACGCAGCCTTGGGGGGGATCCAGTGCTGATGGTTCAGGAGTCAAAGACGTGTTTCCCCAGCTTCACGTGCTGCTTCCTATCAGACAGGAAGTCAGTGATCCACCTGCAGGTGGAGTCAGGCACACTCAGCTGGGAGAGCTTGTCCTGCAGAAGAGCTGGGATGATCATGTTGAAGGCAGAACTGAAATCCATAAACATGATCCTAGCATAGGTTCCTAGGGAGTCCAGGTGCTGAGAGGATGAAATGAAATGCCATGTTGACAACATCATCTGCAGATCTGTTGGGTCTGTAGGCAAACTGCATGGGGTCCAGGAGTGAGTCAGTGATGGCTTTAAGATGGTAAAGCACAAGGCACTCAAAGGATTTCATAACCACAGAAGTCAGGGCGATGGGTCTGTAGTCATTCAATCCTGTGATCCTTGGCTTTTTGGGGACAGGGATAATGGTGGAGGCCTTGAAGCAGGCTGGATATAGCATGTCTCCAGTGAGGTGTTGAAGATGTCTGTGAACACCAGAGACAGCTGATCAGCACAGTGCTTCAGGGTAAATGGTGAGACGGAGTCAGGATCTGTTGCTTTGTGGGGGTTCAGCTTCTTAAAGAGCTTATTGACTTCTCTCTCCAGAATGGAGAGAGTTGAAGCTGTGGTGGTGGGTGAATGGACCTCCGAGGTGTGAAGTTGTAGAGAGGCCCTGGCAGCAGTAGAGGTGGAGGAGGTGGAGTGGTGGGCTGGAGCTGGAGTCTGGAGTCACAGGGGATGTTATCAGGACAGTCCCAATGTCTTTCAAAGCAACAGTAGAACTCATTCAGTAGGTTGGCCAGGTGCAAGTCATTAACAGAGTGGGGAGGCTGAAGGTTTGTAGTTAGTGATCTATCTGAGCCCTTTGCAGACAGATGTAGAGTTGTTGGCTGAAAACTGGTGTTGAGTTTCTCAGAGGACAATCATTTAGCTTCTCTCACCACCTTGCTAAATTTGTTCCTAGACTCTTTAAACCTGTTCCTGTACCCACTTCTGAACTCTTCTTCCTTTTGTACCCTTAGCTGTCTGAGTTTATTTGTGAACCAGGGTTTGTTATTATTGTAACTCACCTTGGTTCATGATGGAATGCAGCAGTCATCACAGAAGCTGATGTAGGATGTCACAGCCTCTGTGTACTCATCCAGACAATTGGTAGCAGTCCTGAACACATCCCAGTTTGTACAGTCCAAGCATGCTTGAAGGTTCTCCACAGTCTCATTTCTCCACATCTTTCATGTCCTCACTGCAGGTTTCCTTAGCTTTAATTTCTGCCTGTATGCAAGAATCAGGTGGACCATGATGTGGTCAGAGTGGCCCAGTGCAGCGCAGGGGATGGTGTGATAGGCATTGTTGACTGTAGTGTAGCAGTGATCCAAAATATTCTCCTCTCTGGTCAGGCATTTAATAAGCTGTTTGTATTTTGGTAGTTTGAGGCTACCTTCGTTAAAGTCACAAAGGACAATAACTAGGGAGTCTGAGTCTGCTCCACACCCAGTATCTGGTTGGCCAGCATGCGCTATGCGTTCTGCACATTGACCTGCGGTGGAATGTAAACACTGACCAGAATGAATGAAACAGACTCACGGGGGGAGTAGAAGGGTTTACAATTAAAGATAAATGGTTATAGGTTGGGAGAACAGTGTTGCAGGATCACTGACACATCACGGCACCAGCTGCTGTTTACATAAAAACAGATTCTACCACCATTTGTTTTACCAAAGAGATCCATGTTATGGTCTGCTCTAAAAAGTTGGAAGCTGGCCAGCTGCAGTGCAGAGTCCAGAATGAGTCCGCATAGCCACGTCTTTGTGAAGCATACAACAGAAGATGAATGAAAGTCCCTGTTTCTCCCTACCAGCAGCTGGAGTTCGTCTAGTTTGTTGCACAATGAGCACACACTGGAGAGAAATATGACAGGTAGTGGAGTGGGAAGTCTGTGCCAATGGAGGCACACGAGCGCACCAGTGCATTTTCCTCTCATCCGGCGTCTCATTGAGTGAGCAAAGGTGAGAGCACCTTTGACCAGAATGTCTAATATTTCCACGGAAGACACCAGAAAAGTTGGTCAGAAGTCCACTGGAGTTGTTCCGCTGATGTTCAAGAACTCTTCTCTGGTGAAAGAGATTGGAGTATCACAGCAGTGAACTGAGTTTACAAACAAAATAAGAGAAAACAATGCGCATCAACACACTGAGGCAGCCATCCACAGCGCCATCTTGGTATAACCCTTGGTATATCATATGTATATTGTATATATTTATAGATTCTTTAGATGTCAGGAATCTAATATAGCAGCACTTCCTGGGAGGAATCTGAATGATGCTTCAATGCAGCTAGCAAACAGTTGGTTTAGACTTTTTGTTTACTGTCTGGCAAACAAATCGACTAGGCCTGTCCTAAAACTACAAGCTATGTTACACGAAATGAGAGCAACACCTGAATTGGATGGATTCCATCCCGCCCCTAAAAGGCCAGACTTTTACAGTCTCAAAAATAGTCCAACTGTCTAACACTGTTTTTGGAGCATGACTGGGAGGTCCAGCATTTCAACAACTATAACCTGGTGGAAGCTACACTGTCACAGAACATTGCAGCAGTGGACATTTGACATTACCTCTACAATGTTATGTGTAACATTAACTTCTACATACTAATCATCAGAGTCTCCTATTACCAGAGTTCTTTTAACAGACACAGAGATATTGCCCATCTGCCCTGCTGCGACATCTCCGTTTCCTCAGTTGGGCTTCACTATCTGTACCTAAAGCACCCAGGTTTCCTCAACCAAATCAATGGCCGTCATTCTCCTGCTCATCCTCTCCAAAGCCTGGATGTGAACATCTCATTCTAAAAACAGTCTATATTATAAATAATAAACAGTGAGTGAGGGAGCATTTTCAGATTCAGGGTAGTAACTGTGCATGGCAGTGAGCTATAAGACTGGATTTAAGAGCCTCTGATATAGAGAATGTGAAAAAAAAACTATTAAAGAAAAGCTATGTTCATGTGGAAAGCTTTTCTCTGCATTTTGCACTGACATTGACTGCATTTTTGCTCTGTTTAGGATCTTATTGAATGAACAGCATCTTCTGAGTCCTCAAGGTGTCCTGTGATTATAAGGTTTTGCAACAGTTGATGGCTTGTTTATAATTATAAAACATTTAGATTGAAACACTGAAACTTGAACTTAGATTAAAAGGAACAATGGTGTAACAATGAGCCTTTAAAAAAAGAAAATAAATTTATATAATCTTTAAGGGTAAAAGATAAAAGGTACTTCAGGGTGCTCAAGCATGCATATGTATTCTTTCTTTCTTTCTTTCTTTCTTTCTTTCTTTCTTTCTTTCTTTCTTTCTTTCTTACTAACTGACAACTATGATGCAAACAAAATCTTGAGGGATTAAGCAATTGAGATGCAGATTGATGCTAAAGGGCCAAACTGTTTTTAAATAACCAAAGTTATGTATCATGATGCTGTACTAAGTTAGGAACAGCTATGGAAGGTGCCTTGGGTCTCAGCAAGATCAGTGTGAATTTCTGGAACTGAAATGTTTTGGGAATAAATTGTGAAAGAAATGGTTGAAAAAATCTTTTCCATATTTCTTTTTGGATGATGAATGGTAGTTATGGGAACTGTGATTCCCTGAACATTGGATAACCAGGTTTCTAAAAATCCTTGCAACCAATTATGAGTTTGAGGAAATTAGGCTCCGCCCTGAAAGAATTAGATGGCATGCAGTGGCCATGTTATTTAGAAATCTCACCATGTTTTTGATAATCGTGTAGGTTCACATGGTAATGAATACAGTATTTTGATACATATGTTGTTACGATCAAATATAACAAATATCCTAGGACGAGTCATACAGTATTTTGATACATATGTTGTTTGATACATATGTTGTTACTGATATGTTTGATACATATGTTGTTACGATCAAATATAACAAATATCCTAGGATGAGTCATCAAAGAGTTTTTTGCATATTATGAAAATTAGATCGGGGCGCTGTTGAGCATGCCTTGCGAGTAGACGTGTTTACCGGAGCTCCTGCAAAATCTTATTAAATTCATATATTGTGAACCTTACAATAATTTAGTCATACGGCCACCTCGGGTATAAAGTGTTCAATAGTATTTCTACAATATCAAAGCCTTCTAAAGAGCTGAGAGAATGCCGATCGACGGCGAGAAACACTGCTAACTCTACGGCTAACTCTGAAGCGGATGCTAATACTAAGAACATGGAGACGCTTACAAAAGCAGTTGGTGCAATACAAGCTTCAATCGACTCGTTTCGTGAGGAAAATTGTGCATCCATTGCCTCTCTACAAACAACGCTAAATGCACTTGGCCAGAGAATCGCGAGTGTGGAGGAGGGAGTGAATGAACTTGATAAAAGAATGGACTGTGTCGAGCTAGCACAAGCCACCTTAGCTAAAGAGAATGGTGTGCTGAGAGACAAGGTAATGTACTTGGAAAATTACACAAGAAGACAGAACATTCGAATTGTAGGGATTAAAGAAAATGTGGAAGGGCCAAAGCCAACAGAGTTCATTACTAAACTTCTTCTGGAATTGTTGGGAGAAGACAACTTTCAACCGCAATTGTGCCTGGATAGAGCCCACAGGAGCTTAGCCCCCAAGCCTGGGGAGGGCGACAGACCATGACCATTCATTGTAAAGCTACATCACTTCCAGACCAAAGAGCGGATACTGTGGCTTGCCCGGAAGAAAGGTACGCTTACCTGCAATGGATCGAGAGTCCACATTTTCCCCGACTTCAGCCCAGATGTCAACAAGCGACACGCCGCCTTCTCCAAATCCAAACAGATGCTTCACGGAGTCAAGATTAAGTTCGCTATGTACTACCCGGCCACACTGCAGTTCAGCCACAACAATAAGAATATGAGGTTCACCAATCCCCGGGAGGCTCTTGCTTTCATCAGCAACAACATCGCTGGGTCTTCTCAATCTCCAGCTTCAGGTCTTCCCGAGGACAATTAAGGTGACGGGTCAAATATAAGATTGATATGCTAGGCTACTCCTACCTAGCTTGACCAGGGGTAAAGGAAATATTTAGTTCTATGTTATTACGTTCCATGAACCACGACCGGCCTTCATGCAACTGATTAAGACATTAATGTTATGAGCATACGGTCAAAGACTTTCTCCTCTCCACTGTAATCAATAGATTTGTACGATAGCGATTCAGTAGGCTTCACTGACAGATGTCAGACGGCGTTCGAGGTTCACAATGTTAAATGCTTGTTAAACAGCAGGAGGGATGCAAATGAGAGTTTGCGAAAATTCAATGTGTTTAAGGGGGGGGGGTTGCCATTTTATGGCACTAGGGTTTTGTTCATTACATGTGCATTGTTACTATGTGTGTTTTCTGTATGTTTTTTTTTTATTTCTTTTGTGCATCCATTAATATCTTAAATCATTCAAGATGGATCAACATTGATATATTTCAAGTGTTTAGCCCTAATGGCACACGATACTTCCAATTCAATCTCAGGTAACAGGGATGTGAATATTATAAGTTGGAATGTTAAGGGTCTCAATCATATGGTAAAAAGGAAAAGGGTTCTCTCACATCTACAACATCTTGGTGTGGGCATAGCAATGCTACAGGAAACTCATCTTCGAAATAGAGATCATCTTAGGATGCATAAAGATTGGGTTGGCCAGATGTTTCATTCAAAATTTGACAGTAAAAGTAGAGGAGCAGCCATCCTTATTCATAAAAATATTCAATTTAATGTCACTAACACTATTTCTGATCCAAATGGTAGATATGTGATGGTGGTAGGAAAGCTATTTCAACTCCCTGTTATATTAGTTAATATTTATGCCCCTAACAGTGATGATGAGTGTTTTTTTTAAAAGGATGCTAAGCTCTATTCCTAACCTAGACACTCACCATCTTGTGTTATCTGGGGATTACAATCTGGTAATGGACCCAGATTGGGATCATTCACCTCACTCTGTCTCTAGACCAACTAAATCAGTAAAAGTAGTGCAAGCATTTATGGATGTACATAAATTGATAGACCCATGGAGATTTAAAAATCCCACCAAGAGGGAGTATTCTTTTTTCTCTAATGTACACAAATCTTTTTCCATAATTGATTTTTTAGTGGATCCTTTTCTCCTAAATGCCATTTCTGATTGTAAATATAATCCAATTATGATTTCCGATCATGCCCCTGTGAGTATGACCATAAAACTCCCATCTCAAAGGCCAAGACGGACATGGCGACTTGATCCTCTGCTGCTTGCTGACGATGTTTTTGTGCAGTTTGTTTCAGAACAAATAGATATCTACTTGGATATAAACATGACTGATGACATTTCAGCATCAACTTTATGGGAGACACTTAAGGCATATCTTAGAGGACAGATCATTGCCCACAGTGCATATACTAGGAAAGTCCACCAAAATAACATCACAGATCTGTCCTCTAGAATTAAAGCTGTGGATAGCCTTATATCTAGCTCTCCAACCCCCAATAGGATGAAAGTGAGAGTTAGCTTACAGACTGAAGCTGATCTTCTATTAACTACTGAGGCAGAAAGGCTAATCTTTAAGTCCCGTAGTCGATTTTATGAAGAGGGTGATAAACCTTCCAAACTATTGGCTAGTCAGCTTCGTCAAAAAGCAGCATCCCATGTCATTTCACAAATTAGATTACCTGATGGTGTATTAAGTGAGGATCATCAAACTATCAACAATAATTTTAGAGTTCTACTCCAAATTATATTCGTCAGATTTAGATCTAGATCAGCAACAATTTGACACTTTCTGTAACTTAAACATCCCCACTATTGACTCTGACACAGAAGAAAAATTAGAACAACCTATCACTATAGAAGAAATCATCACTGCAATAACGTCTCTACAAAGTGGTAAAGCCCCTGGTCCTGACGGATTCCCCAACAAATTTTATAAAAAATTTAAGGAACAATTGGCCCCACTTCTTCTTTCAGTTTATAAAGAATCGGTAAAAAAAAAAAAAAGTTCTCCCACCCACACTCCATCAATCATCCATCACACTACTACTGAAGAAAAACAAGGATCCACTTGATTGCGCATCATACAGACCCATCAGTTTAACAAACTGTGATGGTAAAATATTTTCTAAAGTCATTGCACTTCGCCTTGAGTCAGTCCTTCCTTATTTAATATCTGAGGACCAGACTGGATTTATCCAGGATAGGCAGTCCTATTTTAACTTGAGGCGCCTGTTCAATATTATATATACTAAGCCCAATAAACCAACCCCAGAAGCCATTATATCACTTGATGCCGAAAAGGCATTTGATAGGGTTGAGTGGGATTATCTCTTCCATACACTGTGAAGATTTGGATTTGGCCGTAAGTTTATTAAATTGATTAAGTTGATATATACAGATCCAACTGCATCAGTTTACACCAATTCAATCTCTTCTGATTATTTTTCTCTTCACAGAGGTACCAAACAAGGTGACCCATTAAGTCCATTACTTTTTGTTTTAGCTATAGAGCCATTGTCAATAGCTTTAAGAAACAATGGTAACATAAAAGGTATAGAACGTGGGGGCCTAACCCACACTGTCTCGCTATATGCTGATGACCTATTATTGTATATCACCAATCCCATCACAGGTATACCTGACGTCCTAACTGTCCTGGAAAACTTTGGAAAAATATCAGGCTACAAACTCAATTATAGTAAAAGCGAGTACTTTCCCATTAACAAAGGTGCTGAAACATATCCAAACCTACCATTTAAGCTCTCAATTCACTCCTTTACATATCTGGGGGTAAAGGTTACCAAATCATACCATCATCTTTTTAAGAATAATTTTGCTGCTCTTCGAGAACATACCAAAACAGACATCAAACGCTGGTCCACCCTACCGTTATCTCTCATCGGGAGAATAAATTCTGTAAAGATGAATGTAATACCTAAATATCTTTATCTTTTTCAAGCTATACCTATTTTCATACCACTTTCATTTTTTAAGTTGTTCAGTCAGGCTGTTTCCCCTTTTATTTGGCATAATAAATCAGTACGCATACGGAAAGAATTTTTGGAGAGACGAAAAACCTGTGGTGGACTCTCTTTACCAAATCTTCGTTCATATTATTGGGCTGCAAACCTGAATACTATCTCCCTATGGTTAAAGGACTGGAATGGCAGGTACCCAGCATGGCTTCAGATTGAACAAGCCACAAGTCGTCCTTACTCACTTCCCGCTTTACTCTGCGCATCTTTGCCATCAGTTGTTAATAATGTGAGTGGAAATGTAATTGTTACCCAATCATTACATATCTTGAAGCAATTTAAGAAATGCTTGGGTGCCCAAAACATGTCCTTTTATTCGCCTATAGCGAATAATCACCTTTTCCGCCCATCTTTGTTAGGCTTCCAGACCTGGCATGATAAAGGTATCCATAGCATTAGCGATTTGTCTCATCTCATCTCATTATCTCTAGCCACTTTATCCTGTTCTACAGGGTCGCAGGCAAGCTGGAGCCTATCCCAGCTGACTATGGGCGAAAGGCAGGGTACACCCTGGACAAGTCGCCAGGTCATCACAGGGCTGACACATAGACACAGACAACCATTCACACTCACATTCACACCTACGGTCAATTTAGAGTCACCAGTTAACCTAACCTGCATGTCTTTGGACTGTGGGGGAAACCGGAGCACCCGGAGGAAACCCACGCGGACACAGGGAGAACATGCAAACTCCGCACAGAAAGGCCCTCACCGGCCATGGGGCTCGAACCCGGACCTTCTTGCTGTGAGGCGACAGCACTAACCACTACACCACCGTGCCGCCCGCATTAGCGATTTGTATATTGATAATACTTTTGCAAGTTTTGAACAACTGTCCACAAAATATGAACTAACTAATACTCATTTCTTTCGCTATTTACAAATCAGGGATTTTGTAAGCAAGAAATTTGCCAATTTTCCAAATACCCCTCCTTTGTCCTGTTTCGACCATCTTTTAAAGGTCAATCTGTTTAAGAAAGGTAGGGTGTCAATAATTTATTCTGCAATAATGGATACGCTTCTGCTCTGTTTCCCACATCCGGGAACAATGGGGAAATGACATGGGGATCCCACTTTCAGATGAAGAATAGGATATGGCTTTGCTGAGGATCCATTCATCTTCTATCTGTTCAAGACATGCCTTGATCCAGTTTAAGGTCTTACATAGGCTACACTTTTTTCTAAAGTTAGACTAGCCAAAATATTTCCAGATATAAACACTACTTGTGACAGGTGCAAAGAGGCCCCAGCCACCAACTACCATATGCTAGGGTCTTGTCCAAAACTGTCATCTTTCTGGGATTCCTTTTTTGACACAATCTCTAATACATATAATTGTAATTTTCAGCCCTGTCCTAAAATTGCCATCTTTGGTGTTGCATCATGTACAGATGGGTCTATTCTTCCAGCTTACCTTCAGAGGGTTATTGCCTTTTTTTTCTTTGTTAGCTAGGCGTGCCATTCTCTTTAAATGGAAGGATTCAAATCTTCCAACAAATAATCAATGGATCAGAGATATTATGTTAAATATAAAGCTGGAAAAGATTAGATGCACTCTGAATGGCTCTGTTAATAAGTTTTACAAAATGTGGGACCCTTTCATACAATGTGAATTTGTTACCTGGCCTGGAACTGTGAGTGTATATCACTTGCTTATACTTATTGTATTTACTATCCATCTTGCTGATATGTCAAATTATACAATGGAGCACCAATCTTTTTTTTCTCTTCTGTAGTTGATTTTTGTTTGTGTATGTGTTTTGTTGTTGTTTTTTCTTTCTTCTTGTCTGTCCTGAGTAACATCTTTTGGTGTGGTCATCATTTTGGCCACAAAGCATTGTAAAATCTTTAATTGCATTGTGAATTTAATGACAAAAACACCATAAATAAAGTGTTAAAAAAAAGAAAAGAAAATTAGATAAGTCAAGTTTATTTGTATAGCACTTTTAACAATAAACATTGTCGCAAAGCAGCTTTACAGAATTTGAACGACTTAAAACATGAGCTAATTTTATCCCTAATCTATCCCCAATGAGCAAGCCTGTGGTGACGGTGGCGAGGAAAAACTCCCTCAGATGACATGAGGAAGAAACCTCGAGAGGAACCAGACTCAAAAGGGAACCCATCCCCATCCAGGCAACAACAGACAACATGACTAACATTAACAGTCCTAACATAAAGTCAGCTTCATTGATGTTATAAACACCCCACTGACGGAAACCTGAGCGCAAAACCATTCACGACAAGCGTAGTCCCAAAGTCAGCAAGTCAACTGCAGTCCTAAAGTCAGCAAGTCAACTGCAGTCCCCAGCCACAAAAGCAGCACTACAAGAGTCCAGAGCGTCCTCCAGGTGCGACCACCAACTGTCCATATGGGGCCGCCCTCCACAGGAGCAATGCGATGAGACTCCAACCAGACACGGCACCAGGATGGATCAGGCAGGTCCAAGGAGCAGAAGAGGTCAGCATCTTGATCCCAGGACTGACATGTAACCCAGAGGGACAGATTTGGGGGGGAAGAGAGAGAAAACACAGGTTGTTAGGTATGCCCAATGTCACCTGAAAAAGTAGGAACAGTATACAAATTGCACTGAGTACAAGCAGAGACTCCTGCAAAACTAACTATGACAGCATAACTAAAAGGGGAAAGCCAGAAGGTAACACAGGCATGAGGGAGCCCCGGGACATAAAGCAGCAGCCACTACACCATCAACAAATTCGAGTGAGCAAGCGAGTGGGGACTGACAGCATCCATACATCCCAGTTTACCATAACACTATGTCTAAGGACCCTCCAGATCTGCACCTTTACCTCATAAACACCATTAACAAAAGGCCTGACTAAACAGATATATGTTTTCAGCCTAGACTTAAACACTGAGACTGTGTCTGATTCCCGAACACTACTTGGAAGGCTGTTCCATAACTGTGGGGCTTTGTAAGATAGCCTGCACCTTTTGATCTAAGTAGGCGTGACGGGTTATAGAGGAGCAGAAGTTCACTCAGGTACTGTGGTACGAGACCATTCAGTGCTTTGAAGGTCAATAGTAGTATTTTATAATCAATGTGAAATTTGATTGGGAGCCAATGCAGTGTGGATAAGACAGGGGTGATGTGGTCATATTTTCTAGTTCTAGTAAGGACTCTTGCTGCTGCATTTTGAACTAACTGGAGCTTGTTTATGCACTAATTGGAACATCCAGCAGACAGTAAGGCATTACAATAATCCAACCTGGAGGTAACGAAAGCATGAACTAGTTTTTCCGCGTCATGTGGCAACATTAAATTTCTTATCTTAACAATATTTCTGAGATGAAAGAAAGCTATCCGGGTGATGTTATCAATGTGAGTTTCGAATGAAAGACTGGAGTCAATAATCACTCCGGCGTCTTTTACTGCTGCACGTGAAGAAACAGAAAGGCCATCCAGAGTTACTATGTAATCAGAAAACTTACTTCTAGCTCCATGTGGTCCTCGTACAAGTACTTCAGTCTTGTCAGAGTTAAGCAGAAGGAAATTAATAAGCATCCAGTGTCTAATGTCCTTTACACATTCCTCAATACTATTAAGCTGGTGTCTCTCATCAGGTTTTGCAGAAACATACAACTGTGTGTCATCAGCATAACAGTGGAAACTAATACAATGTTTATGAATAAGATCACCCAGAGGTAACCTATATAAAGAAAAAGCAGTGGACCCAAGACAGAACCTTGTGGAACACCAAACTTTACCTCAGTATGTCTAGAAAAATCACCATTTGCATCAACATACTGATAGTGATCAGTTAAATAAGACCTGAGCCAGGAGAGGGCCATTCCCTTCACTCCCACAACATTTTCTAGTCTATCCAGAAGAATGGAATGATCAATGGTATCAAATGCTGCACTAAGGTCAAGCAACACAAGTAGCGAGATACAGCCCTGATCAGACGCCAACAGTAGGTCGTTTACTACTTTAACCAGAGCTGTCTCTGTGCTATGATGAGGTCTAAATCCTGACTGATACATTTCATGGATGTTCTCATCTCATTATCTGTAGCCGCTTTATCCTGTTCTACAGGGTTGCAGGCAAGCTGGAGCCTATCCCAGCTGACTACGGGTGAAAGGCGGGGTACACCCTGGACAAGTCGCCAGGTCATCACAGGGCTGACACATAGACACAGACAACCATTCACACTCACATTCACACCTACGGTCAATTTAGTGTCACCAGTTAACCTAACCTGCATGTCTTTGGACTGTGGGGGAAACCGGAGCACCCGGAGGAAACCCACGCGGACACGGGGAGAACATGCAAACTCCGCACAGAAAGGCCCTCGCCGGCCACGGGCAGCGCTCGAAACTAACGGTGTCCCGATGTCCCGGGGACCATAAAAAATGTCATCGGGACACAAAATTATCATATCTGGGACAATCCCGGGACAATGGAAAAAAATAGATCTAGAAAAAAAGTTCTACATTAAAGGTGCAGTACAAGATTTTGGAATAACGGTTCCCGCAAGCCATATTTTGAAAAGAAACACTCCCACCCCCCGCGTCTCCACCCCCCTCCCCCTTATAAAGCCTGAGAAAGTCCGGCTTTATAATGGGTGTCTATTGCGTTACACACTAGTGGAGCTCGTTAAGTTAGAGTGTAGAGAGCTTGGAAAAATAGCTCAAACTTTCTCATTTAAACTGTGTTTTCAGCCCCAATTTTCACTCCACACACACAATTTTCTCAAAAGTAGTAGCCACACTTGTCCTGATTCACACAATGTGTCTCCCTGAGCGATAGGATTTACTGTTTTTGAATGAGAAGCCTGAAAGTAACGAGAGCACAGCCGCGCAGCCCCATAGACTCCCATTATAAACGTGGCAGAAAAGTCACTCGTTTTTAACTCGCTCTAGTGACCTCATTTTTTACACTACAGACAAAAAAAATTACATCCGTGTGTTCAGGAGAGCCTTGTGGCGCTCACTGTGAAAGAATTTTGTGAATATCTCCTTCCGTTTTCGTGTAAATCCCCGTTGTTTGGAAGGAGCGCACTGAGAGAATCCTGCGCTCTGTGTGACACTCTGCTCGCTCTCACACACACACACAGAAGGGCCGGGCTGCTCGCGGGCTTCAGTCTGATTGACGTGTCAGTATCCAATCATTTTGAGGTGGTACCTCGATATGATTGGATGGCGTTTTTCCTTTATTTTACACTGTAGACTGGATTAAAATATTTCGTTTTTTGGGTCAAACCTTCTATTGTACTGCTTGCAACATGGGTGTGCATTTCATCCATTGATGGTATGGCTGATGGCTTTCAAAACATCTCTGAATGGGGCAACAGGTATATTACATAAAAATGGATAACGGTAATGGTGAAAATGATAAGTTGGCCTTATAAGTGCCAACAGATATTCAAGGTATAAGTAGATGAAACAAACATAAAAGGGGTCTTATTTTCAACTAAAGTGTACTGCAGATGTAGGGAGTTGAAACATTTTCTGAATGAGCTAGTTGGCCCCTTTTAAATAAACGGGTATCTATTCATACAGTGAGATCGCCAAAGTTTAATAAACTGAAAATGCAATAACTGTAATTTTGAAGTAGATGATGTATTGGACATGTGTCACTTGTGTTTTGTGACTTATTGTAAAAATGATATAAAGGGTTCAAAATCGCATAGTTACAAATATAATAGTAACTTCATATGATAATATTAACCACTGGTTATTTCAGAGAGGAAAAAAATGGGGACACTATTGCTTCCATTCGGGACAATACAACACAGAATTCGGGACCACTGGGGGACACAAAGAAAAAAAGTTAATTTCGAGCCCTGGCCACGGGGCTCGAACCCAGACCCTCTTGCTGTGAGATGACAGCGCTAACCACTACACCACCGTGCCGCCTTCATGGATGTTATTCCTATGTAAATATAAGCATAACTGCTGTGCCACAGCTTTTTCAAGGATCTTGGAGATAAAGGGGAGGTTTGATATTGGCCGATAATTGGACAGCTGACAGGGATCAAGGTCAGGTTTTTTTAATCAGGGGTTTGATAACTGCTAGATTAAAGGATTTGGGTACATAGCCGATCGTAAGAGAAGAATTTATTATTTTTAGAAGCGGTTCAATTACTTCGGGTATTATCTGTTTGAATAGACGTGTTGGTAAGGGATCTAGTACACAAGTTGAGGCTTTTGATGCTGAGATTAATGAAAGTAATTCAGTTTCTTTTAGGGGAGTAAAACATTCTAATTGCTGATCTGATGCAGTTATATTGTTGACTACAGGGTCACTTATGTTGTCTGACCTTAAATTAGTAGTTTGAATTTTTTGTCGGACATTCTCAATTTTGTCATTAAAAAAATTCATGAAGTCGTTGCTACTACATACTACAGGTGTGTATGTGTCTATAGTGGACTTATTCCTGGTTAATTTTGCTACAGTATTAAATAGGAATCTAGGATTATTTTTGTTATCTTCTATTAGGGAGGAGAGATATGTTGATCTCGCAGCACTAAGAGTTTTTCTATACTTCAGGAAGCTCTCTTTCCACGCTAATTTGAACGCTACCAATTTTGTTTGATGGCATTTACGTTCCAATTTTCGAGTGGTCTGTTTTAATGTGCGAGTGTCATCATTATACCAGGATACTAATTTTTTGTCTCTGACCATTTTCCTTTTAAGAGGAGCTACATTATCTAAGGTATGGCGGAATGTTGACTCTAAGCATTCAGTTGCCTGATCAAGTTCTGCAGGGGCTGACAGTGACCCAATCAAAGTTGATAACTCTGGGAGATCATTTATAAAGCTCTGTGCAGTAGTTGACGTGAATGTATGTTTAATACAGTAGCATGGTGAGGTGCATATATTATTACTCAGACATATTTTGAATGAGATGAGATAATGATCTGAGATAACTTCAGACTGTGGAAGTATGACTATATTTTCTAAGTTTAACCCGAATGTTAGTATTAAATCGAGGGTGTGACTACAATTATGGGTCGGTCCTATGACATTCTGATTAATCCCTACTGACTCTAAAATGGACACAAACGCTGTTTTCAAAGGGTCTTCTGAGTTATCGAAGTCTCATCTCATCTCATTATCTCTAGCCGCTTTTTCCTTCTACAGGGTCGCAGGCAAGCTGGAGCCTATCCCAGCTGACTACGGGCAAAAGGCGGGGTACACCCTGGACAAGTCGCCAGGTCATCACAGGGCTGACAGACACAGACAACCATTCACACTCACATTCACACCTACGGTCAATTTAGAGTCACCAGTTAACCTAACCTGCATGTCTTTGGACTGTGGGGGAAACCGGAGCACCCGGAGGAAACCCACGCGGACACAGGGAGAACATGCAAACTCCACACAGAAAGGCCCTCACCAGCCACAGGGCTCGAACCTGGACCTTCTTGCTGTGAGGCGACAGCGCTAACCACTACACCACCATGCCGCCCCAGGTTATTGAAGTGAATATTAAAATTTCACATGTATTAAATTTATAGCCAGGTGTGTGTTACACCTAGATAATCATTATAAATAACCGCAACGCCTCCTCCTCTGCCAGTTAGACGAGGCTGGTGTATATAACTGTATCCAGGTAGACTAGCTTCATTTAATGCTATATATTAATTTGGCTTAATCCATGTTTCAGTTAAACAAAGTACATTAAACTCCTGATCAGTAATGAGTTCATTAACCATTAGCACTTTAGATATAAGAGATCTAATATTTAATAGCCCCACCTTTAGATCAAAGGCGCTGGCAGCAGCTGTACAGTCAGTATGATCTAATTTTATATTGATTAGGTTACTGGAACAAACTCTCTGAATATTTCTACCTTTTTGTTGAGCTTGGGGAACAGACACAGTCTCGATGTAGTGGACCCTGAGTGACGACTCTGTGCAGCTAGCAGACAGTCGGTTTAGCCTGTTCGTCTGCTCCCTGGCCTTGGCTCTGGATTGTCAGAAATTAACTAGGTCTGTTCTAAGACTATGACCTATACTGCAGGAAATGAGAGCAGCACCTTCCCGAGTGGGATGGATACCGTTCCGCCCTAACAGGCCAGCAGTGCCCTCAAAATTAGCCCAATTATCTATAAAGCCCACACTGTTTTCAGAGCACCACCTGGACAACCAGCAGTTCAGCGACCATAACCTGCTGTAAGCTACATCGGCATGCCGCATTGGGATGGGGCCAGAGCATACTACAGCATCGGACATCGCCTTCGCTAATTTAAACACCTCGACAAAGTTACTCTTAGTAACCTCATACTGACGAAGGCGTATATCATTACCTCCTGCATGGATAACTATCTTTGAGAACCTGTGCTTGCCTAGGACCCTAAGATTACCTGCTATGTCCGGCACCCTGACTCCCGGTATACACCTGACTAAAGCTGCTGGTGCCCCTAAAGGCTGCGCTAATTTCACGTACTGTATGATAGAGTCCCCTATAACCAGAGCTCTTTCAGGTTTATCAGCGGGTGCATCACTAAGGAGAGCAAACCTGTTCAACACGTGACGCGGAGAGGAGTGGTGCTCCTGTGGGTGAGCCTCAGCGGTAGCTTTGGCTCTACGCTTATGCCGCCGAGTCGTCACCCATTCGCCCCGCTGTGAGGGCTCTAATGCCGGAGTTGGGGGATTACTAACTCCACCTAGGGCATCCAGACTTTCTCCTACAGAAACTACACTGTTCTCATTCTCACTGGCCTTCTCTAAAGCCTGGACACGCGCTTCTAGCACTGTAATCTTCTCCGTCAGAGAGCTAACTAATCTGCACTTATCACAAATAAGGCTATCGCTAGCGACGGAGGAAGAATGACTAAATATCCTGCACTCAGCACACTGAACAGGCTGAAGGTGTACCATGATGAAAAGATTCATGTACCTTAATCAAAGATCTGTTGATATTAAAGCAGATCTGATGTGAATGGCCTCTGCTTATGGTCTTTACACAGGAGGAGAAAGAAAAAAAAAGCTTCTGGTCTCTGAGTTCTTCTAAAAAAAGAGAGAGAAAAAAGTGGAAAAAGGAAAGCGAAAGTGGAAAGTACAAAAAATTTTAAAAGATTAGTAATTAACGCCAACATTCGCAGAAAAAAAGACTCGTCGCAAACAACTCAGGAACCAGGAAGTGTGTAGCACAGAATGCTCATGCACAATCGCCAATCGCTGAAAGCTGGTTCTTGAGACATTTCTGTTTGTGAGAGAGGGTAAGTGCAATCATGGATTTTCATTATGGTTTTAAGGTTCATGAGACATGGCCCAGATGTGGCCTATAGGGGCCTTTCACTGACGTCACAGATTTTTGCTTTTCACATAGCGTCGGCCATATTGCCAGACAAACAAAGAAACAGCCATGACAGTTAGTAGTGAAAATCGAGATGACTGCAGTCAGTACAATCTCTCTGAAATGATTAAAAATTTATTTTATACCAGTAGATTGCATTACATCCAAAAGCTGAAACATGCAGGCACAGATCCATATGATTTACCCACAAATATTTTCATTTATTATTTATTCTGCACACTGGTCTGGGTGCACGCATGCTCACCACTTCAGATGGGTTAAATGCAGAGGAGGAATTTCACTGTGCTTGAGTTTACACGTGACAAAAATAAAGGCTTCTTCTTAATTTACCCACAAATTTATTTATTCCACTTGAAAAGTGTTCAGCAAACCAGCTACTGGATTTGGGACACTACAGCATCCTGAACTATTTAGCATTTGGGACTTCTAAATACAACCCCGATTCCAAAAAAGTTGGGACAAAGTACAAATTGTAAATAAAAACGGAATGCAATAATTTACAAAATCTCAAAAACTGATATTGTATTCACAATAGAATGTAGACAACATATCAAATGTCGAAAGTGAGACATTTTGAAATTTCATGCCAAATATTGGCTCATTTGAAATTTCATGACAGCAACACATCTCAAAAAAGTTGGGACAGGGGCAATAAGAGACTGGAAAAGTTAAAGGTACAAGAAAGGAACAGCTGGAGGATCAAATTGCAACTCATTAAGTCAATTGCCAATAGGTCATTAACATGACTGGGTATAAAAAGAGCATCTTGGACTGGCAGCGGTTCTCAGAAGTAAAGATGGGAAGAGGATCACCAATCCCCCTAATTCTGCGCCGACAAATAGTGGAGCAATATCAGAAAGGAGTTCGACAGTGTAAAATTGCAAAGAGTTTGAACATATCATCATCTACAGTGCATAATATCATCAAAAGATTCAGAGAATCTGGAAGAATCTCTGTGCGTAAGGGTCAAGGCCGGAAAACCATACTGGGTGCCCGTGATCTTCGGGCCCTTAGATGGCACTGCATCACATACAGGCATGCTTCTGTACTGGAAATCACAAAATGGGCTCAGGAATATTTCCAGAGAACATTATCTGTGAACACAATTCACCGTGCCATCCACTGTTGCCAGCTAAAACTTATAGTTCAAAGAAGAAGCCGTATCTAAACATGATCCAGAAGCGCAGACGTCTTCTCTGGGCCAAGGCTCATTTAAAGTGGACTATGGCAAAGTGGAAAACTGTTCTGTGGTCAGACGAATCAAAATTTGAAGTTCTTTATGGAAATCAGGGACGCCGTGTCATTCGGACTAAAGAGGAGAAGGACGACCCAAGTTGTTATCAGCGCTCAGTTCAGAAGCCCGCATCTCTGATGGTATGGGGTTGCATTAGTGCGTGTGGCATGGGCAGCTTACACATCTGGAAAGACACCATCAATGCTGAAAGGTATATCCAGGTTCTAGAGCAACATATGCTCCCATCCAGACGACGTCTCTTTCAGGGAAGACCTTGCATTTTCCAACATGACAATGCCAAACCACATACTGCATCAATTACAGCATCATGGCTGCATAGAAGAAGGGTCCGGGTACTGAACTGGCCAGCCTGCAGTCCAGATCTTTCACCCATAGAAAACATTTGGCGCATCATAAAATGGAAGATACGACAAAAAAGACCTAAGACAGTTGAGCAACTAGAATCCTACATTAGACAAGAATGGGTTAACGTTCCTCTCCCTAAATTTGAGCAACTTGTCTCCTCAGTCCCCAGACGTTTACAGACTGTTGTAAAGAGAAAAGGGGATGTCTCACAGTGGTAAACATGGCCTTGTCCCAACTTTTTTGAGATGTTGTTGTTGTCATGAAATTTAAAATCACCTAATTTTTCTCTTTAAGTGATACATTTTCTCAGTTTAAACATTTGATATTTCATCTATGTTCTATTCTGAATAAAATATGGAATTTTGAAACTTCCACATCATTGCATTCCGTTTTTATTTACAATTTGTACTTTGTCCCAACTTTTTTGGAATCGGGGTTGTACACTGGAGATATTAAAGGTTTACAAAAGTACAGATGCCTACCAGTATTTTGAGGCAGGTTTCGTGCCAGAACGTTATGGGAAATTGCCAATAAAGAAAAATGCCTTATGACAAAGGTAAGCTCAAACGTGGACTTCTAACAGTAAACAACAAGCCAGGGCCGAGATCTAGCATATTTTATGGTGTTTATTCTCGTCTACGTCATCAGTACATAACCAACATGCTGCTAGTCGAGCCAAGCATTAGGTCGAATAAAATATATCACCTCCAAAGTCCACATCCAGATAGAGATTTTAACATTCATACATTTGCCATGTGTTTTTTTTTGCAGTTCAGTTGAGCTACTAAGTATGACATGCTTGTGTATGTACGAGTAGACTGTACTGAGTGCTAGACCATGCAACCTGGTAAAATCTTTACTATCTAGACCAAAGTTCTGTCCATGTTACGCCAGCTTACGGACTTGTTGAATGTTAACGCGAGTATGCCTAGGCTAGCTCTAGATCGATGGGATTTTTATAACTGAATGGCCCTGAGCTAGAAAAAGTGTTAGGAGAAATAACAGGTGTACAGAGCTTTCATACTAACCTGATATAAAATGTTCTCCACACACACAGGAATGTTTTGTTGGCATCCAGCCTTCCTGTTTAACTGCAGCTCGCCATTTTTCTTGCTTTTCTGGGTTCGCAGGGAAGCGGTGCAAAGTTAAACTTGGCTTATCTCCACATCTGTTATTACATCCAAAAGCACTACAGGTCTCTGGCATTGTTCTTTTAGATGGAACTTCTACAAGTTTATCTGTAGATGTTTACTGAATTGGGGTTCACTTGCATACACTTGTGCTGGTCATTGTCCAACACAAAGCTGGCCTGGCAACATGGCCGCGTGAACAAATCTGCAGTTACATTGATGCCATGTGAAAGGCTTCTATCTGCACCACCATAATGTTGATAGAGCTCAACTCTCTTGCCTGAGTAGTGGGAGGGCCTACTGACCATTTCTTTGTTTGCTTGTTTTGTTTGTTTGTTTGTTTGTTTGTTTGTTTGTTTGTTTGGCCATAAACGTACAATAAAAAACGGTACAGGTGTGGCAGGGATGACACAAAAATATTTCATGGCTTTTGTACAGACAAAGCTGTTGGTAATATCAGCTTTGTTGGAGACAAAACTGATGTTTATATGATATTTTATTGTATTAGTAGTTAACAGCTTACCATGTGAGCTAATATAATGGCTTTAAATATACTGGGGAACTAAGAATGTGGGGTGGCACGGTGGTGTAGTGGTTAGCGCTGTCGCCTCACAGCAAGAAGGTCCTGGGTTCGAGCCCCGGGGCCGGCGAGGGCCTTTCTGTGCGGAGTTTGCATGTTCTCCCCATGTCCGCGTGGGTTTCCTCCGGGTGCTCCGGTTTCCCCCACAGTCCAAAGACATGCAGGTTAGGTTAACTGGTGACTCTAAATTGACCGTAGGTGTGAATGTGAGTGTGAATGGTTGTCTGTGTCTATGTGTCAGCCCTGTGATGACCTGGCGACTTGTCCAGGGTGTACCCCGCCTTTCGCCCGTAGTCAGCTGGGATAGGCTCCAGCTTGCCTGCGACCCTGTAGAAGGATAAAGCGGCTAGAGATAATGTGATGTGTGATGTGAACTAAGAATGTCAGACATGCAGGTTTATGAAGATGTATAGGCTCATGTCGCCATCTGGTGGTTTAATTTGATATTGCACATTTTATTTGTAACAAATTAACAGCAAACAGTACAACATAAACATCTTTTAACTTTTCAGTTCTGACACATTGCTGGGCTTTATGTTGGTGCAAATGCATTAAAATGGGACTGACGCATTTGCATCACCTGTTGAACAGGTTAACTATTCTTATGAATTATGAATAGAATCAATAGGTACTTTTAAAAAATAATAATAAAAATACATCATCATACTGAACAACACCACTAACCGTTCCGGCTTTTGTCACATGGCCCATTAAATGTATTAAGTTCCATAGTCCATTTATTCCTCTATTTAATTAGTATTTCTCTATATCTTAATTTAACATGTAAATAAAATAAAACTCAAAATAGCACCCTCCAGTGGGCAGTTCTTGCAAAATTACATAAAACAACAGTCAGTAAGTTGGTTGGGTTCAGTGCCTGAACTGATAATCAGTTTTTCATTGGCTAATCAGACACAAGGTACACCACCACTCTTGCTGGAGCAGTTGGGGGTTAGATGCCTTGCTCAAGGGCACTTAAGCCAGTCCTGCTGGTCCAGGGAATCGAACCAGCAACCTTTTGGTCCCAAAGCTGTTTCTCTCATCATTAGGTCATGGCTTCCCCCCACATAAAACAACAAAGAGACCATAAATGACCAAACTTCCATGTTTTGTAAAGGTAGCTCAGTTCTAACACTGTAAAATGGTTGCTGAAAGCTGATAGTAACCTGGTCATCATTAGAAGTACACATGCAGATCAGAATAACGACGCCAGAAACCAAGTTTCAACTTGGAGATCCTGAGAAACAGTTATTTGATTTTAATCTCAGCCCCTATGGGTGACTATGCCCCCCAGGGATTAATTGGCATGTAGTGACCATCCATCCATCCATCCATTATCTGTAACCGCTCATCCTGTGCAGGGTCGCAGGCAAGCTGGAGCCTATCCCAGCTGACTATGGGGTGAGAGGCAGAGTACACCCTGGACAAGTCACCAGATCATTGCAGGGCTAACGCATAGAGACAAACCACCATTCACACTCGCATCCACACCTACAGTCAATTTAGAGCCACCACTGTTGTTCAGTATGATGATGTATTTTTATTATTATTTTTTAAAAGTGGGCGGCGCGGTGGTGTAGTGGTTAGCGCTGTCGCCTCACAGCAAGAAGGTCCGGGTTCGAGCCCCGTGGCTGACAAGGGCCTTTCTGTGCGGAGTTTGCATGTTCTCCCCGTGTCCGCGTGGGTTTCCTCCGGGTGCTCCGGTTTCCCCCACAGTCCAAAGACATGCAGGTTAGGTTAACTGGTGACTCTAAATTGACCGTAGGTGTGAATGGTTGTCTGTGTCTATGTGTCAGCCCTGTGATGACCTGGCGACTTGTCCAGGGTGTACCCCGCCTTTCGCCTGTAGTCAGCTGGGATAGGCTCCTGCGACCCTGTAGAACAGGATAAAGCGGCTAGAGATAATGAGATGAGATTTTTTAAAAGTACCTATTAATTCTATTCTTAATTCATAAAAATAGTTAACATGTCCAACAGATGATGCAAATGCGTCAGTCCCATTTTAATGCATTTGCACCAACATAAAGCCCAGCAACGTGTCAGAACTGAAAAGTTAAAAGGTGTTTGTGTTGTACTGTTTGCTGTTACTTTGTTATAAATAAAATGTGCATATCTTTGGACTGTGGGGGGAAAACAGAGCACCCGAAGGAAACCCACACAGACACGGGGAGAACATGCAAACTCCACACAGAAAGGCCCTCGCTGGCCACTGGGCTCGAACCCAGAACCTTCTTGCTGTGAGGTGACAGCGCTAACCACTACACCACCGTGCCGCCCCTGTAGTGACCATACGATTTATACATTTCAACATGAGTTCATTAATCACTGAAACACAGACGTGTATTTTAACACCAACTTTGCTAACATATGCCAAAAATCCTAGGAAGTTTAGTAGACGACAATTAGTTTCACATTGTGCAAATTATCTTAAATTTGCATGCACGCAGTTGAATGCTACCAGAGGGATTTTTAAAAATCGTTTTATTCAGTAAAGCAAACCGTGAAAGAATTTTCACTAAACACCTCATTTAACAAGAGACTGTTGCAAACCGTTGCAATTCAAATCATGCTTCACCCCTCTAAGATTGATCAGCTGCCATACTGTTTAGAAATGTCAGCATGGTGTTCTTCTTCTAAACTTGTATTAATTTCGTGCTAAAAAAGAGAAATAAACATGTAATCCAAAAGGACAAAGAGAAATGCACTCTCAGTTTTTACACATTTTATTATCCATTCAGACCACACTATAGAACCTGCAGAGTGAGGAGAAAGAAGAAAAATACAATAAACTAGACCATCAATCAGAAGAAATAAAAGTACAAGACAATTGTATTTTTGTTTGCCCCTTAAGGATGAATCTAATCTTTTCTTGATACAGTGCTGCCATAAATTTTGTGAAAACATTATAGTAAAAACTTTAAAAAAAACATGCTGCATTCCATCATAAGAACCTCATCCTGACTGTGAAGCATGGGGGTGGCGGTATCATGGTTTGGAGCTGCTTCGCTGCCTCGGGTCCAGGATGGCTTGCTATTATTGTACCAGCAATATACAGGAGAATCTGAAGCTTAACTGTAAGTGGGTCATGCAGCCAGACAATGACCCTAAGCATACAAGTACATCTACAAAGAAATAGTTAAAGCAGAAGAAATGTAACATTTTGGATTGGCCAAGTCAAAGTCCAGACTTTAACCCAATAGAAATGTTGTGGAAGGACCGAAAAAGAAGCCGCCCACCAACATCACTGAGTTGAAGCAGTTTTATAAGGAATAAGTGAAAATTCCTACAACCCATTGTGCAGGATTGATCACTAGAGAAGGTAGAAATGTTTGCTTGAAGTTATTTCCACTCCTGAGGGCACACCAGGTAGTCAACACAAAGGTTCATGTACTTTTTTTTTCCCTGACAAAGATATTTAATGTTGGATCATTTTGCTCAATAAATAAAGGCAAAAACTATTATAATTTGTATCATTTGTTTACTTGGGTTCTCTTTATCTAGTTTTAGGCCTTAGATGAAGATCTGATCATCTTGTACAAATGCAGGAGGGGAAGGGTTTTTCCATCCATGAGCTTTCGAGCTAAAAGTGTACAGAATGCAAGAACACCAGATTGTGAAACAAAGATCAGGGCACTCTTAAGGTGTATACCAAATAATGCAGCTAGGGGGCATCGATACATGCATGTAAAATGGAGGAGAAGCAATCAAACACAAACTAGCAAAAGTGTCTAAGGAGGGACAAAATGAAAACATCTGGGATAAGATGGGTGCTGACACCAATCATATATGGGGTCCAAATTAGGTTTGATCTTGACAAGTTTCATCTTGGTCCAATAAGTACAGTGAACATATTTCAACTGGATTAGGCTGTGACAGCTTCAAACTGAGGTCTGTATCACTAAAATGCGGCTGTAAGTCCTGTTCCCATTGCTCCTTCATATATGTCTGAGAGCAAACCAGAAAATAATCAAATTGTATAATTTTAAAGCAGTGCTCCTGACATTAATATAAATTCAAAAACTAATTATCAGGAGGTGTTTTGACTGGTATTTTGGGGAAATTTGAAACTGTATTCCTGACACAGTTCTGTATCTGTAAGTACGAAAGGAACTGAGTTTTAAGGAGAAGGAAGCTCAGTGAGAGCTGTGGGGAAGTCATCATTCACAAATAAATCCTTAATCATTATGTCAGGTACAGAACGCAGAATCCACCAATGTAGGAGTGAAATGAGGAGTTTGTAGAATCGATGGGTTTGCAGGGGGTTAGACAAATACAGCTGTGAGCAGATGGGAACCGTGAGCCAAAATGTGCTCGAATTGGAGACCAAACAAAGTCCTTCAGAATGGGATTAGCAAAGGACAAAGTATGGCCAGCAAAGGACCTATAGAAGTTGATCTCCATACCCTCCCAGCCAGGGACCCAAATGGTTAGTCCATAATAACCCTCTCACCCTAACAGTATACTGTGTATATCTGCTGCCCCAACTGTAAAACAAATAAATGTGAAACGCAAGTCCTCCGTGTCATTTGGGACTTTGAACATGTGCTTTGCAAAATTTTACAGGTCCTTCATTCCAAATAAAACTAGAGATGTACTAAAGTCTTCAAAAAAAAAGAGCTGAAGGAAGGGAAGTAGTATAAAAGTATAGAAATTTGTGAAGCACATTAATTTTAACATTCAATCAAGGCAGAGAAGACCAACAGGTCATTTTTACCCCTGCAAGACGCAATGAAAAATTTAACGTTTAAAGTTCTGAGTATGTATGAGTCAATACGGCATCGAGATATTTAAATCGATGAGGGACGATTACCTTAAAAATGATGAGCAAACAACCAAATAAATTTGAGATGTCAATGGGGAATAGCCTGCTTTAGCTTGTCAGTATTTCATTTGTAACCTAAAAAAGTACTGTACATGGAAATAATTTGATGGATCCAGGGAATGGAGACAGTGAGGTTGGTAATAAACAACACCACAATCTGCGTATAGTGAAATGTTGTGTTGAAGACCTCCCAGGTTGATCCTCTGAAATAATAACATGATCCGTCACTGAAGACATTTGGGTTTGAGATCAAAAAGATGAATATTAAATAAATAATAGAGTGATTAATAGCGCTGAAGCAAATGGGCAACAAGAAAAACCTGTCATGCACATGTTTTGAACGTTTTGGGTGGGTCTTAAACATGTTCTAAGTTCTTGAACACATCAAGTAAATATCAGGAAATGAAAGCTGAAACTCTGATCAGTTATCTCATTCATCTTTTGCTCAAACCCAAACATCATCAGTCTGTTGCAAGAAAGTGCACTGGCCTTGCTTTTGCAATTACATTAAAGGGTTTTATGTTTCCAAAGGGAAGTGCCCAGCATGGGACTCGGAGTCCCGTTCACACTTTTCCTATTGGGTAGTATAAATAGCTTTTGTAATCATTTTATTTTTATATGCCCAATAAATATGTTAAAGAAAAGTGACTTCAGGCATGGAAATTTGGTCCAAAGCCAAATTTGTCATGTGTGGAAAAACATAGTTCCATTCAACACAAAGGCTTTTCCAGCATCCAACATGAGCAGAATTCATGAAAGAAGAGAGGAGATGTAAATACGCCTATTAGTCCCAACATTAAAACCACCTGCCTAAAATAGTGTAGGTCTCCTTGTGTCACCAAAACAGCTCTGACCCTCGAGGCATGGACTCTACAAGACCTCTGAAGGTGCACTGTGGTATCCAGCACCAAGACGTTAGCAGTAGATCTTTTAAAAGTTCAGGTAGGTGCTATGTGTCAAAGTAACATCCACATAAACGCCAGGACCCAAGGTTTCCCAGAGCATCACACTGCCTCCACTGGCTTGCCTTCTTCACATAGTGCATCCTGATGCCATCTCTTCCATTCTTATTGGTGCAAGTGACACACACGCACCCGGCCATCCACATGATGCAAAAGAAAACATGATTCATCAGACCAGGTCACCTTCTTTTATTGTGCATCATGTGTAGTTCAACAAAAGTGCAATATACCAAATTTCGGCTCTATCAGACTTGCAGTTCTTGAAAAAGAGCTATTTGAACATACAGTGCCTTGCAGTATTCATCCCCCTTGGTGTTTGTCCTGTTTTGTCGCATTACAAGCTGGAATTAAAAATGATTTTTGGAGGGTTAGCACCACTTGATTTACACAACATGCCTACCACTTTAAAGGGACACTGTTTTTTTTATTGTGACACAAACAATAATTAAGATGAAAAAAACAGAAATCTGGAGTGTACATAAGTATACCCAGCCCCCCAAAGTCAATACTTTATAGAGCCACCTTTTGTTACAATCACAGCTGCAAGTCTCTTGGGGTATGTCTCTATTAGCTTAGCACATCTAGCCACTGGGATTTTTGCCCATTCCTCAAGGCAAAACTGCTCCAACTCCTTCAAGTTAGATGGGTTGCGTTGGTGTCCGGCAATCTTCAAGTTATGCCACAGATTCTCAATTGGATTGAGGTCTGGGCTTTGACTTGGCCATTCCAAGACATTTAAATGTTTCCCTTTAAACCACTCTGGTGTAGCTATAGCAGTATGTTTAGGGTCATTGTCCTGCTAGACTGTGAACCTTTGTCCCAGTCTCAAACCTCTGGCCGACTCAAACAGGTTTTCCTCCAGAATTGCCCTGTATTTAGGGCCATCCATCTTTCCTTCAGTCCTGACTAGTTTTCCTGTCCCTGCAGATGAAAAACATCCCCACAGCATGATGCTGCCACCACCATGCTTCACTGTAGGAATGGTGTTCTCAGGGTGTTGGGTTTGCGCCACACATGGCATTTCCCACGATGGCCAAAAAGTTCAATTTTTGTCTCATTTGACCAGAGAATCTTCTTCCATGTGTTTGGGGAGTCTGCCACATGCTGTTGGGCAAACTCCAAACGTGATTTTTTAAGCAATGACTTTTTTTCTGGCCACTCTTCCATAAAACCCTGTCTGTGGAGTGTATGGCTTAAAGTGGTCCTGTGGACAGATACTCCCAGATGGACAGATACTGTGGATCTTTGCAGCTCCCTCAGCATTATCGTCGATGTCTTTGTTGCATCTCTGTTTAATGCCCTCCTTGCCCGGTCTGTGAGTTTTGGTGGGCGGCCTTCTCTTGTCAGGTTTGTAATGGTGCCATATTCTTTCCATTTTGCTATAATGGATTTAATGGTACTCCCTGGGATATTCAAAGTCTGGGATATTTTTTATAACCCAACCCTGATCTATACTTCTCCACAACTTTGTCTCTGACCTGTTTGGAGTGCTCCTTGGTTTTCATGTTGCTTGCTTAGTAGTGTTGCAGAGTCAGGGTCCTTCCAGAACAGATTGATTTATACAGACATCATGTGACAGATCACGTGACACTTTGATTGGACATAGGTGGATCTTAACTAATTATGTGACTTATGAAGTTAATTGATTGGACCAGCTCTTATTTGGGGTTTCATACAAAAGGGGGTGAATACTTATGCACACTCCAGATTTCTGTTTTTCCATCTTAATTATTGTTTGTGTCACAATAAAAAACAAAACAAAGTGCACCTTTAAAGTGGTCGGCATGTTGTGTAAATCAAATGGTGCTAACCCTCCAAACATCCATTTTAATTCCAGCTTGTAATGCAACAAAACAGGGGGATGAATACTTTTGCAAGGCACTGTAGCTCCTCTTCCTACAGTATCAATGCTACAAGATATAGTTGACATTGGTTTTGTGATGATGGAGCAAAAAGCCTAGGACTAGTTTGCAAAAAAGGTTTGATTGTATTGTATAGTACACTGGTCAACAATTTTCCAGAAGTTGTCTGCTTCAAAGATGAAATTGGCTGTTTGTTATGGAATTTGGTGCGTTGAATTCAAATATGACAATTAAAACAGCTGATTGGCTACGGCTTCCGAGATATTTAAGATTTTACATTTTATACTTATGTACATTGTGTAGGTAGTAACGTTTTAAGTATAAATTGTAAACCTAGGTCTCTTCAAGAGTTTATGGTTGGTTTACATGATATTTCACTTGTTCTTGTTATGTAACACTAGAAAATCAGCAAAACGTTTATGTAAATGAAATGTATTATGAACCAAATGGCTAAAAACAGTTATGTATGAGTACTGAATAAGTTTAGTCCTTATTCAGTGTGTACTCACTGCTTTTTGGCAGCTTGTCGCTTGTATTCATGAAACGAAGCATCTCGTCAAGCTTGTCAAGCAAAGACTTAATCTCAAGTGCACAGCACTATGATTTTTTTTTTTTTTTGAGCTGATATACAGTAGGGCAATTTGTTCAGCAGAGTAATGTAAGTTGACTTATGATTGCATCATCAGTGACTTCTAGGAATAAAATGAGATCGTACATGATGCAATACCGGCTTCAGATTGCATCATTCATTGTTCTGCCAAAAACATAAGTACTATCCAAACCCAATCATAGATTTAATCATAGAACTAATCTTGAAAACTAGAGCCAATGAACAATTTTAAGTTTCATTTTCATTCTCAGCGACCCGGAATTAGTAACGTTTGACTATATTTATTTCAGAAGCATTTTGGCTGTAGACCAGTGTTATTGAATTATTGTAAATTGGAACTCGTAAAAAAATTAAGGCGGCACACAGTTTTGTCTTAAAAATGACGTCAGAGTTTGCAAGACAGAAGTGAATCATGCAGTACATACTGTACAGAGAAGTTTGGTCTCTGTGCTTACATGTAGGTGTAGAGGACTAAACAGAGCTAGGTCATTGACTAGAATCATCTCATCTCATCTCATCTCATTATCTCTAGCCGCTTTATCCTTCTACAGGGTCGCAGGCAAGCTGGAGCCTATCCCAGCTGACTACGGGCGAAAGGCGGGGTACACCCTGGACAAGTCGCCAGGTCATCACAGGGCTGACACATAGACACAGACAACCACTCACACTCACATTCACACCTACGGTCAATTTAGAGTCACCAGTTAACCTAACCTGCATGTCTTTGGACTGTGGGGGAAACCGGAGCACCCGGAGGAAACCCACGCGGACACGGGGAGAACATGCAAACTCCACACAGAAAGGCCCTCGCCGGCCCCGGGGCTCGAACCCAGGACCTTCTTGCTGTGAGGCGACAGCGCTAACCACTACACCACCATGCCGCCCTGACTAGAATCATCATCTATTATAATTTATATGTATTGTAAATCATATAATACATCATCATACATCATTCAATTTAATGATTGGTACAGCTTATAAGACGCTGAATATTTATGATATTTAGGAGAAAAGAAATGAAGAGGAAGATGGTGAGGATGAGAGACTAAAACTGGTCCAAACCAGAGCTGAAATCATCTCTACATCTTTAGGGCAATGTGTTTTGGGTTAAAGGAGCACAATGTTTTCGGAAAGGAACCATATACTGTGAAGGCCTTGAATTACTCCCACCATTATCATCCTGCAAGCCTCACTGTGGACCCATGGGCACCGCCGGGGGGGAAAGGTTAGAACAATTCTAGGGGCCCAGCACTGCCATGGGGCCCTTTAAGGGGCTGATAATATGCTTTTAATGATTTTAATAAGACTTTTGAAATAACAACAATGCAATATTCCATCTGGTAAAATGAGCTAATTGAACAAGGTTGTCTATTTCTTGAGTTCTTCAACATATTGTCATTTAACCCTCCCCCTTTTGCAAAATGGTACAGTCCAGTTCTGGTAGAAGCGCGATGCGTTAAATCTGTGTGCTGATCAGTGCAACGCTACTTGCTGCTGTGTCGCGGTGCAGCAGCCAGCCAGCAGTGGAGTGCGTACAGTCTATGATCGCTAAATATGAAGAGTGGCTGTCAAAAACGTAAAGAAAGGCAGCTGAAAGCTGAGAGGGACCGGAGAGGCAGGCAACTGGTCACTCAGTTTTTCCCAAAGAAAGGTAGCTATCGCTCACATGTGTTCAAAATATTAGCGAATGGTAAATGAACAGTATGAATGTGGTTGGATTAGCCTATCAAGAGAACACTTTTACAGTTTGTACAGTGACATTTTTTTCAATTTTAATAACTGAACTGACTTGTGTGATAAACAAGATGAAATATTACGTTATGCTGGTGCTAATAACTAGTGCTAATAACCAGTTTCATAACTAATGGGGTGCCCTAAATATGCACAGATTCAGCCTCAGGGGGACCTCCGCCCTACCAAACCACTGAACCCCCCTTTGGAGAAGGAGGTAAGCAGCAATACAACCCATAAATGCTTTAGGATTGAAGTTTTTAATGAGCGAGCGCCATATACAGTTTGCTAGATTAAAGTGTTGCTAATAACGGACACCAGTCAAGTGTTTGACATGGTTACGTGTGTGGAATGTTCACACGTTCTAAACCATTAGTTTAGAACGTGTTTAGGGGCAACCAATAGTCTAACTCTGCTTACGCTCAAATTTCTGTCTAGACACACTTTGCTTTGAACATATTCCCTTTTTGCAGAACAGTACACACAGCTTTCTACCTAATACATAACAATCCATGGGATTTCCATAGGTATTTTGATGCTGGGTAGAAAACTTTTTCTATGATTTATTAGCAGTCACATCACACATTTCACTACCAATTGTCCTAGCACAAGAAGGCATGTGGCAAAATCTTGAATTTTCATTTGTGATTGTAAATGCACCAGAATTAGTCACTGACCAGTTTTCATCTAGTCCCTGGTAGGTTAATACATAAAATGTAATAAAGTCACAAACTCAAGGTCCATGGGCTATCAAAAGTCAAATAATGACAATAGTGCAATTGTGACGAGGGTGGGCAAAGTTGGGGGGCCCAAAATTCTAATCTTTCATGGGGCCCAAAATTTCTGGCGGCGCCCCTGGTGGACCAGCAAAGATGTCCAGAAGTTTACATGAATTCAAAACACATAAGTTGGCTATGACGTAATTCAAAGTTTGTCACAAGCTGTCCCTGAATGCAGATCCATCAGACCTCTGCTGGAGCCTTGTAAGGATCACATAACACCAGTATTCTTATCCCTGGTGTTCACTGATACGACATGTTTTTTTTTATAACGTTTGGTAGAACAGAGGTAACACACACAGAGTGTGGTGAGGAGTTTATAACAAAGTTATGTTATATATGTTTTCTAGGTAACAAGGTCACCTTCAACTACTTGGGAGAAAGCAACTTCACCACCAACCTTGGCACACACCCTTGGCAGGGAGAGAAATCTTCAAAACAGAATTGCAGTCACGAATACAATTATAATCTTGAACGCAAATTTAACCCACCATTACTGTCTCCTAGGGACATCTAGGCATTTACTGCAAAATAAAATGGGCGCAGAAGAGGAACCCTAGTGAGGTAAATATGTTCCTTCCTAACAGTGTGATTAGACAAAAGAAAGTATTACTAGTGCAAGAGCGTTTTACACAAAAGTGCAAAATTATGTTCAAGGGCAGTCGCCATGGGTCAGATTTAAAAACATACAGGTGTTTAAACGGTACCATTGGTTGTTTTGGGATGCAATTGTTAGAAAGCATGGAGAAGTTGGTGGAACCAAAGTATACACTTACCATATACAACACGATACCTGTGAACGTGCATGGCCACATCTCATTCGACCTGGAGGAGACCTATGTATGCTTTTAAAAGTCAGTGATTCAGTTAGGCTATGTCTTTTTATCACCTGAGAATAAATTGGGCCTTTCAAAAACAAAACTCATGGAGTTGTAAGAGCAGCCATTACAACTAATAAGATCAAAACTGTAGTTCAGTTTCTTCACTTCCTGTAGGGACAGAGGCATCAGGCCCAACATGGCAGCAGTAGTGCTAGAGAGAAGCTTTTGACAAATCCAACAATTAGTACAATTTATTTATTTGTTTGGCAAAACTGGTCACCACTGATATAGCGACAATACCGCTATCCTTATTTGTACAAAACATCAATAATGAAAACAAGATGAGCATTTTTCAAAGCAAAATGAAGAAATTACAGTAATAAAACGATGAGTATATAAACATGATTACAAGAAAAATGCCAGCAAATGAAAGATTATGGGGTGTGTTCTAAAATCTCATCCAGGATATCAATTTTCTGCCCTGTGTGGTTTCACACCAGGTAGAAGAGCTGTTAAACAATCAGAGAGGTTCCTAGCACTTCAGCTGATTGTCTATCAGCTGGATGTGGCAGGTTTGTGAAAGGTTTCTCCTGTACGAGTTTCACAAGGCAGTCAAACCAGTCGGATGTCACCGACTGTTCCTAATACGTAGGTGTATAAACAAGCTAGAGAGATAGAAGAAAAATAAAGAACTATGCAAAACATTTTAGTTTTAATAAAAATACATCACAGCCCCTGACATATGGCAGAAACATCAGGCTTTGCTGTGGGAAAAGGCTGAGCACTTGCTTAATCACCGACCTGAAATTAATTTTCAAATTAGTCATGCTGTTTTAGTTTCTTCTGTAACATCTGTAAGTGTGTTATTAATATTAGGAAGAGGTTTAATTTGGGAAAAAAGTTTAACCACCTGGTTCTATCAGGCTCTAGTTCCACTAATAAGGAGGATGGAGATTGCTTGAATAAAGTCCCTTTTAATGGGTGGATAATGATGCAAAGAGAACACACCTCAGTTATTAGCTTATCTCCAACTTGTACTTGGTTATTTACAGAAATATTATATTGAGCTACCTTTTGATCCTGCTGAAAAATTAATATCTCTTGGAGACTCGAGGATAATTTCAAATATTCAAGTGTTTACTTGATGCATGTTGCTGTGGCTAATGATTTTGCAATCAGAGACATAATTGGCAAGAAATTTAGAATAGATTAAAGAAAAAAAAAACGAACAATCCCATCAGTGATCCTAGTCTTGATTGTAGAAGTTTTGGATAATGTAGCAATGTTCAATCATACATGCTCAGGAAGGGGTTTTCTGCCATGGCAACCAATTCTTTGACTTACAATGGTCACTTCAGACTGAAACAGATGTGCTTTTGTAGGGCTGAGTAAAACTCCAGCAGTATACACGTCTCTGTGCAGTAGTCATAACCTTCAAGCGTGAGGGCTGATCACCGCAAGTACATCACGATATTGGACCATGACTGAATAGTCAAACCTAGAAATTGGACGGGCTAAATCCTTGGCTACAAAACCATGGAAAATGAACAAACTATGGCAGTAACCTTGGGACAAATGAGTCCTGACATACCATAGGGCAAGACCAGAAGCCATTCGTAATGACAAATGAACTAAATAACGTGTGTGAGAGACAATTCAAAATTGTGGGAGGTTTTGCCACAATAGCATGAATTTGTGACCTTGGAACAGCATTTAAGGAGGATATTGGGGAAGAACGTTTAGTGATAATGGTGGGAGAAAACTGTTGTGGAGACTGGTGGTGGTAGCACAGAAACTCTGGTACCTTCCGGCAGATAGCAGGATGGTGAAGAGTCCATGTCGGGGGTAGGAGGGGTCATCCATAATTCTGGTGGCCTCATAGATGCAGCTGATATTGTATGAGGTGAGGATGGTGGGTCGAGAGATAGAGTGAACTTCCAGCTGTTCCTCATCGGATCTTGCAGTGGGAGACTGTGCAGTTCCTATACCATATGGTGAGACAGCTGGTCAGGATGCTCTCTATTATCCCTGTGCAGGAAGTGATGAGGATGTGAGGCAGGAATTTGGTTTTCTTCAGCCTCTGCAGGAAATGGAGGTGCTTCTGGGTCTTCTTGGTTAGCCAGGTGGAGTTGAGAGTGCAGGAGAAGTCCTCTGGTATATACACACACCAAGAAACTTGGAGCTTTTGACTCTCTCCACAGTTGTTCCATTGATGTGCAGTGGTGAGTGTTCCACTCAGGTCCTCCTGAAGTCAACAATCATCTCCTGTCAACATTAAGAGACAGAATATTGTCTCTACACCATTCAGTGAGCTGCTCCATATTTTCACTGTACACTGATTCATCATTGTTGCTGAGGAGGCCCACAGCTGTAGTATCATCAGCAAACTTTATGATGTATGATAGACTTTACTAAGACATTCACAAACGAGGCCCATTATTGGTTTTTTTTATCCAACATCCCTGAAATACTTACTAATTTTTCAAATTTAATAGAACAAGTTGTCTTTTTTTTTTGCACAAGCCTAACTGAACTAAACATTCCTGCCATATTTACAGAAGTGACAGAAAACACTAATTTTCTTCACAATAGCATGTGTATTATTAATGGAATGCCACTCACCCCTAAATTGCCAGGTGTGTGCACGGCACAGATTTCTCTTAAGTAACGCCCTCAACACAGCTGTCACAGCTGAAACAGAATTGATCCAAGATACACTTGAAAGTTATTTTGACTTATGTCTATTCCAATAAAACTATATAATTTAACAGTGTAATAACACCTGAAAGGCCAAAATCTAGAGACAAATTATGGAAAAAATTAAGTGAGATGAAAAGAAATTGGCACCAGCGCCAGTCAAAAAGTCTGGACACACCTAATTCAATTCAGTGTTTTTTCTTTATTGTTATTACAACCCCGATTCCAAAAAAGTTGGGACAAAGTACAAACTGTAAATAAAAACGGAATGCAATGATGTGGAAGTTTCAAAATTCCATATTTTATTCAGAATAGAACATAGATGATATATCAAATGTTTAAACTGAGAAAATGCATCATTTAAAGAGAAAATTAGGTGATTTTTAAATTTCATGACAACAACACATCTCAAAAAAGTTGGGACAAGGCCATGTTTACCACTGTGAGACATCCCCTTTTCTCTTTACAACAGTCTGTAAACGTCTGGGGACTGAGGAGACAAGTTGCTCAAGTTTAGGGATAGGAATGTTAACCCATTCTTGTCTAATGTAGGATTCTAGTTGCTCAATTGTCTTCGGTCTTTTTTTGTTGTATCTTCCGTTTTATGATGCGCCAAATGTTTTCTATGGGTGAAAGATCTGGACTGCAGGCTGGCCAGTTCAGTACCCGGACCCTTCTTCTACACAGCCGTGATGCTGTAATTGATGCAGTATGTGGTTTGGCATTGTCATGTTGGAAAATGCAAGGTCTTCCCTGAAAGAGACATCGTCTGGATGGGAGCATATGTTGCTCTAGAACCTGGATATACCTTTCAGCATTGATGGTGTCTTTCCAGATGTGTAAGCTGCCCATGCCACACACACTAATGCAACCCCATACCATCAGAGATGCAGGCTTCTGAACTGAGCGCTGATGATAACTTGGGTCGTCCTTCTCCTCTTTAGTCCGAATGACACGGCGTCCCTGATTTCCATAAAGAACTTCACATTTTGATTCGTCTGACCACAGAACAGTTTTCCACTTTGCCATAGTCCATTTTAAATGAGCCTTGGCCCAGAGAAGACGTCTGCACTTCTGGATCATGTTTAGATACGGCTTCTTCTTTGAACTATAGAGTTTTAGCTGGCAACGGCGGATGGCACGGTGAATTGTGTTCACAGATAATGTTCTCTGGAAATATTCCTGAGCCCATTTTGTGATTTCCAATACAGAAGCATGCCTGTATGTGATGCAGTGCCGTCTAAGGGCCCGAAGATTACGGGCACCCAGTATGGTTTTCCGGCCTTGACCCTTACGCACAGAGATTCTTCCAGATTCTCTGAATCTTTTGATGATATTATGCACTGTAGATGATGATATGTTCAAACTCTTTGCAATTTTACACTGTCAAACTCCTTTCTGATATTGCTCCACTATTTGTCGGCACAGAATTAGGGGGATTGGTGATCCTCTTCCCATCTTTACTTCTGAGAGCCGCTGCCACTCCAAGATGCTCTTTTTATACCCAGTCATGTTAATGACCTATTGCCAATTGACCTAATGAGTTGCAATTTGGTCCTCCAGCTGTTCCTTTTTTGTACCTTTAACTTTTCCAGCCTCTTATTGCCCCTGGCCCAACTTTTTTGAGATGTGTTGCTGTCATGAAATTTCAAAATGTCTCACTTTCGACATTTGATATGTTGTCTATGTTCTATTGTGAATACAATATCAGTTTTTGAGATTTGTAAATTATTGCATTCCGTTTTTATTTACAATTTGTACTTTGGCCCAACTTTTTTGGAATCGGGGTTGTAATTAAAAGTCACTTCCTGTCTTAAAGTAATGATGGATGTCGTTTCTCTTTACATAGTTGTTCGGTTCTTGACATAATATGGTTTACTACAGTTGTGGAATAGGGCCACTTACTGTATTTTTATTATTTACTATTTGATCTCAAACGCATTAAGAAGGCAAGAAACTCATCCACTAATTAACTTTTGATGAGACATAGATGTTAACTGAAAAGCATTCCAGGTGACTACCTCATGAAGCTGGTTAAGATAATGCCAATTGCTGAAATGTACATCACAGTAGGCAGAATGGCAGGTCTCATACAGTGGTGCTTGAAAGTTTGTGAACCCCTTAGAATTTTCTATATTTCTGCATAAATATGACCTAAAACATCATCAGATTTTCACACAAGTCCTAAAAGTAGATAAAGAGAACCCAGTTAAACAAATGAGACAAAAATATTGTACTTGGTCATTTATTCATTGAGGAAAATGATCCAATATTACATATCTGTGAGTGGCAAAAGGATGTGAACCTTTGCTTTCAGTATCTGGTGTGACCCCTTTGTGCAGCAATAACTGCAACTAAACATTTCCGGTAACTGTTGATCAGTCCTGCACACCAGCTTGGAGGAATTTTAGCCCATTCCTCCGTACAGAACAACTTCAACTCTGGGATGTTGGTGGGTTTCCTCACATGAACTGCTCACTTCAGGTCCTTCCACAACATTTCCATTGGATTAAGGTCAGGACTTTGACTTGGCCATTCCAAAACATTAACTTTATTCTTCTTTAACCATTCTTTGGTAGAACGACTTGTGTGCTTAGGGTCATCATCTTGCTGCATGACCCACCTTCTCTTGAGATTCAGTTCATGGACAGATGTCCTGACATTTTCCTTTAGAATTCACTTAATTCATTGTACCATCAATGACGGCAAGCCGTCCTGGCCCAGATGCAGCAAAACAGGCCCAAACCATAATACTACCACCATCATGTTTCACAGATGGAATAAGGTTCTTATGCTGGAATACAGTGTTTTCCTTTCTCCAAACATAACGCTTCTCATTGAAATCAAAACGTTCCATTTTGGTCTCATCAGTCCACAAAACATTTTTCCAATAGCCTTCTGGCTCGTCCACGTGATCTTTGCTGCTCATCTGCAGTTTGCTAATGTTCTTTTTGGAGAGCAGTGGCTTTCTCCTTGCAACCCTGCCATGCACACCATTGTTGTTCAGTGTTCTCCTGATGGTGGACTCATGAACATTAACATTAGCCAATGTGGGAGAGGCCTTCAGTTGCTTAGAAGTTACCCTGGGGTCCTTTGTTACCTCGCCGACTATTACACTCCTTGCTCTTGGAGTGATCTTTGTTGGTCAACCACTCCTGGGGAGGGAACCAATGGTCTTGAATTTCCTCCATTTGTACACAATCTGTCTGACTGTGGATTGGTGGAGTCCAAACTCTTTAGAGATGGTTTTGTAACTTTTTCCAGCCTGATGAGCATCAACAACGCTTTTTCTGAGGTCCTCAGAAATCTTTGTTCGTGCCATGATACACTTCCACAAACGTGTTGTGAAGATCAGACTTTGATAGATCCCTGTTCTTTAAATAATAAGTATAGGACCATTAAAGCTAGAACAAATAGTCTCAAGAACAGCTTCTACCCAACTGCCATATGAGCTCTAAATTCCAAACATCAGGTCAGGGTTCACTAACCTGCTTTTAGTGTCCATGTCTTTATATTGTGCAATAAGGGATATGTGCAATGTTTCTGTTTGAATGTAGCTGTGTGTGCTTTATCATTTTTACAGTGTTAAGTTTTAGGTTGTTTTATTTTTTTAAATATTAGTCTGTTAGATCATTAGTTCGTTAGTTTACTGTTGTCTGTTTTTTAAAAATAATTTTTATTTGTTTAAGTTTTAACTTAATTTAAATCCTTTTATTAGTTTGTATTACACTGATGAGGACTGCACTTCAGTTTCGCTGTACTTGTTACAATGACAAAGATATTCTATTCTAAATAAAACAGGGTGCCCACTCACATTGATCGAAAAACACCTGACTAATTTCACCTCCAAATTAACTGCTAATCCTAGAGGTTCAAATGCTTTTGCCACTCACAGATATGCAGTATTGGATCATTTTCCTCAAATAAATGACCAAGTATAATATTTTTGTCTCATTCGTTTAACTGGGTTCTCTTTATCTGCTTTTAGGACTTGTGTGAAAATCTGATGCTGTTTTAGGTCATATTCATGCAGAAATAGAAAATTCTAAAGGGTTCACAAACTTTCAAGCACCGCTGTATCTCTCAAATGGTTGCTGTCCTACACAGTCTTTGGTATACAGAATGTCATCTTCGAATTCAGCATCGACGACGTTTTAACGCACTGTAACAAAAGATGACCAGGATGGATGCTGAAGACGTTATACAAGACAGGACACTGCAGATGGTTAGTTACAAAGGTCCAGTTCTGATGCCTAACTGAACATGAATACATTTCTTCACACTTGATGAACAAACACTCCCAGAAAGAAAATATAAACTCCAGCTTCTACCTAAAGAATAAGGTGGAAAAGGCTGTTTGCAGTAGAACTGTACACATCTATTTATTTAGTTAATAAAGCAATACAAGTCGTTTCAAATTAGGTTTAAAAAAAAAAAAGTGTATAATAACATTGTGCATAACATTAACTGAAGCTCTTGATCTGTATCTGCATGATTTTTACCCATCGTACTGCTGCCACATAATTGGCTGATTAGATAACTGCATGAATATACAGGTGTTCCTACGGTAATAAAGAGACTTAAACACTTGCAAGTGTGAAAAGGACCCACTGTTTTCACTGAAGAGCTAAAGTGTCTATTGCATTTACATTCAGATAAAGATCAGTAGAACTCCAGAACTAGTCTGTTATTTATTGAAAAACACAAGCAACGTTAAAATAAAACATTTTGGCACAAAACAGACAGACAATCTTATGCAAGTTTCAAAGAACATTGAAGTCAGCCCTGATGGTCCCAGTGTAGCTTTGTTTTGGTAATACACACATGTAATATCTGTACACATATGTACAGGATTGTTCAGTCCTTAGCTGGAAACGAAGGCCACGAGAGGAAATTTGCTACCAATTTGTATAATATTACTGCTGTTGAATCATTATTCCTTCCTACTCTGATGGCAAATTTAGAAGTGTTCATTATAAGAAAACTCTTATAATAATGATAACGAAGATGATCATAGCAACATCAGTCACTCGGCACATCATGCAAGCTGCAGTTCACTGTGAGTTGTAAACATTTCAGTATTATTCCCTGAACAGCACCCTACTACCTATAGCTCAAATAAGCATAACTGAGTGTGGAACATCCATCCTAAGACCAGGACAAATGTTTAAATGATCTACTAATCCCCCACAACAGTACTGCGACATGCACAAATGGAGCTGATCCAAGAAGCGCTCTTTAAACCGCGTTTACAGGGTAGCCGCGTTCCTCCTCAGCTGGATCGTACGATGACGTGGCGGAGAATCCATTTGTTAGTGCCATGAAGCCTGGGCCTGTTGATTTTGCAACAGTCTGTGGAGCTCCTTGAAGTGCTCAACGGTCTGGTCTTTCAGATCAGGATTGGAGATCTGGAGGCGGATGCTGTCTGTGGACCATGAGAGCTCGCCAGAGAACATCTCCGTCAGGATCCTCGCCACCACAGGCACGACCTGAATGGAAGGAAGGGGAATGGAATGGGAGGATGCTGAACTGCTCTGAATACAGAAGAGGTAAACGCCAACTGAAATTTTGAATTGTTCAACAGTCATCCATTACAACATCCCAAATCAAATAATTATTTGACCCCTTGCTGATTTTGTAAGTTTGCCCACTGGCAAAGATATGAAGTGTCTATAATTTTAAGGGTAGGTTTATTTTAACAGTGAGAGATAGAATATCAAAAGAAAATCCAGAAAATCACATTTTATAAAATATATAAATTGATTTGCATTTCGTTGAGTGAAATAAGTATTTGATCCCCTACCAACCATTAAGAGTTCTGGCTCCCACAGACCAGTTGGACACTCCTAATCAACTCATTACCTGCATTAAAAGACAGCTGTCTTAAATTGACACCTGTATAAAAAGACACTTGTCCACAGAATCAGTCAATCAGACTCCAACCTCTCCAACATGGGCAAGACCAAAGAGCTGTCTAAGGATGTCAGGGACAAGATTATAGAGCTGCACAAGGCTGGACTGAGCTACAAAACCATAAGCAAGAAGCTGGGTGAGAAGGAGACAACTGTTGGTGCAATAGTTCGAAAATGGAAGAAATACAAAATGACCATCAATCGACCTCAGTCTGGGGCCCCACGCTAGATCTCACCTCGTGGGGTATCAATGATCACGAGAAAGGTGAGAGATCAGCCTAGAACTACACAGGAGGAGCTTGTTAATGATCTTAAGGCAGCTGGGACCACAGTCACCAAGAAAACCATTGGTAACACATTACGCCGTAATGGATTAAAATCCTGCAGTGCCTGCAAGGTCCCGCTGCTCAAGAAGGCAAATGTGCAGGCCCGTCTGAAGTTTGCCAGTGAACACCTGAATGATTCTGAGAGTGAATGGGAGAAGGTGCTGTGGTCAGATGAGACCAAAATCAAGCTCTTTGGCATTAACTCAACTCGCCGTCTTTGGAGGAAGAAAAATGCTGACTATGACCCGAAGAACACCATCCCCACTGTCAAGCATGGAGGTGGAAACATTATGCTTTTGGGGTGTTTCTCTGCTAAGGGCACAGGACTACTTCACCGTATCAACAGAAGAATGGACGCGGCCATGTACCGTAAAATCCTGAGTGACAACCTCCTTCCCTCTGCCAGGACACTGAAAATGGGTCGTGGATGGGTCTTCCAGCACGACAATGACCTAAAACATACAGCCAAGGCAACAAAGGAGTGGCTCAAGAAGAAGCACATTAAGGTCATGGAGTGGCCTAGCCAGTCTCCGGACCTTAATCCCATAAACCTATGGAGGGAGCTGAAGCTCCGAGTTGCGAAGCAACAGCCTCAAAACCTTAATGATCAAGAGATGATCTGCAAAGAGGAGTGGACCAAAATTCCTCCAGACATGTGCGCAAACCTGGTCATCAACTACAAGAAACATCTGACCGCTGTGCTTGCCAACAAGGGTTTTACCACCAAATACTATGTCTTGTTTGCTAGAGGGTTCAAATACTTATTTCACTCAAAGAAACGCAAATCTTTTATATGAAGTTATTTTCTGGATTTTCTTTTTGATGTTTTGTCTCTCACAGTTAAAATAAACCTACCATTAAAATTATAGAATGTTCATTTCTTTGTCAGCGGACAAACTTACAAAATCAGCAAGGGATCAAATAATTATTTCCTCCACTGTAGCTCAGTCACTAGACATTTTGAAAATGACCTGGATGACTGAAAAACAAAACATTTAGCATGAAGATGCTGCACCTTTCGAATAGATTAAAGCTCACTTTACATCATAAAATACCACAAAATGAAAGCTAATGATAAAATATGACAGCAATCATACACTATTTTGTATAGTTAGACATTGATTACTTCCTAGGGATCCATTTAGAACCTGCTCTGATTAAGAACTCCTCTATTTGTAGGAGATTTACATAGTTCTCCTAGAGAAACAAGCTAATCAGCTCTTAGGGCAGGGGTGCTCAAGTCCAGTCTTGATTATCTGAAGCCATCATGGTCACAGACTCAAACAAACTGGACAACTGAATATTAGGAAAACTATCTGGTCTTTTGCCAGTCTTCATCTGTTCAGTTTTGGCGAGTCTGAGCTCGAGATAGCCTCAGATTTCTGTTCTCGGCTGACAGGAGTAGAACCTGCTGCTGTAGCTCATCCACATCAAGGTTTGATATGTTGTGCATGCGGAGATGCTTTTCTGCTCACCACAATGGTAAAGAGTGATTGAGTTACTATAGACTTCCTGTCAGCCTAGTCCTTCTCATCAGATCTCTCTCATCAGCAAGGTGTTTGTTTATTTTCCACACCATTCTGTATAAACCTCGAGACTGTTGTGGTGTGAAAACCCCAGATCATCAGCAGTTTCTGAAAAACTCAAACTAGTCCATCTGACAACACCACCCATGCCACAGTGAAAGTCACACTTTGAGATCACACTTTCTTCATTCTGATGTTTGAAGCTAACATTAACTGAGCTCTTGCTGATTGGATGGCTGCATACAAGTATGAGTGTTAAAGTGACCGGTGAGTGTAGTTATGCCAACATCTACACACTAACGTCTTTGGTTTGCAGCTTTTTGACCACTATGATCTCTCTCCTCCTCTCTGAGGAGATCCCAGAAGAGATAGGCTTCACATTTTCAGAAGCATTTAGACCCTTTGTTTTGACACAAATTGAGATTGAGCATATCTAGGTTACACTTCATCCATGAGATGTTCTTACAGCTTGATTAAAAGGTCACCAGAGGTAAACAGAACATGGAAAGAGTGTAGCTCTTTCTATAGAAAGAGTTGTCAGGGCGAAACAAACCATAAGATAAAAGAAATTAGATTGTGTTAAAGCACAAAATAGGGGGCAAGGTACAAAAGTGTTAAGAAGAATACAGAGTCATTCCATGCAAGTATGATGGAGACGTTCAGAACAACCAAGACAGCCAAACTGAGTAAACTGATCAGAAAGGCTTCAGTAAGAGAACTGACCCCAAAAGAAGGGTCAGTCTAAAGGAACTCCAGAAGTCATACACAGAGTTAAGAGAACCTGCCAGAAGGACAATCATCTGTACAGTATTTCGTCAGCCAGCCACAATGTTTGAGGCCCAGACAAAACCCAGTCTCACTTCGATTTTGTCAAAAGCAGCTAAAGGACTCTCAGACCACAAGAAATGAGACTGATGTATGGTCCAATGAATCCAAGACTGAACACCATGTTTCACACCTGCAGGAGACCAGGCACCATTCAATGACTGTTCAGTTCCTACAATAAAGCACAGTGGTGACAGCATAATGGTGTGGGGATGTTTTACAGCACTGAGAGGCAGGTCAGGATTGAGAGAAACATGAACGCATTAAAGAAGATCGATCCTCAAATACAGGTGTGCCAACCTTGTAGCATTATATTCAAGAAGATTTAAAGGAACTATCCACCCTGAATAAGATGCATATCAATATTTATATTCAAATTGTGATTTTCAAGATTTTTTTTTTTATATTTAGGATTATATTCATAGTTTAATTTTTTGGATGAAACTTTTCATCAGCAAGTTAGGCTATTTTCACTTTGGTTTCCTATAGCTTCCCCATAATGCTGTTTGGCTGATCGTGATTCCAGGATAAATTCATCTCTATCTACAGCAGCTGGTGTTGCAGCCCTTTCATCCTTTAGTCTGGGTTGCTCTTTCACCTCCTCTTCTATACACACTGCACAAACACAATTGGTTCCAAATCTTCAACCTTCACAACATTGTGCTTGCTCTCTCATTCAGCTGAGTCTCTGCAATAATTTGGTGCAACTATGTCTAATACGGGGCGGCACGGTGGCGTAGTGGTTAGCGCTGTCGCCTCACAGCAAGAAGATCCGGGTTCAAGCCCCATGGCCAGTGAGGGCCTTTCTGTGCTGAGTTTGCATGTTCTCCCCGTGTCCGCGTGGGTTTCCTCCAGGTGCTCCGGTTTCCCCCACAGTCCAAAGACATGCAGGTTAGGTTAACTGGTGACTCTAAATTGACCGTAGGTGTGAATGTGAGTGTGAATGGTTGTCTGTGTCTATGTGTCAGCCCTGTGATGACCTGGCGACTTGTCCAGGGTGTACCCCGCCTTTCGCCCATAGTCAGCTGGGATAGGCTCCAGCTTGCCTGCGACTCTGTAGAACAGGATAAAGCGGCTACAGATAATGAGAGGAGATGTCTAATATGTAGCTGCACTGAATTCAGCAACTTCGAGGCCTTTTTTTTTTTTTTTTTAAATCTCCACTATGTTAGATATGATATAGAATTTCTCTGAAAAATATAACATCTGACTTATCAATTATGGTTGAGATTGTTAAAATTTTTCCCCCAACCCTGGTCCCAGAGTATCCCCTGTCCTGTACATTTTAGCGTTTTCCCTGGGAAAGTGTTAAAATGTGCAGGACCAGGGTTGAGAACCTGTGCTGTAAAACAAAATAAATGAAAAATCCCGTAAAATCAAGAAACAAACACTGCTTTTCTAAACTTGACTGAAAACTACAGATCTATTTCCACTGTCAATAACTCTGGCATTAATAAGCATTCATTACAAAAATGAAAAAAAAAAAGCCACACACAACCATTAACAGCACATCAATAGTTATCTGTTGAGGTCACGTTTTCTGTACACGCTTGTCAAGTTGTAGCATGCAGCACTGCCGAACTACCTACAGAGAATCTTTTGTTTGCGAGTAACTTTCCACACAAAGCATATCTCTCACCTGCTCTCAAAACAACAATAAAGTCACACATCACATACTGAATTACCAAATGCATTTCTAAATAAATAAACACACAAAATAAATATATATATATATATATATATATATATATATATATATATATATATATATATATATAGTAAATAAAACAGCAACAAAAGGCCCTGGGATCACTCCATGAGCCAACTTTTCTATTAAAAAAAAAAATAAATCACGAGAACCACTGTTCTAAAATAACAGAGACCAGGTAATGAAGGAACTCCAATTTCCAGATAAACTTCAACACTGAGGAACAAGCATCCAAAAGTATTCCAAAATCAGCGTGGAATTTTCTTGACACTATGTGAATGTCCTCACTGATTATGATCACAGATGCAAACTAGCAAATATTTCATAGCTTATGTTATAAAGGCAGCCTCAGCTGCTGCTTGTTTTCAGTTATTTTGGACACAGCTTTACATTAGAATTCATCAGAACAAGGGCTGGGGAAATATTTAAAAGGTTTATTAACTCTTAAAAAAAACACACGCTCTGATCTCACTAAAAAAAGACTAACACCTTCATACTTGATTTCTGTGTGGAACTGACCTGTGTACAGTTGACTAGATGAGCCTCGATTTATTCTTTGTCTCTCTGCCTGTACATGGAGCACAAAATTATGCAACTGGATCAATAAAGACCGCACAAACCAGTTTTATGCTTTGGAATTTATGTATACAAGTGTGTATTTTATATAAACAGCAAGAGAACAGTCAGTTCTTGAAGTTGATGTGTTTGAAAGCAGGAAAAATTGGCAAGCGTAAGGATCTGAGCGACTTTGACAAGGGCCAAATTGTGATGGTGAGATGACTGGGTCACTAATGGGGGTGGGGGTGTTGTGTTCCCAGTATGAAGTGGTTAGTACCTACCAAAAAGTGGTCCACGGAAGGACAGTCAATGAACTAGCGACAGGGTCACGGGTGTCGAAGGCTCACTGATTCCCATGGGGCACAAAGGCAAGCCCATATGGTCCAATCCCACAGAAGAGCTACTGTAGCACAAACTGCTGAAAAAAGTTAAATGCTGACACTTTTTTGTTTTAGCCAACATTAACTTTAAGCCATAACCAAGTACCTGGGCATCACACAGGCCAGTAGGTGCCATGATGAGGGGGCAAGGAGGTCAGCCATGACCAAATACTTCCAAAGGGTAAGACAGGTTCTGAGAAAGCAGCTCAATGGAAGGAATAAGATCCAAGCCATCAACATGTATGCTCTCCCAGACATCAGATACTCAGTTGGAATAGTAAGCTGGCCACAAGAGGAGATTGATGTAGCTGATGTCAACACATGAAAACTCCACAATGCATGGAGGGTTACACTGGAAATCCAGTACCCGAGACTCTATGAGCCATGGAAACAGGGAGGGTGAGGATGAGTGAGCGTCAGAACCATGATCCAGGATGAAACAAGGAGCATCCATAAATACAGCCCTCTGGGATGAACTAGCAAGAGTGCGCTTCAGGCAGCAGACGACAGAGGGTGATAAGGGTGAAGAGAAAAATCGTGGAAGACCAAGTCCCTCCATAGGATGAAGCATCAGCAGATAGGAGGTGGTGGCTGACATGAAGTCCTACCAGTGGCTAGAGAATGCTGGCTTGAAGGAGAGCACAGAGGCTCTGATCATGGCAGCACAAGAACAGGCCCCAAGCACAAGGTCCATAGAGGCAGGTGTCTCCCACAGGAGACAGGACTCAAGGTGCAGGCTGTGCAAAGATGCCCCTGAGACAGCATGCACAGAGGCATAACCAAGTGGCTGGGATAGTGTAGAGGAACATCTGTGCTGAGCACAGACTAGAAATCCCCAAATCCCAATGGGACTTGCCACCAAAAGTTGTTGAGAACAAGAGGGCAAACATCCTGTGGGACTTCAAGTTCCAGACTGACAAGCAAGTGCTGGCTAACCAACCAGACACAGTGGTGAAGGACAAGGAGCAGAACAGCATAGCTGTGATAGAGGTGGCAATCCCAGTAGACATTAGCATCAGCCAGAAAGAGGACAAGATGATAGAGAAGTGCCAGGAACTGAAAGAACAACTGGAACAGATATGGAAGGTAAAGTCCAAAGTGGTTCCAGTGGTGAAAGGAGCATTAGGGGCTATGACCCCAAAACTGGGAGAGTGGCTCCAGCAGATTCCAGGTACAACATTTGAGATCTTGGTCCAGAAGAGTGCAGTCCCAGGAACCGCCAAGATACTGCGCAGAACCCTCAAACTCCCAGGCCTCTGGTAGAAGACCCGAGCATGAGGAAGGCACACACCACCATATACATCACAGTACATCAAAGTGTTGTGTGTTTTGTACAGATAGTGGATAATTTATTATCTCATCTCATTATCTGTAGCTGCTTTATCCTGTTCTACAGGGTCGCAGGCAAGCTGGAGCCTATCCCAGCTGACTACGGGCGAAAGGCGGGGTACACCCTGGACAAGTCGCCAGGTCATCACAGGGCCGACACATAGACACAGACAACCATTCACACTCACATTCACACCTACGGTCAATTTAGAGTCACCAGTTAACCTAACCTGCATGTCTTTGGACTGTGGGGGAAACCGGAGCACCCGGAGGAAACCCACGCGGACACAGGGAGAACATGCAAACTCCACACAGAAAGGCCCTCGCCGGCCATCGGGCTCGAACCCAGAACCTTCTTACTGTGAGGCGACAGCGCTAACCACTACACCACCGTGCCGCCCCGGATAATTTATTTAAAAAAAATAAATTCTAGCAAGTGAAAACAGCTGGAATATGAGCAAATTGTTATAAGAAATTAGATTTATAAATCAAATACTTGGCTGTTCAGCTGTTTTAGAAGCTTGTTTTTAATTTCACATACACGTTCTTCTTATACAAGAATCTTATTCTGTTGGCAGATGATTTTTACTTTCCTGAAATAAAATGCTGAAAAGTAGAAACAATATCTGCCACTATAACAAGCTTGAAATGAGTTAATAATGCCTAGAAACATGTTTAATAAATCAGATATAGGACACACACACACACACTATACTGCACATTGTTACATTTTTTATTTTGGTAAAGTGGAAATGCTTACAAGTGAATTTACACACCTGGACAATTATGAGCTTCTTCTCTTTAGGTTTTCTGTCAGGCCAATCCTCCCCAAAGCAGAAGTAAATTTCAAAGGGCGGGGGAGTCAGAGCCTCACCCTTCTGGTACATGATAAGTCCTGTCAGAGAAGGAAAGACACATTAGCTTTTCATAAGGAACTACAATAATTACGATAATCAGCTCCTGTTTTAGATCTTGGTGGCCAGAGTGCGCGAGGGTTCACTGGGGTATTTGGTCACTTGGTCATCTACTCATGATTACACAGGTTTGCCGACAGTGTATATTGGAGGAAAGCTGGTATACCCTCCAGTTCCCTCCATCTCTCCCTTTTAGTTTGGTTATTTCTTGCCCTGTGAATACAATATATACTCTTAAAACATCTACAGCATCGTACTCTATGTGGACCATCACTGTACTTCTGTAGACCTGCCAGACACAACACAACACAACACAACACAGGTACATGATCCCGATACACCTTCCTGCTGCAGTGGATCATCTAACCTGGTTACCCTTACCCTATGGGAGGTATTTTGTACCAAAAACGACGTGAAAATGAAAAGTCCCAGGTCTCAAATTTTGACATCAAAAACAAAAGTATAAACTTTTCATTTCAATCATAACAGAATGCCAAACATGATGAAACATGGTGTAAAGACGGGTTTCATGATCGTAGAGTATAATTAAGCATTATATTTGAATATTTAACCCAGCGAACCTTAAGTTTTGTGAGCACATTATTCAACTTTACCATATGAATCAAAATAATATTCAACTGTAGATGGTATCAGACCCCAGCTGTTTTAAATTGAAGAATGTAGTCTATCAGTGTAATATAATACTTATTAAAATAATGCATCCAGTATGCATTAATGCAATCTACAACTACAAATAATGCACATAGTCCGGTTCATAAGTATTTGGACCATGACAATTTTCATGACGTTGTCCCTGTGCACCACCACAATAGACTTGAAATTAAACCATCATCAAGATGTGATTGAAGTGTAGACTTTCAGCTTTAATTCAAGGGGTTTAACAAAAATATTGCTTTAACTGTTTAGGAATTATAGCAATTTTTACATAGTTCCTCCATTTTCACATGTTCAAAAGTAATTTTACAATCGACTGAAACAGTTTCACGGCCTGTTTTCTCCATTTCATGACAAGTTAAGGAGATAAAATATCTGGAGTTGATTCCAAGTGTTGAATTTGCATTTGGAACATCCAAAGACGTGTTGATTTAAGTAAATGAAACCATCATTAGGCTGAAAACAAACCCATCAGAGAGACAGCAGAAACCGTAGGAAGAGTGACCAAATCAACAATTTGGTAAATTCCTAAAAAGAAGGAAAGCACTGGTGAGATCAGCAACACCAAAAGACCTAGAAGACCAGGGATGACAACTAAAGTGGATGATTGCAGAATTCTTTCCTTGGTAAAGAAAAGCCCCTTCAAAACATCTAGCCAAGGTCAAGAATACTCAGTTAGGGCCACCACTGTCCAAGTCTACAATCAAGAGACACCTTCATGAATGTAAACACAGACCACTGGTAACACTCAAGAACGAACAGAGGCCAGATTAGACTTCGCTAGAAAACATCTTGGGGTGTTTTCACATCTGTGCTTTTTAGTCTGGTTAAATCAAACTGTTTTTTCTTCTCCCTTGGTGTGATTCATTTGGGCAGGTGTGAACACAATCACCCTTGGGTGCAGACCAAACAACTGCACAGAGAACCTTTAGGAGGAGGTTGTCTCAGATTGGTCCCAAATGAACTCTGGAGTGGTTGGTTTGTTGTGGGAATGTGATCTGCCCCAACTACCAGGCATACACCGCAAGAGTGAGCTAAAAATCGCTCCTATAGCCAGGTGTACTTTGCATTCTGGGATGCAGCAGAGCAAACAAATTGTAGCAGCAGCTAGCTGGAGAACAAAATGAGGTCTTACTTGGACTAGTAACAAGGCAGCATGTATTCTTTGCAAAGTGTGAAGCAGTGTAGTATTTTCAAGACGTTTCTTCGAAGTGCATGTAGCATTCTGCTGAAAGTTTTTCCTGGTATTTTGTCAAGATAATTACCATAGCTATGAGGAAATACAACTCTGCCGTTGCTACATGTTAAATTGCATAGCAAGGTTTCTCTCACAGAAATATGCAATAGTCCAGAACACAGGGCCTTCTTCCTGTATTTATATTCCCACACCAGACACATCTAACCAATAAGCAGAGTGAACGTTCTCATGTGGTTTGCAGTGATGCATTTTGGATTTTTCTCCATGTGAAAAGAAACCAAACCAAGGGGAAAATACTCCAAGTTCACAAATTCATCAACTGATTTGGACCAGAGCAAACAAACTAAGTGTGAAAATGTCCTAAAAAAGCCTGCCCGGTTCTGGAACAAGATTCTTTGGACAGATGAAACCAAGATTAACTTGTACCAGAATGATGGCAAGAGAAGAGTATGGAGAAGGAAAGGAAGAGCTCATGATCCAAAACACATTGCATCTGTCAAACTTGGTGGATGTCAGCATATACGTTTGCCAATGGATCTGGGTCACTGGTGTTTATTGATGAAGTGGCTGCTGATAGAAGTAGCAGGATGAATTCTGAAGATTAGACTTCGCTAGAAAACATCTTGGGGTGTTTTCACATCTGTGCTTTTTAGTCTGGTTAAATCAAACTGTTTTTTCTTCTCCCTTGGTGTGATTCATTTGGGCAGGTGTGAACACAATCACCCTTGGGTGCAGACCAAACAACTGCACAGAGAACCTTTAGGAGGAGGTTGTCTCAGATTGGTCCCAAATGAACTCTGGAGTGGTTGGTTTGTTGTGGGAATGTGATCTGCCCCAACTACCAGGCATACACCGCAAGAGTGAGCTAAAAATCGCTCCTATAGCCAGGTGTACTTTGCATTCTGGGATGCAGCAGAGCAAACAAATTGTAGCAGCAGCTAGCTGGAGAACAAAATGAGGTCTTACTTGGACTAGTAACAAGGCAGCATGTATTCTTTGCAAAGTGTGAAGCAGTGTAGTATTTTCAAGACGTTTCTTCGAAGTGCATGTAGCATTCTGCTGAAAGTTTTTCCTGGTATTTTGTCAAGATAATTACCATAGCTATGAGGAAATACAACTCTGCCGTTGCTACATGTTAAATTGCATAGCAAGGTTTCTCTCACAGAAATATGCAATAGTCCAGAACACAGGGCCTTCTTCCTGTATTTATTATTCCCACACCAGACACATCTAACCAATAAGCAGAGTGAACGTTCTCATGTGGTTTGCAGTGATGCATTTTGGATTTTTCTCCATGTGAAAAGAAACCAAACCAAGGGGAAAATACTCCAAGTTCACAAATTCATCAACTGATTTGGACCAGAGCAAACAAACTAAGTGTGAAAATGTCCTAAAAAAGCCTGCCCGGTTCTAGAACAAGATTCTTTGGACAGATGAAACCAAGATTAACTTGTACCAGAATGATGGCAAGAGAAGAGTATGGAGAAGGAAAGGAAGAGCTCATGATCCAAAACACATTGCATCTGTCAAACTTGGTGGATGTCAGCATATACGTTTGCCAATGGATCTGGGTCACTGGTGTTTATTGATGAAGTGGCTGCTGATAGAAGTAGCAGGATGAATTCTGAAGATTAGACTTCGCTAGAAAACATCTTGGGGTGTTTTCACATCTGTGCTTTTTAGTCTGGTTAAATCAAACTGTTTTTTCTTCTCCCTTGGTGTGATTCATTTGGGCAGGTGTGAACACAATCACCCTTGGGTGCAGACCAAACAACTGCACAGAGAACCTTTAGGAGGAGGTTGTCTCAGATTGGTCCCAAATGAACTCTGGAGTGGTTGGTTTGTTGTGGGAATGTGATCTGCCCCAACTACCAGGCATACACCGCAAGAGTGAGCTAAAAATCGCTCCTATAGCCAGGTGTACTTTGCATTCTGGGATGCAGCAGAGCAAACAAATTGTAGCAGCAGCTAGCTGGAGAACAAAATGAGGTCTTACTTGGACTAGTAACAAGGCAGCATGTATTCTTTGCAAAGTGTGAAGCAGTGTAGTATTTTCAAGACGTTTCTTCGAAGTGCATGTAGCATTCTGCTGAAAGTTTTTCCTGGTATTTTGTCAAGATAATTACCATAGCTATGAGGAAATACAACTCTGCCGTTGCTACATGTTAAATTGCATAGCAAGGTTTCTCTCACAGAAATATGCAATAGTCCAGAACACAGGGCCTTCTTCCTGTATTTATTATTCCCACACCAGACACATCTAACCAATAAGCAGAGTGAACGTTCTCATGTGGTTTGCAGTGATGCATTTTGGATTTTTCTCCATGTGAAAAGAAACCAAACCAAGGGGAAAATACTCCAAGTTCACAAATTCATCAACTGATTTGGACCAGAGCAAACAAACTAAGTGTGAAAATGTCCTAAAAAAGCCTGCCCGGTTCTAGAACAAGATTCTTTGGACAGATGAAACCAAGATTAACTTGTACCAGAATGATGGCAAGAGAAGAGTATGGAGAAGGAAAGGAAGAGCTCATGATCCAAAACACATTGCATCTGTCAAACTTGGTGGATGTCAGCATATACGTTTGCCAATGGATCTGGGTCACTGGTGTTTATTGATGAAGTGGCTGCTGATAGAAGTAGCAGGATGAATTCTGAAGATTAGACTTCGCTAGAAAACATCTTGGGGTGTTTTCACATCTGTGCTTTTTAGTCTGGTTAAATCAAACTGTTTTTTCTTCTCCCTTGGTGTGATTCATTTGGGCAGGTGTGAACACAATCACCCTTGGGTGCAGACCAAACAACTGCACAGAGAACCTTTAGGAGGAGGTTGTCTCAGATTGGTCCCAAATGAACTCTGGAGTGGTTGGTTTGTTGTGGGAATGTGATCTGCCCCAACTACCAGGCATACACCGCAAGAGTGAGCTAAAAATCGCTCCTATAGCCAGGTGTACTTTGCATTCTGGGATGCAGCAGAGCAAACAAATTGTAGCAGCAGCTAGCTGGAGAACAAAATGAGGTCTTACTTGGACTAGTAACAAGGCAGCATGTATTCTTTGCAAAGTGTGAAGCAGTGTAGTATTTTCAAGACGTTTCTTCGAAGTGCATGTAGCATTCTGCTGAAAGTTTTTCCTGGTATTTTGTCAAGATAATTACCATAGCTATGAGGAAATACAACTCTGCCGTTGCTACATGTTAAATTGCATAGCAAGGTTTCTCTCACAGAAATATGCAATAGTCCAGAACACAGGGCCTTCTTCCTGTATTTATTATTCCCACACCAGACACATCTAACCAATAAGCAGAGTGAACGTTCTCATGTGGTTTGCAGTGATGCATTTTGGATTTTTCTCCATGTGAAAAGAAACCAAACCAAGGGGAAAATACTCCAAGTTCACAAATTCATCAACTGATTTGGACCAGAGCAAACAAACTAAGTGTGAAAATGTCCTAAAAAAGCCTGCCCGGTTCTAGAACAAGATTCTTTGGACAGATGAAACCAAGATTAACTTGTACCAGAATGATGGCAAGAGAAGAGTATGGAGAAGGAAAGGAAGAGCTCATGATCCAAAACACATTGCATCTGTCAAACTTGGTGGATGTCAGCATATACGTTTGCCAATGGATCTGGGTCACTGGTGTTAATTGATGAAGTGGCTGCTGATAGAAGTAGCAGGATGAATTCTGAAGTGTATAGAGCTTTACTTTCTGCTCAGATTCAGTCAAATCCTTCAAAACTGATAGGACGACGCTTCATAATACCAACGTAGGGATGGACTGCCATGCTGTAGCCATAGTAATCTTCCCCCTTTCACTGTACAGCATTGAACACACCAATCCCTGTACTCTATGCCATGTTCCATCTCCGCCCACTCTTCTGACTCCCTGTAATGGTATTGGATACAGAGATGATACCGGATACCAAATACAGTGACGTCACGACTGTGCTTTAAACCCGAGGCGGAATCGAAATTCTCTTTCTCTGGCAGTGGGTTTCCACGCATGAAAGAGAGACATCGTTGCATCGGTGCTACAGAACAACAAAGAACGGGCTATTGATACTGGACCTTTAGCCAAAGTTCAATGTATTTGATCTTCACATAGTTGTAATAATAACTGAACCAGTTAGTTACTGCAGCCCACGCAGCATTTCAAATGCCCCTTTTCCACCAAAGCAGTTCCAGGGCTGGTTCGGGGCCAGTGCTTAGTTTGGGACCGGGTTTTCTGTTTCCACTGACAAAGAACTGGCTCTGGGGCCAGAAAAAACGGTTCCAGGCTAGCACCAACTCTCTGCTGGGCCAGAGGAAAGAACCGCTTACATCAGCGGGGGGGCGGAGTTGTTAAGACCAACATCAATAACAAGACCGCGAAAGATCGCCATTTTTAAGCGACGAGAAGCAGCAGCTGTACAAACGCGAAGTCATCCATTATTATTATTGTTGTTGTTGCTGCTGCTGCTGCTTCCGTGTTGTTTTTGCTTCGATATTCGCAGCAAGGTTTATGCAAATGTAGCGACGTAACTGATGTATACAACGACATAACTGACGTACAGTATACAGCAACATAACTGACGTGGCTTCCCTTAGCACCGCGAGCTATGGAAAAGCAAACTGGTTCTCAGCTAGCTCGCAAGTTGAACAAGTTGTGAACCAGCACTGGCCCCGAACCAGCCCTGGAACTGATTTGGTGGAAAAGGGGTAAAAGAGAAAAGGTGACTGGATCCCTTTTCCCCACGTCGACGAACTATAAACAAGATTCCTTCCAGATCATCAGACGACCGACGGGACCCCAAAGATCTTTAGCTGACGAGCTGTAAAAGTGAAAGGAACAGAATTGTTTTCTCCCTGGACCTGCGCTGTCTTCGGATAACAGATGGCACACTTTCAGTCAGCAAGCAAGAGCGATCTCAATTAAAGCTAGCATCTGGGCAGTTGTTAGTCTTAGCTGTGGCTAGTTAATGTGAAGAGTATTGTTTATTTGAATTCATTTATGGTTTAAATGTACGCATTTTGATTCACATGAAAGTCGGCCTTAGACTGTGTGTTGTTTGATTTACTTTGTTTACTATCTGTATTTAGTTAGATCGTGCATGCGCTCGCTCTCTCTTTTTAACTCCCTCCGTCACACTACACTCAACATTGGGATTTCAGGAGTAGCTAAGGGTTGAGTAGAAGTTGGGTTTAAAGCCTAGCCGAGACTAGTTTAAACTACAGATCCTTTGTCTCCCCTTTTTGCACTCTTTTTGTCGACCATTCCCCTCTAGGTGGGGCCTGGCACAAGGTTCATGCATTCCATACACACAAACGTGATTTGGGCAATTCCATGTAAATGTCAACCTCACCATGCAAAAATAAAGCAACATGTAATACATCAAAACCACTCCCAGAGATATCACCTAGGCCTGTATTTTACAGATGTGAATAAGTTGAACCAATTTGCAACCAACCTAATGTGTCACTGTCAGTCTTTCTTTCTTATAATGTAAAACCCAAGCTAAAATCAACTTTGATCATGTACAATTCTATATTATTGCCACAAGCCACAGAAATGTATGCTAAAATCCACAAAACAGCAAAACAATAGCCATCCTAAATATTATTTAAGAACTTTGATAGTTTTAGCTGATATTTAGAGAGTTTTTCAAAGGGTTATGGTGGTTAAATTGTTGATTTTCTAAACATATGCCATGTCTATTTCAGACGCGTCACATCCATAACAGAATTTCGTCACATCCATAACGCTGACTTTTCCTTCCGAAACTCTGCATGAAATACAAAATATTTTAAACAAAGATTTTTTAATATTCACCTTGGACCCCTCTATCAAATGGATATCTCCATTTCGACATTAGGTTTACAATTTCACAGAGTTTGATAAAAATGTACAGTCACCCAAGAAAAGTGATACTTTTTCTGTCACATCCATAACGCATCTTTTATTGGCATTTTCTGGCATGCCCTAGATGTACTATGGGAATTGTTCTATCACTTCTCCAGTATGGTACAGCCTTAAAATATGTAACACCTGTTTAAATACTGGGAGACAATAAAACATGCACTGGGTCATTTGTTGCCATTTTGAGTTCAAGTGTCGCGTCCATAACGCTGGAATTGCTCATTTCCCATCACATTTTAACATCCACTGGCCCCTACACTGTCATATAGCTTATTACTTCTGATCCCCATTAGTGCCTTAGTCATCATCATATACACTACGGATTCTTATTTGTATACATTGTATCACCATTTATATTGAATCATTCATTGGCTGCTATTGTTGCTATATCTGACCAGTATTAGTTTGATAATTCATGTCAGCTATTTCAATAAATGGTATCTTTGGAATAAACTGTGTCCTGTTTATTGCTACAGCATCCACTGAGTGCCAACCTCTGCCAAACAAGTATTCTAATTACCTTCGCCCATTTGGTTGTTCTATGAATGTTCTAGATCTAGAGTAAACATATTACATTAGAGCTACAATACTCAAACTTTGGCAACATCAAGTTATTCCATTGATTTTAATAGTTTAGCTATAAACTATTAGACACTTGAATTAATGACTCATGAATTTATGAGACTGATCCCTTTTTACATGAGACTGATTTGATAAGCCTATTACAGATAACGACACAAAACATACCGTGAAAGCAACTCAAGGGCTTCTTAAAGGAACAGTCCACCATACTTCCATAATGAAATATGTGACCCCTCACCGGATCCAGGGACACATGTCGGCCGAAACGAATCCGAGATAATCGCAAAAGAAGCATTTTTTTCGAAATTTGTCTCATCTCATTATCTCTAGCCGCTTTATCCTTCTACAGGGTCGCAGGCAAGCTGGACCCTATCCCAGCTGACTACGGGCGAAAGGCGGGGTACACCCTGGACAAGTCGCCAGGTCATCACAGGGCTGACACATAGACACAGACAACCATTCACACTCACATTCACACCTACGGCCAATTTAGAGTCACCAGTTAACCTAACCTGCATGTCTTTGGACTGTGGGGGAAACCGGAGCACCCGGAGGAAACCCACGCGGACACGGGGAGAACATGCAAACTCCACACAGAAAGGCCCTCGCCGGCCCCGGGGCTCGAACCCAGGACCTTCTTGCTGTGAGGCGACAGCGCTAATTCGAAATTTGTGATTTTTGTTTTTTTCCATCATGTGCAAGTTGAGATCTTGAAGAATGCAATCAGTATTTCAGATAATAGGTTGTTTTGTTGGAAAAGCATACATTTTTTGTTGCAAATTGTCTCGTTTTTGTCAGGACTGTAGCCTGCTGGGGGGTGTGGGTAAATTACCATATGGGCCAGTCACATGATGATTTAAGTCTTTTGTTGTTTTTTTTTCGTGAAATCAGCTGTATGATCCGAGTTGAGCGCATGGCTACTTAACTGCATACAGGCGTGTGATTTCACTATGGAATGAGTTACTAAACAGAGCGCAGAGGAGCCCCGCGAAGCAAACAGACGCACGGTATTTACATCGGAGATAACCATTTCTAGCAAAAAAAAAAAACGCAACCTCGTTTTCCAGATTGAATGGAATACTTGAATGATCGGATGATACACGGACCGTTCTAGGACTACATTCCATCGGAGGCATTGGTGTGTGCAAGGCGCCGTTTCCCTTTCTGATGGGGTAAGTTTATTAATCTAAGGCTGTGTGGTTATTTTTGCATGTAACGGAGAGTGTTGTGGTTTGGTTAAGCCTAGGTCACAACCGGACAAACGATTTTTTGGCCGTGTGATTTTTGGCGTTTCCCAAATCGCTGTTTTTTTTTGTTGTTCATGGAGAAAGACGCGTGTTGGCCGTAAGTTTGTCTTGCAACCTGAAAAAAACATAAGCACCCGTAGAGTTTGTTTGACATGACAAAGAACCTCTGCGGCCAGTCTGCGGCTCGAAAATCAGCACATCACACGCGCGCTCTCGTGCTTTTCACACGCGCGCTCTCGTGCGTTTCATGCGCGCGCTCCGTGTGTTTCTTGCGTTTTTTGCATGTAGACCGGCCGTAGGAGCGCGTACTGTACGGCCGGTTGTGACCGAGGCTTTACATGAAACTAGTGTTGTGTTAGTTGTGTCATCATCGTGCTATCTTTCTTTCTTACAGTGTGAGTAATTTTTCAACCACAAAACGTTAAAGTATACTTTAGGACTTATTTTTGTACTTCATAATTGTGTTGGGCATACTTTGCATGGAAGGAAAACTGACGTGGTGATTTGTTTACATGAAAGTAGTATCGTGCTAGCTAGTAGGGGGTAGGGCTTTCCTTAATGTCATGCAAATGAGCACCATTATGTGCCCGCCCTGCACCCAGAGTAGCTGAGATGGAAAACTTTGAGGGCGATTTTCTCCCTTTTCTGTTTTAAGAAGAATACACTTTCAAAAGGCCACACATTCTTCAAATATTGTCAGATCTCCACATGGAAGGCATCATTGGAAAGCTTATAAACTGTACTTTCTGAATCTGTCAATAACTCAAAATGCCCCCGGGCCGACATGTGTCCCTGGATTCTGTGATCTGCCACATATGTTCTTTTCTGAATTGAGACGAGCTGATCCGTACCTCTCCGAGCTTTGCGTGACCTCCCAGTCAGTCAGACGTGCTGTTACTCCTGTTAGCAATGTAGCTAGGCTCAGTATGGCCAACGGTATTTTTTGGGGCTGTAGTTAGATGCGACCAAACTCTTCCACATTTTTCCTGTTTACATAGGTTTATATGACCAGTGACATGAAACAAAGTTCAGTTACACAAATTGACACGTGGCGATTTTCTATGCTATGGAAAGTCCGCACTATAATGACAGACGTACTAACACCTTCTGCGCGCTTCGACAGCGCATTGATACCTGCACTCAGGAGTGACGGTATCAATGCGCTGTCAAAGCGCGCAGAAGGTGTTAGTACGTCTGTCATTATAGTGCGGACTTTCCATAGCATAGAAAATCGCCACGTTTCAATTTGTGTAACTGAACTTTGTTTCATGTCACTGGTCATATAAACCTATGTAAACAGGAAAAACGTGGAAGAGTTTGGTCGCATCTAACTACAGCCCCAAAAAATACCGTTGGCCATACTGAGCCTAGCTACATTGCTAACAGGAGTAAACAGGAGTAACAGCGTGTCTGACTGACTGGGAGGTCGCGCAAAGCTCGGAGAGGTACGGATCAGCTCGTCTCAATTCAGAAAAGAACATATTTCATTATGGAAGTACGGTGGACTGTTCCTTTAAGATAATGGAATGGTGTAATTACCAAACTGTTAAAATGTCATACTTTTGTTAAATCCTTTGAATTGAAGCTGAAATTTGACAGGTGAAATCGTATCTTGATGGCTTCATTTCAAATCCATTGTGGTGGTGTACAGAGGCAAAAGTACGAAAATTGCATCACTGTCCAAATACCTATGGTCCCAATTGTATTAGTGAAATGAATAAAATCATCAATTAGGATGCATTTTATATATCTTAATTTCATACAAAAAAAAAAAAAAAAAGTGTTTTGTTTCTATGTGACCCTTTTGGATTTCCATAGGTGCGGAGCTGCCTGCTGTACAGAGCCATCCACCTCCGTGTCAGTGATGCACTGAATCTCTCCAAGCCTTTCAAGTATCACATTTAATAAAACAATCTTCATTCTGACAATCTGCTGAGTCAGACATGGGCAAACGTACCCACAGACTCACCAAGAAAATCTTTAACCATTTATTGCGTTAATTCTGCTGTTATAAATAGGTCCAATAAGTGGCGCTGTGATGCTAAGCCTAGTCTTTCACATTAACCTGACAGACTGGTGCTATTCAGAAAGTAAGACTCTGAATATCGCATCTTTTTGAAGAATGGACTCAAATACTTTTTCATTCATACGAGATCAAATGCAGTATGTTTAATATACCAGGAGCCTTTCTTCTTTCAAAGATAATAATATTAATAATTTTGCAATGAAAACACAACAAACATCCCATCTTCCACCACATTTAGTACTTTTACCTTATTTCTGTGTAACTGTTAATACCGTAATTATCACAAATCCCACTAGCCAGTGTTGCCCTGAAAAGGAAAAAAGTTCCCTTTTGTGTCCGCTTCTGATTTTCTACATTTTACAGTGTATATTTCCAAGACTTCATATTGACCCATATTTCAGGCTACTGAGTTTTCTTAAGAGATTATTAATGCTGCTATAGGATAATGCTCATAGTAAAGCTTTCAGATTTCCTCACTCCACATCAATATATTGTCACTCTAATCCGGACAAATCAAAAGCTCTGCTTACCCTGCAGGAAGTTATTGAGACTGAAAACATTGATCTTGCGTTCCCGTTCCATTGGGTTAGGCTGACCCTCCTCAGGTACTCCCGGGCCAGACCAGAACACTTTGCACTGGCACAAACGCACAGCGTATATGTCCTGGCCTTGGAGCTCCAGGATGAGGCCACGGTCCATCACATCGAGCAGATGCTCAGTGTAAAAGCGCTGCTTCTCATTTTGGATCTGAGCAGTTCCAGGGAACAGCACCTGGTGCAGTGTGATGGGCCCAAATAGCTCCACTTGCTCCGGTGTTGGTGCCAAATTACCAGAATAAAGCCGGCAGCCCTGAGGATTACTCACGGTCATAGAGCCCACGGTATGTCCACGATACTGGAACTTAATGTCCAGGTCGGTTACTAAAAAAGAGAGGGAAGAAAATGTGTATAATGAAAAGCATTAAATCAGCAGTAAACAATAAGTCTCATTACATATACTAGTGCATCTCAAAAAATTTGAATATTGTGAAAAAGTTAAATATTTTCCATCAGTTATTTAAGAAAGTGAAAATGTTATTATATTATAGACTCATTACACAAACTAAAATGTTTCAAGCATTTTTCTATTTTAATTTTAATCAGTATGGCATACAGTACAAAAACAAAAAAAAAAAACCATCTCAAAATATTAGAATATTTCATTTCGAGTTTGAGTAAAACAGTATGAACACCGTGCATCTCTCGGTCTAGTTCAGTACACACAACCACAATCATGAGGAAGACTGCTGACTTGACTGTTGTCCAGAAGATGATCACTGATGCCCTCCACAAGGAGGGTAAGCCACAAAAGGTCATTGCTGAAAAGGGTGGCTGGAAAAGGTGCACAAGCAACAGGGATGGCCGCAGTCTTGAGAGGATTGTCAAGAAAAGTTTATTCAAGAACTTGGGAGAGCTTCACAAGGAGTGGACTGAGGCTGGTGTCAGTGTATCAAGACCCATCACGAACAGACATCTTCAAGAAAGGGGATACATCTTTCGTATTCCTAATATCAAGCTACTCCTGAGCCAGAGACAATGTCAGAAGTGTCTTATCTGGGCTAAGGAGAGAAAGAAATGGACTGTTGCTCAGTGGTCCAAAGTCCTCTTTTCAGATGAAAGTACATTTTGCATTTAATTTGGAAATCACGGTTCTGGAGTCTGGAGGAGGAGTGGAGAGGCACAGAATCCAAGGTGTTTGAAGCCGAGTGTGAAGTTTCCACAGTCTGTGATGATTTGGGGTGCCATGTCATCTGCTGGTGTTGGTCCACTGTATTTTATCAAGTCCAAAGTCAACACAGCCATCTACCAGGAGACTTTAGAGCACTTCATGCTTCCATCTGCTGACGAGCTTTTTGGAGATGCTGATTTCCTTTTCCGGCAGGACTTAGCACCTACCCACAGTGCCAAAACTACTACCAAATGGTTTGCTGACCATGATATTACTGTGTTTGATTGGCCAGCCAACTTGCCTGACCTGAACCCCATAGAGAATCTATGGGGTATTGTCAAGAGGAAGATGAGAAACACCCGACCCAAAAATACAGATGCGCTGAAGGCCACTATCAAAGCAACCTGGGCTTCAATAACACCTCAGCAGTGCCACAGACTGATCACGTCCATGCCACACCGCACTGATGCAGTAATTCATGGTAAAGGAGCCCCAACCAAGTACTGAGTGTATAAATGAATATACTTTTCAGAAGTTGGACATTTCTGTATTGTAAATCCTTTTTTTGATTGATCTTAGGGAGTATTCTAATAATTTGAGATATTGGATTTCTGATTTTCATGAGCTATAAGCCATAATCATCAAAATTAAAACAAAAGGTTTTAAATATTTCACTTTACATTTAATGAATATAGAATATATGAAAGTTTACCTTTTTGAATTAAATTATGAAAAAAAGGAACTTTTTCATGGTATTCTAATTTTTTGAGATGCACTAGTACAGCGTTCCAATTTCAAAGCAAGGAATGCTTAAAGTGGTTATGAAAACATGAATTACTAGCAAATATTTTATTTCCATCTACTATTTGAATTTAGAACAATGCTTAAATCTGTGGCTGAGAGGACAAAACTCTTCTCTCTCACAAGTACCAATTTGATTGCCGCTAATTTGCATTGTGAACTTTATGCAATGCTAATTTATGGCATTCAAGTCTATAAACAGATAAATGTTGCCAACAAGGTGTGCCAAGAATATTACATCCTCACAGCACCAAAATGTGTGAATACCCCGCTCACACACCCACTACATTTTAACAGGTAACACTAACCGATATCTTAGCACTATAAGCAAATTACTTGCTAACGACTAGATCGAAATCACATTTCAAAATACATTTTTTTTTCTCGGTTCGAGCTTCTGCTTTTGACTGAAAGCTATAAATATTCTTCCTGGCAAAAACATAATGAAGCTATTATTTGAGACACTACAGAGTGAATAAGTACAAACTCGTTCAGCCTAAAGTCATGTGATTAAGCCTAAATCTATTCTACTTTCCGGGGGGTCTTTTGGTGGTGGTTTAATCAAAGTCGCATCAAAATTTGAATAGCTTATTATTCAATAAATCAATTTTATAACCAAGACTGAAGGTCATGTTACCTGCAGGTAACTACTTACAAATGTAACAAATCTTACAGACGTGAGAAGGACCTTCGTAACTCCGCTGCACTGGACCTCAGAAGGAAGTATGGATTCCTGCATTACATAGCTACAGTTCTAACATTTAATTGCAGGGTGTGTCCTCAGGATCATTGGGGTTCCAAAGTTTTTAATAAAATCTTAAACCAAATAATAAAATTCCAGACAGTTTTTGTAGCGTTCCAGGGAGCATTATCCTACTGAAAAGGCCACTGCCATTAGGGAATACCATTGCCATGAAGGGGTGAACTTGGTCTGTAATGTTTAGGTAGGTGCCAAGTGTCCAAGTAACATCCACATGAACACCAGGACCCAAGGTTTCCCAGCAGAACATTGCCCAGAGCATCACACTGCCTCCACTGGCTTGCTTTCTTCACATAGTGCATCCAGGTGCCACCTCTTCCCCAAGTAAGTGACACATGCATCCGGACATCCACATGATGTAAAAGAAAGCGCAATTCATCAGACCAGGCCACCTTCTTCTATTGCTCTATGGTCCAATTCTGATGCTCACGTGCCCATTGTAGGTGCTTTTGGTAGTGGACAGGGGCAGAATGGACACACTGCATTCTGACACCTTTCTGTTGTATCCATCATTAACTTTTTCAGCAGTTTGTGCTACAGTAGTTCTTCTGAGACTTCTGGATTGGACCATATGGGCTCACCTTCGTGCCCCATGTGAATCAATCAATGAGCCTTCGACACCCATGACCCTGTCGCCAGTTCACTGGTTGTCCTTCCTTGGACCACTTTTGGTCGGTACTAACCACTGGATACCAGGAACACCCCACAAGATGTCCCATTTTGGAGATACTCAGACCCAGTCATCTAGCCATCACATTTTGGCCCTTGTCAAAGTCACTCAGATCCTTATGCTTGCCCATTTTTCCTGCTTCCAACACATCAACTTCAAGAATTGACCATTTTCTTGTTGCCTAATATATCCCACCCCTTGGCAGGTGCCACTGCAAAGAGCTAATTTTATTCACTTCACCCAGTCAGTGGTTTTAATGTTGATTAGTGTATATTACAAAAGAATATGAACTACATCAAGTGTTATTAATATCAGTTGTCATCCTTCTTTTCTTCCATTAAAATGTTCTGACTCCAGTTGACCATTTAAATATTTTAAATGAAGAAGTCTAAATATTTTGGTTTTGGAAACCTTTCCCCAGAAGAGCAGTTATTTGAACAGCAAAAGTGGAATAAATCTGGAATGGGATATTCAACAAGCACATATGGGTGTGATGGTCAGGGGTCCGCAAACATTTGGCCATGCTCTCGCATACATATTTATAGAATAGATAAGGCAGATCTTAGCCTTTAATACTGTTGCAAACCTAAGTCTGGTAACAGCAAACAATGTTCGATTAAGTCTATGGGCAAACCTATACTGCTGATTGGGTCTTTGGATCAATGGTTTTTCCACATGGTAGGTATTAAATTCTGCCACCAGATGAGGACATTGCCATTTCTATTTTGACTTTGGAGATTCAAAACCCCAAACTTTCCAACATTACCCAGGTCCAGACCTTGGTGTCCTCATAGCCAGTTATGTTTATCAGGTAAAACAATAAACATTCAAGAGCGTTAAACTAAAAATCAGCTGAATTTGATGCAGATGTATGGTTAGATACATAAATAATTAGACAGACACCCTAAAATTAGAGTTTGAAATTACAGAATATTAGACTGAGTACATCCTTTAAGTCTGTCTTTTTGCAAAAAGTAAAAATATAAAGAAAGAAAGAGGCCATGCTTACAGGGCAGCATATGAGGACTGCTCAGCAGGTCAGAGATGCATGGCTGTACTTGGCTCTCTACTTCAGGCCTCACCTCTGGCATAGGACTGACCATGGTGTCTGTTATGTCAGTGTTGGGAACAGCAGATGGTGCTATGACCCTGGTGCCCAGACCACATCCATTTGGAATAACGTCCCTGAGTAGGTACTCCTCCTGTTTCACAGTAGGAGCTATATGGCTGTGACCAGGAAAAAACGTGGTAGGCGGAGGGAATGTATCAGCTGGGTTGGTTGGGAATGCTGGGTAGCTCGGAGGCTCAGTCATACAAGGGTCTGTCATAGAAAACAATCAATTAATTAAATTCCAAAAAAAAAAATTTTGATTACATTACATACGTCTGAGTTTATACTCTTCTTTATAAAATTTCTTAATGTAGTTCTGCATTTACTCGTTTAATTTAACAAGTTATGTCAACAATATCAGCAATTTAGTTGTCCTAGCCACTCTATATCAAATGCAGCATACTGATGCCTCCCCATCAAATAAACAACTTTAACTAGCATTTTTTCCAGCCAGCTGGGTTCCAGATTTCTTCCCCTCTATTGCCATCGATGTACAAATGCCTATGAAGCAACCACTACAAGTGTCAAGCATTTATAGTCAATATTAATGTTAAAGATATACAACAAGAAAACTAAGAGGGCAGGGGCAATCAACATATTAACTATGGATATATGTAGCCTCCATTTAACATTTATAGTTATGGGGGAAAGAAAGTACACCCTCGTTCAATTCTACACTCACTAAGCTCTTTATTAGGAACACTACAGGAATACTGAGTAGGTCTCCCTTTGCTCTCAAAACAGCCTCAGTTCTTCACAGCATGGATTCCCCAAGATGGTGGAAACGTTCCTTTGAGATTCTGCTCCATTGTGACTTGATTGTATCACGCAATTCCTGCGGAAGTACTTTCATGCTGCGGGTCTCCTGTTCTACCACATCCCAAAGGCGTTCTACTGGATTCAGGTCTGGTGACTGAAGGCCGCTGAAGAACACCGAACCCATCGTCATGTTCATGAAACCAGTTTGAGATGACGTTTGCTTTGTGACATGGTATATTATTATGCTGGAAGGAGCCATTAGAAGATGGCAAATTGTGACCATAAAGGGATGAACATGATCAACAATACTCAAAATATGCTGTGGCATTCAAGTCACCATGGAGGTGGTGTAATGGCCACACACCATTACACTACCCCACCAACCTGGACCCAAGGCAGGCTGGGTTCATGCGGTTGGTGCTACATGTAAATTCTGACCCGTGTCCCTCAAAAGAAACCAAGATTGATCAGATCAGGCTACGTTTTTCCAGTCTTCAGCTGTCCAGTTTTGGTGAGTCTGTCCTTACTGCAGACTCAGCTTTCTGTTCTTGGCTGACAGATGATGAACTCAACGTGATCATCTGCTGTTGTAACTCATACACCTCAAGGATCAATGGGTCATGCATTCCAAGATACTTTTTTGCTCATCATAATGTACAGAGTCATTAACCAAACCAGTCTGGCCATTCTCCTCCAACCTCTCAAATCAACAAAACATTTCCATCCACTGAACTGCTGTTCACAGGATGTTTTTCCTTCATGGCACCTTTGAGTAAACAGATCACTTTTGTGTCCTATTCTAAATGGTTGATGTGAACATTACCCAAAACGCTGGACTTGTCTCTGCATGATTTTCTGCATTGCTGCCACATGGTTGAACGATTAGATAATTGCTGTACAGGTGAGCCATAAAAAAAAAAAGGTCTTTAGGTGCATGTTTTTGTTTATCAGGGCCTAAATAACAAGTGAATAACCTCGGGTGACAAAAAAAATGCAATATGTAGTCATCTTTTCTCAAAAAGTAAACCCACATTCAAAAACTGGGCGGGAAACAAAAAAGTACACCCTTTCAACTTTCATATTAAGAGAGTAATTAGCAGCCAGGGGCATTTCTAAATCTTGGCAAGAAGAAAGGACATCAGGCATGACCTCAGAGAAGCAACTGTTGCTGCTCATCAGGCTAGGAAAGGTTATAAGGCCATCTCCAAACAATCAGAGATTCATGATTCTACAGTGAGAGACACTCACAATCAGAAAAAAGACCAAACAAGTACAGCATTCATGGAAGGGCAGCTAGGAAAAAGCCTCTTTTCTCCAAAAAGAATACAGAGCATGACTTGGGTTTGCAAAACTGCATCTGAACAAAAAACAAAAGCTATACAACAGTTTTTTTTTTTCATACCACACACACACACACACACACACACACGCACAAAAGGGGGGGGACGAAACTTTACTTTGGGTATAATGCCACCTAGAAAATAACTACAAAGCTAATCTGGCGAGGTGTCATGGGAATCTGGAACAATATCCTTTGGACTGAAGAAATCAAGGTGAAGATGTTTGGTCATCACACACAGCACCATGTTTGGCAAAATCCAAAACCCAGCATATCACCACAAGCACCCCATACCCATTGTGTCGGAGGGGTGATTTGGGTTTGTTTGAAAGCAAGAGGACCTGGGAACCTTGCAGTCACTTAGGCCAAGTTTACATTAGACCGTATCTGTCTCGTTTTCTTCGAGGATGCACTGTCCGTTTACATTAAACCGCCTGGAAACGCCGGGAAACGGGAATCCGCCAGCGTCCACGTATTCAATCTAGATCGTATCTGGTCCGGTGCTGTGTAAACATTGAGATACGCGGATACACTGTGCTGAGCTCTAGCTGGCGTCGTCATTGGACGACGTCACTGTGACGTCCACCTTCCTGATTCGCTGGTGTTGGTCATGTGACGCGACTGCTGAAAAACGGCGCGGACTTCCGCCTTGTATCACCTTTCATTAAAGAGTATAAAAGTATGAAAATACTGCAAATACTGATGCAAATACTGCCCATTGTGCAGTTATGATTGTCTTTAGGCTTGCCATCCTTCTACTTGCAAGTGGTAAGTGACGCGCATACCCGATATGCACTGAGAGCGCACACACAGCGGCTCAGTCCCGAATTACTGCTCGTGCACTTCACTCGTGCACTCTGTGAGCTGCGCAGGGCCGGAGTGCGCACCCTCCAGAGGGCACTCGCTGTTCAGGGCGGAGTGATTTGGAGCGCAGGATGCCTGCGGAGCCGAGCGTATCCGTGTACTGGCGTTGCTGTGTGCAGGCGAATCGTGTATTGGTGTTGCTGTGTGCATGTTAATAGTTTTAAAAACGTTAATCTGATGATCCACTGATACGGTCTAATGTAAACCCCACCTTAGACAACAATGAACTCCACTTTATATATCAGAATATTCTAGAGACAAATGTGAGGCCATCTGTCCAGCAGTATAATATTGGGCTGAAACTGGGTCATGCAACAGGACAGTGATCCCAAACACACCAGCAAAATCAACACCCGACTGACTGAAGAAGCAATAATTTAAATAAATAAACAAACAAACAAACAAACAAAGTGTTGGAATGGCCAAGTCAAAGTCCAGACCTCAACCCCCAGTGAGATGCTGTGGTGGGATCTTAAGAGAGTTGTGCATAAACGAATACTTTCGATGAACTGAAGCAACGTTCTAACGAAGAGCGGGACTAAATTTCTCTGAAATGATGCGAGCGTGATAAACTCCTCCAGAAAACAAACAGTCACTTCAAGTTTGTGTTGTTAAAGGTGGTTCCACATGTTACTGAACTGTAGGGTGTACTTATTTTCCCCCCCACCTGGTTTCTGAATGTTGGTTTACTCCCCCCACCCAACAATGACATGTTGAAATCTGGGTTTTATTTATTTATTAAAATTGTTGTCACCTGAGATTATTTGTTCGTATATAGAAGTTGGTGAGGATCACAACTGTTATTTAGGCCTTGATAAATAAAAACACAGAACTGAAGGAAGGTGTACTTTCCCCCCATGACCAGACATTTATAATTGACCTTTAGTGATATTTAACATTTAAACGGATTTATATTATTTGTAATGTGTGATGGTTTTTAAAACTTACTTATTTTACATGTAAACGTATCAAAATGGTCTCAAGTGTTCAAAAAATAAAATAAAATCTCCGATAGAATAGAGGATTAAATGTTTTACACTTAGTGCCCCATGTACAATCATGTACACAAACAGAAAAAGGGACTTACTGATGGAGAGGTGTGCAAAATTTGTTAGCTGAAAAAAAAAAAAACAGACATTGAAACTGCAAGAGTAATCCTGACTGTGTGTGTAGAGCAAAAACAAATTTCAATCTTGTGGGCAATCCTTCAGTCTATCTGCAATGCTCACCTCTTCCTCGTCATCCTCAACCTCATCTAAAAGAGCAGAAAACACTGAATTATTCACCCAGGGAAAAAAAAGTAAACAAAAAAAAAGATAAAAATCACTGACAGTAGCGCTAAAGCAATAAAAGATCAAATTCCACCATTTCCATGAGGTACACTGGTGAACTTTTCACAACTTGTTCTTACCTCCATTTCCTGGCAGATCGCACACCTCATATATCTTGTATGGTTGCATTGGTGTCTCCTTGGTACCATCATACTTCAGCATAAACTCACGGCTTTTGTTGAGCGCGCAGCGCAGGTTGGCCTTCCACTTGGCTGGATCAGGCTCATCAACACCCTCCTGGTACTTCCCTGTCTCCAGCGCCCAGGCCTTTTTAAAAAAAAAATAATAATAATATAAATAAATAAATAAATTTTAAAAAAGTCAGGAGCCTTGGGAGGATTGTTAAATAATAATAATGGGCGGCACGGTGGTGTAGTGGTTAGCGCTGTCGCCTCACAGCAAGAAGGTCCGGGTTTGAGCCCCGTGGCCGGGGAGGGCCTTTCTGTGTGGAGTTTGCATGTTCTCCCCGTGTCCGCATGGGTTTCCTCCGGGTGCTCCGGTTTCCCCCACAGTCCAAAGACATGCAGGTTAGGTTAACTGGTGACTCTAAATTGAGCGTAGGTGTGAATGTGAGTGTGAATGGTTGTCTGTGTCTATGTGTCAGCCCTGTGATGACCTGGCGACTTGTCCAGGGTGTACCCCGCCTTTCGCCCGTAGTCAGCTGGGATAGGCTCCAGCTTGCCTGCGACCCTGTAGAACAGGATAAAGCGGCTAGAGATGAGATAATAATAATAAATATCCTGCATATAATTTTTTTTTCATAAAAAGTCAATTAATTCAGGGTCTGAGTAACAAACAGTTAAACAGTGAACTCTGGGGAAACTCAACTGATCAGAAAACCGTCTGTACCGTTTCCTCCCCCCCCCAAGCTCGGCGGTGTGAGAACAGTTAGACTGTTACCATGTTTATAAAGTAAACAGTGTAACTGGGGAAAATACCATAAAGCATACTATGCAAAGGTTTTAAAATGATTTTGTGGTTTTGGGGTCGTCTTCTTGACCAATTTCTTCATGCAGCACAAGGTGCTGAGGGAACTGAAACTTGAACCACTTTCACTTCTGCAAATCTGTTCCTGAGAAATGTGGAAACCCCCCTCAAAGAAAACTAGAACGTAAAGGTAATAGTAGCAGAATATAAAAGGTAATGTGTAACTGATTACAAAAATATTATTCAGATTGAGCAGATGTGCTTGAAATAAATACTAACTAAGACTGCCAGCTTCAGGCTTGGTGTGTGCAATGGGAGACCAAAAGCTGCATGAGGTTTTCACTTGGTTTCATTTTAAAGAAGAAAACGTTGTGGAGCTCATGATAGGGTTGCCATGCTTCAAACTTCCCACCCTAACTACATCATAAAGAAAAGGGCGGAGGGGGGGGACGACCACAAAACATTGTGAAACTTTGGAAAATGCTGGGGCATTTTCATAAATAAAAACTTTGCTGATTATTCTTTGTCTGTTCATGAGAAACAAAGTTAACAGTGGTTCATTATTCTGATCTGTAAAATCTATCTACAATGCACGTACATAAAATATCTGGCAATCCTGCTAATGAAACATGGCTTAACTTCATTAATGTTCTGTGAATCACCATGCACTATTAACTCTCCATCAGTGGGTTGCTTCAGTAGCCTGACTTGAACTAGACCTTACTGAATAAAACACGTTTTTATTTATAAAGCTGCTCCTCCACACAGGCCATGAAGACTGTGCACTGAGCAGCACATTTCTGCTGGGGTCTTCAGAAATCATTTAATTCATTAAAAAAAAAAAAAAAACGTGTTTAGTGCACGTTTGTTTTTAAATGTTTTCTCGCCATTTAAAAAAAAAAAAAAAAAAAAACACAACCCACATCCTGCGTTCACAGAAGACTCTGATAACATGTCCAGTGAACTTTTCTGAACTTTCTGGTGTGTAACAAAAATAAATAATGATGAAAATATTTACTATTGATAAAACAGTAAATAATATTTGGGAAACAGTATGAAGACTGGCGTTTTAAAACAGTTAGCTTGTTTCTTCACTCATATGAGACAGAAGATTGTAAACTTGCCAGAAAGTTCCACAGAACATCTGGTTCAGGAGATGAACGCGTTTGTACAATAAGAAAATAAAAACTACCCAACTATCTAACTAACTAGGTATAAATTTGTGAATCTAACTAGGTATAATTTGTGAATAATGACATCTTACTAGCATCCCTGCTTTGTGCACCGTTTTAACAAAAGTGATAGGGCTTACATTAAAAAAAATAAAATAAAGCCCTCCACAATTATTGACGCCCCTTGTAAAGTTCAGTAAAAAGGGTTGGGGAGGGAACCCACAACATCCTTTGGTGAAGTTGCTTAATTTTCTGAAATGAACGAGAAAAATCCAACCTTTAATTAAAATAAAATTTATTCAGAGAAAAAACAAATCCCTCATCTAGAAATAATTATTTTCAATTAAAAAAAAAAAAAAAAAAAAAAAAAAAACATACGACTATTATTGGCACCCCTGCATTTAATACTTTGTACACCCCCCTTTGGCAGTAAAAACAACACTGAGTCTCTCCTATGACATAAGGTTGGAGATACAGAGCAGGGCATTCCTCTTTTCCTTGAGACCATTCCTCTTTACACAATCTCTCCAGATCATCCAGGGTCCTCTGCCCTCTCCTCTTCAGCTCAGCCCACAGATTTTCACTGGGGTTCAAGTCAGGGGACTGAGATGGCCATGGCAGAAGCCTGAGTCTTTGATTTCTCTCTATTAAAAGGTCAGATTTCTCTCATTTTTTCAGTGAGAGATGAAGCTACTTTACCAAAAGATGGATCTCCCCCCAATCTTTACAAGGGGTGCCAATAATTATGGAGGGCACTGTATCTGATACAGGCTATGCCCCCTTCTGGTTTAAAAATCGCTGAATATGAAAACGATACAGCATACAATATAATATAAATAGATATAACGGAATAGTGTTGAACCCCAAACAGGCACAGTCACTGCATTCTTTTACAGGATGCAGAATTATACTTCTGAACTTCAATTTAAAAAAATTAAAATATCACAGCATGAGGATTCAAAATGATGTCAGGGACACTACTGAACACTTTCGCTCACCTCTGCCCCTCCCTCAGCAACCAACAACCCTGCCACAGTCAAAGTCACCCAGGTTAAATTTTTTTTTCCCTCACTTCTGATGTTTGATGTGACCGAGGTCAGGCACTGATGCCGTCTGAGGAGGAAAACCCACAAATGGGTGTGATGGTTAGGTGTCCACAAACTTTTGGCTATGTAGTATATACAGTCCCTCTGAAAGTATTGGAACGGCAAGGTCAAATCTTGTTTCTGCTAAACGCTGAAGACATTTGTGTTTCAGAATAAAAGATGAATGAAATGAGAGATCAGAATTTCAGCTTTCATTTCCTTTTGATCTCAAGCCTAACTGACTTCAGTGTATAGCACAAACAAGAATTGGCCTTGACGTTCCAGTACTTACAGAGGGGACCATATATTGTATAAAGCTCCATCAGAAATTATAATCTTACATTTATCATAACTGCTTTATTATGGTGTTCGACATGGGCAAAACAGGAGGCGGAGGGGCAGAGCAGTGCAGCAGGGAATAATGTGCCTGATCATGCTGCCATCTAAGAAAGACAACCATCAAAATGTGCAAAGTAGAAATTGTGTCATAATTGTTACGATTTTCTGTTAGAGCAATAACAACCACCACCACAAGGACTATGACTGTATGAAGTACAACACTGGAATAGGCCAAAACCAGGACTCACTCACACACTGCAGCTACAGCAGTAGCTATAACCAGCTATGAACAAACATCAGCAAAGGTGACCGGCAGCAAAGGAAATGGTGCTTATAAAACCACACTGCCCTGTACTGATAGATTTAAAAATAGCTTGAGTTTATTGCATACAGTGTCTGGTTCCTGATTAGTCGGTTCAGTGCAATAGTGGAGTTACACAACGCATCAGAATGCAATCAATATACTGTATGAATACAATTCAATTCAAATTAAATTCCGATTGTGAATTACAGTACCAGTGAAAAGTTTAGACACACCTAATTCCGTGTTTTTCCTTTATTTTTATTAATTAAAAGTCACTTCCTGTCTTAAAGTAATGATGGATGTCGTTTCTCTTTACTTAGTTGTTCGGTTCTTGACATAATATGGATTACTACAGTTGTGGAATAGGGCCATTTACTGTATTTTTATTATTTACTATTTGATCTCAAAGGCATTAAGAAAGAAAGAAACTTGTCCACTAATTAACTTTTGACGAGGCACAGCTGTTAATTGAAAATCATTCCAAGTGACGACCTCATGAAGCTGGTTAATAGAATGACTGTGTAAAGTGCCAAGGTAAACGCAAATGCAGGACACTTTGAAGAATCTAAAATATCAAGCATTGTTTTAACACTTTTCTGTTTACCACACAATTCCATACATGTTCCAGATGTTTTGATGCCTTCAGTTTTGTTCTGCAATGGAGAGAATAGTCACAATACAGAAACACCTATGAATGAGTTGGGGTGTACAAACTTTTGACTGGTACTGTATTTTTGGTAACCCTGATTAGTTAAAGTTGTGGGTAGCTCCGATCTGGAAACAAAAATCAAAAGCTCGAAAATAATTTGTCTGGAGGCCCATAAGACAGCTTTATTTTTATTTAGAATAATCAACATTAAATCAGGCGGCACGGTGGTGTAGTGGTTAGCGCTGTCGCCTCACAGCAAGAAGGTCCTGGGTTCGAGCCCCGGGGCCGGCGAGGGCCTTTCTGTGTGGAGTTTGCATGTTCTCCCGTGTCCGCGTGGGTTTCCTCCGGGTGCTCCGGTTTCCCCCATAGTCCAAAGACATGCAGGTTAGGTTAACTGGTGACTCTAAATTGACCGTAGGTGTGAGTGTGAATGGTTGTCTGTGTCTATGTGTCAGCCCTGTGATGACCTGGCGACTTGTCCAGGGTGTACCCCGCCTTTCGCCTGTAGTCAGCTGGGATAGGCTCCAGCTTGCCTGCGACCCTGTAGAAGGATAAAGCGGCTAGAGATAATGAGATGAGACATTAAATCATATATGGAGCTTAGAAATTAAATGCACAGAATAACTCCAGGTCTAAGACCTTCGATCAGAGATGTATCCGATCTGGAGGAAACGTTGACAATTTGGTTTTTATTCATCATGTAACGAATTATTTGTACCAATGAAGACTTGCCTTGAATATAGTGTTTTCCTCCTCTGGGGTTGGGAGATGGCGTGTGGCGTGTCTCCACGGTATCTGAAATAAGCGACACTCCTTATTGAGCCAGCTGAGGCCAGGGTATTTCCCACTGTTCACCTGGGGAAAGGAAACATAGCCATGTTTATAGACTCCTGTTTATAATGCTAGAATGCACATGACAGTGTTTACACGTTTGCCTGTTTCAATAAACCCATCAGCTCCTTAATGAGTAAACGTTTCAGAGAGAGCGGCTGTTCACACAGGACTGGATTCAGAGGCAATTTAAGTGTATGTAATAAGGATTAACACTGAAACTAGACACATCTGTATTTCGACCTCAAATGTAACTGCAGACGAGTGATATTTAAAAGCTGTGTGATTGTAGGACATGCCGAGTGAACTGAGTAAAACAGAGCCGTGCGAGTCTGACCTTGAACTTAGTTTATTAATTAATCATTAGTACTGTTCCTTTCAAGGCCCTGAAAGGCTCTCACTCTTATTTGGAAGACATCAGTACAGTTAGAGATGCTGCTCATCTTAAGGACTAAATTCTGATGCTTGAAATTAAGAACTTCACTTCAAATGCGTCATGAATGTAACAAACGCAGGTAAGTGCATCAAATAAAAAAAACAATTATTGATTTGGCAAGCCAAAATAGGGAATTAAGTGCGATAAAACAGAATACACCCACACAAATTACAATTTCATGACTTCTCATGGTCAATTAACTTGTGCACATGATTAATTGTTGGCTTGCCATATAAAATAAATAAATAAACGCGCTGAATCAAGTGCCATTTTGTAAGTTGGGTGGAAGCCAAACTGTAAAATTAAACCAAATTTGTCATGATTAATGAGATTACAATTGGTAATAATCATGCAGCAAAATATCAGCAATACACACACACACGAGACTCATTTGTATTTAACTAAATTAATTTCAAATGTCTGCAATCATCTCCTTGAGGTATCTTTTAGTCTTTTTATTGTGAAAGTGTCTTGTTTTTATGTTACAACATATTACATTTGACAGCAGTGTCACTTTATCCATAATTTCTTTTTGGGTTTAAAGACAGATCAACTTGTGAACCACATGCAGGGATTTTACATAATCGGACTTATTTTGCCAACTCTGATGGTCGTTAATGAAGTTTCGTTCTCAAAATGATGGTTTCCTCAAAACTAGACCCGTTTTGCTTCCAATCATCTAAAATCAATTTATGTGAAAATAATGCATTCAGTTAGGAATAATACTGATGCTCACCTGAGCCAGCAGCCACGGCTTCAAACGGATTCTCCTTGGATGGACACTCATGGCATTTAAGGTTTGAACAGCGCAAATGATCGTTCTCTGAACAACTTCTGAAAGGATTGGAGATGTGCCAGTGAAATAGGCAAATGTTTATGCCAGTACACCGTGATTTGTGGGAAACCTGAAACAATTGTGAAACAAAAGCCAAGTGTTAAGATTTGAGAAACCATAAACAAACTGGATCTTAAATCAATAAATGCAAGGAGATCTTTGTCCCCAACCCTTAGCAAAAGTCCAGAAGCCACCGGAACCAGCGAGCAGCATTTGTTCAAAGCAAAACATTAAGCTACTGCTGAGACATTGCTTCATTTCTTGTTTTCGGCAGCCCTCACAATTTGCAAATGAACTCCAATTTGTCCAGGTTTCCTCTGTTAGTGGTGCCGGAGCACTCAAAAGACGTATATGCATAATGCTGAGCAAGTAGCCGAGACTGTTAAACCTCTGGGCCAAATTTCATAAGTGTATGAAGTCTATACCAAGCACATCAAGTATCATGTATAACAATAAGACGATGGCCTTCCAGTCAGTCAGTGCAATCTTAAGACTGAAGTTTGAGCTCCACTGGAAACTACATTTTTCCTGGTAAGCAGTTGGGGGTTAGGCACCCTGCTCAAAGGCACTTCAACCCAAGGCCGCCCCATGTTAACCTAACCGCATTTCTCTGAACTGTGGGGGAAACCAGAGCACCCAGAGGGAACCCACGCAGACACAGGAAAAACATGCAAACTCCACACAGAAAGGCCCCTGTCGGCCGCTGGGCTCGAACCCAGAACCTTCTTACTGTGAGGCCACAGTGCCGCCCTTGAGCCCTGCTCAAGGTTCAATTCCCAGCCCTTGAGCTCTGCTCAGTTGTATAAATGTCAGTGTCATTCTGGAGAAAGGCACCTGTCAAACGCCATAAACGTAAATGCAAGATGGACCTGCACCTGGATTTGTGCTTTCATGGCAAACGGGCGTTCATCTTCCCTGACTTTGCACCGAAGTGAAAAGACCATTGAGGATTGTTCTGTGTTAAATATAGTCTTCCTTTTCCCCACACAATTTAGATCACATTTAATGAGGTGTAGAACATTCGACAGCCCTGAAGCAGCCATGACCTTCATTCCAGACAGCATTCAGTTACCACAGTCCTCTAATGACAATACAGGGCCAAGTGTTCTAAAATGGATTGTCAGCGGTTTTACTTTAAACAGTGCAGGTCTTTTCATTGTGTGTTGAACATTTTTCTATATTATAAATGAGACTGAAATCAGCTGTCGTAGCTGCTCTGGTTTAGATGACATGTGATGCAAGCCTCTGTTTAGCAGGGGAAAGGGTAACAGGGTTATTATTAGGTTTGGTCGACTTTGTGTGACTTTGTGATTTGGAGGTTCTTTTGCACGTGTAAATGGAGTGTGGTGGCAGTAGAATTTTCAGGCGCACACAATCCCAATCATGCATTTTATGAGAGTCTTGGGGGCTCTTAAGTGGCGCAATACTTAACACATGACTGTTTAAGAAATTAAAAGCTACTCTCTGCATCAGTTAGGTTTAAAATAATTGTGTAGAAATCATATTTCGGCGTTTTATTGAAGCATGCCACTTGGGATGCAATCAAGGCAATGCAGAGACAGATCACAGCAGGCCTGCCCTGACTTCCAACAGAGCTAAAGTAATATCAAACTGCAGCTCTCGGGGGGAGGGGGGGGGGATGTGAAGAGAGGTTAAAAGTGGGAGGGTCGAGGAAAGTGCAAAGCTCTTGATCCCTGTGCACCTACACATGGTCCTCTGGCAACTGAACCTCATCTACCAGAGAGAGAAAGAGTTGAGTGATAAGTTCCAGAGCTGCCAATTCTACAATCTTATCCATCTTCTTGGGGTTGGACCTTAGAGGAGTCAAGGACCCTCTGCACAAATGCCTGATCCACTTACTCAAACATCAGCTCCAGGAACTACCAACAAAACCCTTCCCAGGTCCAGTCAACCCACTCCAGCACTGCTCTTCACACCGCCAGGTAGTCCTAGTTCTTGGGTGACCGACTGTGGCCTACCAGTTGGGCATATCAGTCAACACTACCCAAACGCAAAAGACTCCTCCTTGGGTCAGCTGGTTACCAAGGTTGTACCTTCAAACATGTCCAACGTACAATTGTAAACGTGAGAAAAATGTGGATCAATACATTGATTTAAAGGCAAAAATTGAATTGAGGCAACAATCATAAATTGATTACTACTGATTATAAACTATCAAAAAAAGAAGTTGCGAGGGGGGGGGGATTTATACTTTGCCTCTGTACACCATCACAATGAATTTAAAATGAAGCCATCAAGATGTGATTGAAGTGTAGATTTTTCAGCTTTAATTCAAGGGGTAGAACAATAATACTGTATTAACCGTTTAGGAATTACAGCCATTTATTTTTACACAGTCCCACCATTAAAAGGTAATTGGACAAACTATCACATCATTTTTAACACCTGGATGGAAATCCTTTGCAGTGAATGACTGTCTGAAGCCTGGAGCCCATGGACATTACCATATGCCGAGTTTCCTCCTTTGAGATCATTTTCCAGGCATTTACTGTGTCTCTTCAGTTGCTGTTTGTTTGTAGGTCTTTCTGTTTTCAGTTTAGTCTTCAGTAAGCGAAAAGCAGCTCAATTGGGTCGAATGACTCGGCCATTAAAGAACATTGTTTCTTTGCCTTAAGAAGCTCTTAGGTTGCTTTCGCAGCATGTTTCATTATCTATCTGCATCATGAAGCACCGTCCTATCGGTTTTACAGGATTTGACTGAATCTGAGCAGATACTAAAGCTCTATACACTTCAGAATTCATCCTGCTCTTCTATCAGCAGCCACTTCATCAATAAACACCAGTGACCCAGTTCCATTGGCAGACGTACACGCCCACCATGTTTGAAAGATGATGTATGTTTTGGATCATCAGTCCTTCCTTTCCTTCTCCATACTCATCATTTTGGTACAAGTTAAATTTGTTCATCTTGGCTAGAGTTCGTGAAGAGGTTTGTCTTCATCAAGGACACAACTTCATGAGGAAGCCATGGTCTAATGGTTCGAGAAGCAGCTTTGGGACCAAAAGGTCACCGGTTTGATTCCCTGGACCAGCAAGAATGGCTGAAATGCCCTTCAGCAAGGCACCTAACCCCCAACTGCTCCCCAGGCTGCTCTGGATAAGCGTGTCTGGTAAATGCCTGTAATGTAGTGTCCAATTATTTTTGAGCCTGAGAAAATAGAGGGACTGTAAAAAATGGCTATAATTCCTAAACTGTTAACACATTTGTTAAACTCTTGAATTAAAGCTGAAAGTCTACACTTCAATCACATCTTGATGGCTTCATTTCAAATTCATTGAGATGGTGTACAGAGTTAAAATTACAAAAATTGTGTCACTGTCTAAATGGCCCCCAACTTTATTTGATAAGTGACCAGTGATTTAGCCAAATCGGGCGAGTCTGTCGTATCCAATCCATTTATTCTTGCACACACACAATTATAGTGGCGCTTGAAAGTTTGTGAACCCTTTAGAATTTTCTATATTTCTGCATAAATATGACCTAAAACTTCATCAGATTTTCACACAAGTCCTAAAAGTAGATAAAAAGAACCCAGTTAAACAACTGAGACAAAAATATTATACTTGGTCATTTATTTATTGAGGAAAATGACCCAATATTACATATCTGTGAGTGGCAAAAGGATGTGAACCTTTGCTTTCAGTATCTGGCGTGACCCCCTTGTGCAGCAATAACTGCAACTAAACATTTCCGGTAACTGTTGATCAGTCCTGCACACCGGCTTGGAGGAATTTTAGCCCATTCCTCCGTACAGAACAGCTTCAACTCTGGGATGTTGGTGGGTTTCCTCACATGGACTGCTCGTTTCAGGTCCTTCCACAACATTTCAATTTGATTAAGGTCAGGACTTTGACTTGGCCATTCCAAAACATTAACTTTATTCTTCTTTAACCATTCTTTGGTAGAACGACTTGTGTGCTTAGGGTCGCTGTCTTGCTGCATGACCCACCTTCTCTTGAGATTCAGTTCATGGACAGATGTCCTGACATTTTCCTTTAGAATTCGCTGGTATAATTCAGAATTCATTGTTCCATCAATGATGGCAAGCCGTCCTGGCCCAGATGCAGCAAAACAGGCCCAAACCATGATACTACCACCACCATGTTTCACAGATGGGATAAGGTTCTTATGCTGGAATGCAGCATTTTCCTCTCTCCAAACATAATGCTTTTCATTTAAACCAAAAAGTTCTATTTTGGTCTCATCCGTCCACAAAACATTTTTCCAATAGCCTTCTGGCTTGTCCACGTGATCTTTAGCAAACTGCAGATGAGCAGCAATGTTCTTTTTGGAGAGCAGTGGTTTTCTCCTTGCAACCCTGCCATGCACACCATTGTTGTTGTGTTCTCTTGATGATGGACTCATGAACATTAGCCAATGTGAGAGAGTATTTTTGCGTCATAAAAACAAATTCCATAACTGGGCAGGAAGGGAGTGCCACAGTGAAAACTCTATGAGCCAAAAGGCAGCTCATGTTCATTAATGATCAGCAATGGAAACTGGCCTCAGCACCTCGCCCATGCCCCGCCCCCAGTTTGCACACTGAGTTGTAATTTGAAATGGATTAAATTGACTCATTTGGTCATTAATCTACACCCAAGAACCCATAATGACAAAGGGAAAGCAAGGTTTTATAATTTTCCTTCAAAATTTATTAAAAATGGAAATCTCTCGTGTAGACAAGTAATCAGACACTTTATTCATTGTCTCATCAGAAAAGACAGACAATCCTTTTCTTCATGCTCTCGCAGTCATTTAATGGCCACATGCCTTTCACTTAAGAGTGGTTTCTTTCGAGCCTCTGTCTTATAAAGACAAGGCTGATGGAGTATTTCTGAGATGGTGGTCTGTCCAGAAGACTTCTGAAGCTCTGGTCACCTCAAAGACCAACGACCTTCTAGGCGGATTATGGAGTTTGGCTGAACGAGAGTCCTGATAGTTGCAAACTCCTATATGACAAAGATAGAGCCCACTGTGCTTGAGAACATTTAGAGCTTTAGAAAATGGGCTTCAAACCCTTGGCAAGATCAATGTCTGTACACAATTTGATTGCCAAGATGTTCAGAGTTTTCCTTGGACTTCATGGATTGGTTTTTGGCCTTAAAAACACAGATGTATGTCTTTATAAATCATGTCCAATCAACTGAACAGGCCACAGTTGGACTACAGTCAAATTCAAGAGACGTCTCAAGATAACCAAAGCAAACAGGATGCACTCAAGTTCACTTTGGAGAGCCTTAGCCTCATCTGAATACTAAATGAGCTTTTATTTTTAATTACTTTGGAAAGATGTCTTTAAAAATTTGTTCTTGTTTTGATATTATGGATTGTGTGTGTATATAAATATGAAAAAAAAAGACCATTTAATCCATATTAAATATAATCTATAACAAAGTGTTCAGAAATTGTAGGGGTATGAATACGTTCCCATCCCACCGTATAAGCTTTATATTCGTGGTCTTCATTTGTGCAGAAGTGCTTAACTTCAATTTCTGGATGGCCCGTTAATTACGTATGTGTGGTTCACATGTTAACTTTTGCCAATTTTTTTTTTTTTTTTAATATTATCCAGAACATTCAGAACTGATTTTTTTTTTTAAACTTGAGTCTAGATTCCATAGACAAGTTCCTTTGCTTACTTGCAAATATATTAAGACCGTCATGATCAGGACATGCAGAGGATCCTAATCCTTAAATCATGGTAATTGTGTGTTCACGCAAATCATGTACAAATTCCTGAAGGTAACAAAAAGTGTGTTTCAGGCCATAAAATTGCACTTGATACGGAACCTTCTATTTTCATAATAAAATACAAATAGCTTAATAGGTGCCGATTGCCAAGTCATCTGAAATTTTCAAAAAAAAGTTTATTTTTTATTGTGCATGACATTTTCCTATGCCCCGCAAGAACAAGATCATGTGGACGAGATGTGATCATTTTGATGTCCTGAGGGTTGCTTTTCTCCGTTTTGGGACCGTTTTCCTCCCTCGAGTTAAACGGTACGGCCCTACGGAAACAGCCAAATGCAAGGGAGGAGGAGTTTTAACTAATTAGCATAACTACGGAACTGCGCCACACCAAGATGACGACGTGTGGAAAACATCATGACTCTGCATCGACCTCGGAGAGTTTTGAGTCGCAGGGATGTAATTTGTGGTTGACATTCGTGAACAGATCTGTGGAACGAAAGACGAATACAGTGGCGCTTGAAAGTTTGTGAAGCCTTTAGAATTTTCTCTATTTCTGCATAAATGTGACCTAAAACATCATCAGATTTTCACACAAGTCCTAAAAGTAGATAAAGAGAACCCAGTTACACAAATGAGACAAAAATATTATACTTGGTCATTTGTTTATTGAGGAAAACAACCCAATATTACATATCTGTGAGTGGCAAAAGGATGTGAACCTTTGCTTTCAGCATCTGGTGTGACCCCCTTGTGCAGCAATAACTGCAACTAAACGTTTCCGGTAACTGTTGATCAGTCCTCCACACCGGCTTGGAGGAATTTTAGCCCATTCCTCCGTACAGAACAGCTTCAACTCTGGGATGTTGGTGGGTTTCCTCACATGAACTGCTCGCTTCAGGTCCTTCCACAACATTTTGATTGGATTAAGGTCAGAACTTTGACTTGGACATTCTAAAACATTCACTTTATTCTTCTTTAACCATTCTTTGGTAGAACGACTTGTGTGCTTAGGGTTGTTGTCTTGCTGCATGACCCATCTTCTCTTGAGATTCAGTTCATGGACAGATGTCCTGACATTTTCCTTTAGAATTCGCTGGTATAATTCAGAATTCATTGTCCCATCAAGGATGGCAAGCCGTCCTGGCCCAGATGCAGCGAAACAGGCCCAAACCATGATACTCCCACCACCATGTTTCACAGATGGGATAAGGTTCTTAAGTTGGAATGCAGTGTTTTCCTTTCTCCAAACATAACGCTTCTCATTTAAACCAAAAATTCTATTTTGGTTTCATCCATCCACAAAACAGTTTTCCAATAGCCTTCTGGCTTGTCCACGTGATCTTTAGCAAACTGAAGATGAGAAGCAACATTCTTTTTGGAGAGCAGTGGCTTTCTCCTTGCAACCCTGCCATGCACACCATTGTTGTTCAGTGTTCTTCTGATGGTGGAATCATGAACATTAACATTAGCCAATGTAAGAGAGGCCTTCAGTTGCTTAGAAGTTACTCTGGGGTCCTTTGTGACCTCACCAACTATTACACGCCTTGCTCTTGGAGTGATCTTTGTTGGTCGACCACTTCTGAGGAGGGTAACAATGGTCTTGAATTTCCTCCATTTGTACACAATCTGTCTGACTGTGGATTGGTGGAGTCCAAACTCTTTAGAGATGGTTTTGTAACCTTATCCAGCCTGATGAGCATAAGCAACACTTTTTCTGAGGTCCTCAGAAATCTCCTTTGTTTGTGCCATGATACACTTCCACGGACATGTGTTGTGAAGATCAGACTTTGATAGATCCCTGTTCTTTAAATAAAACAGGGTGCCCACTCACACCTGATTGTCATCCCACTGATTGAAAACACCTGACTCTACTTTCACCTTCAAATTAACTGCTAATCCTAGAGGTTCCCATACTTTTGCCACTCACAGATATGTAATATTGGATCATTTTCCTCAATAAATAAATGACCAAGTAGAATATTTTTGTTTCATTTAGCTGGGTTCTCTTTATCTACTTTTAGGACTTGTGTGAAAATCTGATGTTTTAGGCCATATTTATGCAAAAATATAGAAAATTCTAAAGGGTTCACAAACTTTCAAGCACCACTGTATATCTTTTCTCTCTCCGTAAGATCAAAACATTCGGTGTATAACTCCATACTTGCTACTGTGGAATGCGTTCTAAGGCTAAGATAGCTAAGCGCTAGCTAGCGCTAATGTGATTTAATTATCTGTCCAGAAAAACACCACGTCACCTAACCTTGCTCCATCTTGCAGCTGCACTCTCGAGGCAGGCTTTCCTTTTCCGCTGGCGGAAGAGCAGAGTCCACCATGTTTACCCACGACGACTTGTTTTGGTTAAAAGTAGGTCAAACACCATTGCTTTGGCAATCTCCAGAATCATAAAATACGGGACATTTTATCTCGGCAAAACATTTACACACAGGATGCACGGTGTGTGCGCAGCAGCGAAACTTCTCGAAACTCCAACAGCAATAGAAATGGAACATTTCTGCCCAGAATTCAACTTTGCAGTCAGCACTTTTTGGATCGACATCAGCAGAAAGCAGAAACGAGCTTGGGCAGGTGTGAAAAAGCAGAAATGATTTTTAAGCAGAAAAGGCTTAAGTTCAGAATCGCACAGAGACCGAGCTCCCTCTTCTGCCACGCTTTACCTCAAACAGATCCCACAAATCCAGCATCTAAGCAACATACAAGACTGCAGTCTGAGCGCCGAATTCCAACATGTGCAAATTTCACCATTCAGTATTCTCTCCTCATTACGCTTGTGTAGCTCAACCCACTTTGGATCAAAAACACAGGAGGGAAATAATAAGCAGGAACATTCTATTCTGATAACATTCAACCGCTGAGAAACTTGCAAACCTCAATAATTAAGCAATGTTTGAAAAGCAAGAGTGCTGTTCTCCTGAATATCAGCGTGACGGTGATTCGGCTGTCGGCATGAGGGCGCAGGAAATCACAGGTAATCAGAGCCATGCTGATATTCAATATAACAGCATGACTGCAAGTATGACAACATTTTTCTATAATAGTTCCAATAAACAAGAAATTAATATCTAGCAACTGACAGTTTGGATATAATACAGGCAAATATTTTGTCTATTTTTGCTCCGTCAATAAACGTGATTGCCAATACAAAGACTGACAGCTTGTAGTAACAAAGAGAAAAAAAATTGCTATAAATAGGAAAATATTGCTAGGAGTGGATTTTTTAAAATAATGTATACTATATATATTATAGATATTTTTATGCATAATACATTAGATATTGCATGTATTGTTTATTATAGATCTTTAGACATTGTATAATAGGTATTTTGTATATTTAGCTACCGTATAGTTATTGTAGATTGCATATTTATTTATATTGTGTAATGTCTATATTGTGCATTACATATACAGTTTTCTTATATTACATGTATGTAATTTACATATACTTTTTCCCCCCTTTTCTGTATCACAAGAGACTCCCCCCCCCCCCAACTGCTGGAACCAAATTCCTTGTGTGCATCAACATACTTGGCCAATAAACATGATTCTGATATAAGTAACAAACACAGCCAAGCGTTTTAACCATTAGGTGATAACAGGCATACCCAACAACCTGCGTTTTCTCTCTCCGTCTTCTCTTTCGGGTTACACGTCACTCCTGAGACACCAGTCATGTTGACCTCTTCTGCTCTTCAGACCTGCCTGATCCATCCTGATGCCCTACGTCTGGCTGGAGTCTCATCACATCGCTCCTGTAGAGGACGGCCCCATATGGGCAGATACACTTGGAAGACGGCTCTGGACGCTTACAATTTTGCCATAATGGCTAAAGACTACAATCATTACTTTAGGACTGCAGTTGTCATGAACAGTTTCACACTCAAGTCTCAGTCAATGAATAGTTTATAACTTAAAAAAAAAAAAAAAAAAAAAAAAAAACACACTTCGTGCTAAAACTATAATGAAGTTCCTGGTTACACAGTTGTACTTTGACTATATAAAGACCGACACAGTTATAGAAGTGAGTCATTTATAAATGATGCAATCTTATCACCCAGATGAGGATGGGTTCCCTTTTGAGTCTAGTTTCTCTCAAGGTTTCTTCCTCATGTTATCTGAGGCCAAGGGCGTAGGTTTGGTATCAATACTGGTGGGGACATAAACCCAATGCCAAGCCCCAGTGGAGCCAACTTCAGGTCAACATTAGAGGGGTCACAATATTTTGCTCCGTTGTGTTCCACCAAAAGAGTATCCATCATCTCTCCAAAGTCCAGACATTTAAAATTTGAAGTTCAGAACTGTAGTAATTCATGAATAATAATAATAATAATAATAATAAGCAATTAATTTGATTAATGGCAACTCTTGCGTGTGATGATTAACTCATTCTACCAATTTGCACGTGTTTTACAAGCGAATAATGCATTGACTGTCGGGAGGGTGTATGTTCCTTTCCTTCATAAATGGAAGCAAAACCCATCCGGAGCCTTAAACACTGCGTTCCATGAGGCTGGCAGGGGGAGTCGGCTCTCTTCTGTGGGATCTTTAACTAGTTTCAGAATGCTAGTTTAAGCCGATATGTGATCGATCTAACGGTAAAAACAGGACGAGGTCTCTGGAACTTTGACACGTTGAAAAGGTTACAATTTTACTTGGCAACAGAATGTATCTGAATTCTGATTGGTTGTTATATTATTTGCCCTTTTGTCGTCGTCTTGAGCCCGGAGAGCAGGGAGTGACGGGGTTCTACGGAGAAAAGTTTTCAGCCTACCGCTTTCAAATGAACCCCCTGGAAAACCAATCAGTTCAGCGTATGTGTGTGTACTCGGTATCTGACGTTTTCAAAAGAGAGGCGGGAGTAACCAAAAATTTCTGATCAAGAAGGCGGAGGCTGTTATGCTTATTACGTGAAAATGTTTTGATTGAAAGGTGTCTGGGCCACGAACAATGTCCATTTACAGGATTGCTATTTACATGCCACACAAACTTACAAAACAAAACCAACCATATTCGTATGTTGTCGTTTTTACACACTGAATACGAAATGCTGTTAACTGATTCATTTTACAAGCTAATCTAATGTTGCATTCCTCAAGGACAGTTTGCTAGCTTGCTAGCTAGCAGCCGGTCACTGCACTGCAACCGCACTTGCTAATTGACATGGTAGCCAAGCTTGCCTGCTGTTTTTGCGACCACGCCCCCAGAGCAGATATTCATGAGCGAATTGTGTGGTGTTTCGCCCAGTGGAAACCTACAGTAACCATTTGTGTACCGCGTACAGAGCGTGATTTTTTTTCTTCATTCAGAAATATTGGTAGGGGCACGTCCATACCCAATTCTATGCTTATGTCTGAAGGAGTTTCTCACCACCATCAGCTCAGCCTTGTTCGTCAGGGATAAATAAATTAGGGATAAAATTAGCTCATATGTTTAAAGTCTTTAATTTTCTGTAAAGCTGCTTTGCGACAATATCTGTTGTTAAAGGTCTCATTGCATCGTTTTTTCATTAATTGCGCGGTGGTCTCTAGTATGAATGAATGCCCCGTGAGCCGGTTTTGGTGAAAAAAAAAAAAATGCTGTGGTTCTCCTGTTTCAGGCTGTTCTAGTTTGGTGGAGGAGTGGGTGGCGGGAGAACGACAGGATTTCAGTTCTTATTCATTAATATTCATGACATGTAAACGTGTTACCTCTGATTGGCTAACAGCACTGTGACGCTACCTCCAGTGGGTCAGAACAAGCGGATGTGGGCGTCTTCGTAAAAACTGTTTTGATTGGCTATTATGGTCTCGACATCGATGTTTTGACCAATAACAATGTAGAGAACACGAATTTTACATTACATTCAACGAGATTTAAACGAGACTAAAGATGGCGACTTCCAAATAATGTGTAAACATCGTTGGAGTTAATAAAGTTTGAACAGCATGAAGGAACATACCCCAACCCCCTGAAATTAATTTAAAAAAAAAAAATTCTCAATGGATTTGGCATAATATAAAAAGGTCGTTTTTTTACTCAGAAAAAGCAGAAATCCGCCGAAAAGCGGAAAACTCATCCCTGCCAGTGGTCGAAATTTTCCAGTGTTCTGCAATATTGCAGAATGTCAAAATTTTGTTCTGCAATTTGGAAATATTTTCTGCAAATACACAAGCCTCCATACTACGCCCTTCTCAACCTAATAATGCCTATATTTACATCATATCTAGCTTTACAACTCATCGCATTACTGCAATTCTTTATTCTCACACTATTTTTAATTTCAGTCTTCACAGATCCTTCTCTGCAGCAAAGTTATCATTCCATGATACCTCCACAGGTCTTTCATCCCCCTCGCCCTGACAGTACGGGCTACTACAACTTGAAGTATACCAACTAATTCATAAATGTACTAGTTATCACACCCACACGTTATCCTTCCACACAACATACTAATAAAGGTATCACCACAATAAAAAAATAGAACGCAACTGTTCTTCAAGAAACAAAACCTTCATTTTCATGTTACACGTCATGTTACATTTTGTCAAGATTAAGTTTCTAGCTTGAACAATAGATTGTTACCCAAAATGTACTTCATTCAGTGTTTACATCTGCAACCTGTAGTTTTAAATTGAAAGGAGGTTTCAATTCTACACACTGTTACATCTTACGATGATGCAAAGAATTGATGCCATTAAGGAATAAAATCCAACTGGCAAATGGAAAGACATTTGGGTTCATTGTGTTCGCCTGGCTTCTAAAGTGCAAGGTCATAAACTGAACCTATGAGCTTTCACTACGTTCAGACTGCAACCTGAAACGACCCATATCCGATTTGTTGTGAAATCCGATTTTTTTGTTCGGCCGTTCACATTACCAATTATATGAGACTTGTATGCGATCTCCAATATGAACGGAAAACGACCCAAAAGTGTCCCGCATGCGCAAATTGACACGTAATAAGCACATCTACGTAATACGTAAACAACAAAAAAAAAAGCGCACTCTTCATGTTTAATGATTTCTTTTTTTGTTTTTGTTTGTTTAATTATCTGGTTAGTGTTAAAGTGTGAGGTCTCGTGTGTGTTTTTGTTTCTGAACTGAAATGAAAACGTGTAGCCTGGTAATGAGGGTTGACTCCTAAATGTCTCACTAATTTCTGTATAAAAGTGCACTACATGTTACTAGGAAGTAATGGATTTTTAAACTCTGTATAGTGCACTCGAGCTTCAGTAGGCAGTCATTTGGGATACGGCCGCTGTATTACCAAACTCTTAATTCAGGCTTAATAATGTGCACCTATTTATTTGTCATATTAATAAACTTTTTCTACATTTTTATAAATATTTATTTAGATTGTTTATAGCCAGCTGAATTCTGCAACTTCTCTCAGCGCTGGCTCAAGGTGCAGAAACACCAGTGCAGTTTGCGATGGAGATGAGGCGAGACCTGGCGATGTGGTTTTTGTGGCGGCGGCGGAACTCACACAATAATCTGATTAACAGCAGACTAATGAGACCGAAGGTGTCAAATTACTGGAAATTTCCAGAACAATCTTATAATCTTGTAATACAGGGTGGTTTAAGTTATAAATCAGTTATAGAAACTGTTTTATTTAATCAGGCTAACAGATAAACATCCAGGTCCCTACCAAATCCACCATTAGCTTGATCAATTCTATAAAAGTCTATTTAAATTCTGAAAACTGTACAAATGTTGTTGTTTTCCACCAAAGAGGCGGGATTAGCCAACGCAGAATAGTGACGTTTGTCTCTTGTTGATGACGTGTAGGTCGCATGAATGCGACCTGTCCGGTCAGACTGCAGTCGCATGTGAAAATATCGGATATGCATCGGATTTAGGACCACATATCCAAGTGGCCTGGGTCGCATGTGAAAAAAATCGGATCTGTGTCGTTCAGATTGTCAATAACAAATCGGATACAGGTCGCATATGGGCAAAAAAATCGGATATGGGTCGTTTCAGGGTGCAGTTTTGAACGTAGTCCAAGTCTTACAGAGCGACTGTTTTACTTTGTGCTAGTCTGCACCACAGGCAAGACAGCACTAGTAAATAAAATAGAACATGTACACAAAACATGTATTAGTGTAGCTTGGTATGAGAAAACAAAATACTCAAAAGTATCTATGAATAAAGGTAAAATACTGTTGCTGTCTTCAAAAGGGATATAATATCAGTATAATTTTGCATGATTCAACAATACAATATATACAAACCTATACAATTTACCAATATATATATGTATGCAAGATAAGAACTAGTCAGTCAGAGTCTTCTCTTTTGCTTTTTGTTGTCCCTCTCGCGGACACGCAATCTGTCGCTGCTGTTGTTGGAGTCACGCTGGCTGCCGGTGTCACGGTCTGACCGTGACACAGCCATGCATCTCCCAGAATTCAATGCGGCACAACAAACATGGCTCCCAAGAAGAGGATTGTTTCTTCGGGGCAAGAGTCCGACAAAAACGCCAAGAAAACAAAGACGATTTTGTCATATCTTGGCAAAACCGGTGTCACGGTCTGAATTTACCACCAGTCTGAATTTACCAGGTAAATTTATATTGTAGCAGCCACGGTCTAACTTTACCACAGTATAAATTTACCAACTTGGTATAATTGGGCCTAGTCTGAATTTACCAGCCTAATATGAGATTTATGTTCATGTTCATACTTGAATTATTTTCACTTTATCTTGATGAATATTGGTTTAAGTAAGACTCCTCATGATTATAATAATTTAGTTATTCTCTCAAATTTACCAACTTGGTATAATTAGACTGCTGTCATTGGGCCTCGTCAGAATTTACCAGCCCAATATGATAGGAGATTTATGATCATACTTGATCCACAAATAAATTATTTTCACTTTATCTTGATGAATATTGATTTGTTTGAGTGAGACTCATCATGATTATAATATAGTTATTCTGTCAAATTTACCAACCTGGTAATAATTAGACTCCTGTCATTGGACCTAGTCAGAATTTACCAGCCCAATATGATATGGGATTTACGTTCATACTTGATCCACAAATAAATTTTCACTTTATCTTGATGAATGAATGACCCGTGTTTTAGTTCCAGTTTATGCACCAAGTAGGCTGATCAGGACCTGCCAGGAATGATGAACTTTGTTTCCTCATCCATATTCAACAGCTTGTCTACTGATAATCAAATCTCACAATTGTAGTCACAATTCGTGTTCTATTAGTCCGCAAATGTGTTGAAATGCTCGGTACAAAATCGCAGCAAGTAATGGTAAATTTAGACTTCCCAGAAGTTGACCGGGAAAAAAAATAAAATAAATCGGTCTGCGCATGCGCATGGTAAATTTATACCAGCGCACGATCAGACCGTGACAGCGGAAACTGCCGAACACTGCCGAGGTAGTTGTCGGCTCCTCCCATTACGTAAATATTGCTCAACTTTGACCTGGAAAACGGCGTCAGGTTCGCGCGGCGCAGGTTTCAGTTTATTTACAGCGCCGCGAGTTTGCTAAATTGAGAACCATTGAATCCCGAGCCTGATTTTTTTCATTCTGCAAAATTGCAGGTAGTTTAATTTTTCTTCTGCAATCTTAAAATCATTCTGCAAAATGCAGACGGGTATTTTGAACACTGCCTGCCTAGCTTGTGACCATGTCATGCATGCCAACGTGGAGAATATGAACATGCTATTTTGTAACAAAATCCTTCGAACAAAAAAGTTCATTTTACTTACAGCTTGTGAGCTGGTGGTCGATCGTCTTGACGGTACAGATCCAGGAATTAAAAACAACCTCGAAGCAAAACCACTACTGAAGGCACTGAAGTTTGAAAAGTCACTGTGGTTGAAATGATCAGAACACAGTACTAACGCTGCATTATACTTCGCTGGTGGTGTTCCAAAGATAAATTCCAACCATTTCTTCTTTAGCTCTTCTATCTTGGGCAAGAAATGCAACGTTGATGTGTTACTGCCACAAATAACATGGGCACGAACTTGTTCAGACATGTTTTCAACTTGCTGTTAGGTCCTCTTCGTTAGTTACTGACGAGATGGGCTCTGCTATCTCTCCTCGCGCTTAAATTCGAACTTTCTTCCCGTGGGCGGTCGCAAGCCAAGGTGGGCGAGGCCATGAATGCTAATTTTCTAAGTGACGCAAGTTCGTAGGGCTTTTTCAGATCTGCTCGTTTTTCCGACTATTTTCTTGCATAAGCTAATACAGGGAATGGGAGTAGAATTACATTTTCACATGCAGCATGCATATGCAACTTGGAGTGAACTATGGTATTTCAAAAAGAGCCAGTATTAAATGTTTTTGGTGGAAGGGCACCTTTAATACAGAGATACTTCAGTCCAATGATGGATCATCAGGTTAAAACACAGTGGTGCTCTAGTGTTGGTGACATTTCTATACAAAGAAATGTCACCAACACTATTGGATACAAAAACAAATTACAGACATAGATATGCGTCACTCAAGGGTGGCACATTTGATTGAGCCATTATATTAGTCTGAGATCTCAGGACTGTATTCAGCTGCAGTGCTGCTCTTGCACCACATAGTGCTGTGCGCAAAACTGTTTTGGCAGTTCAAATATCACAAATTGAAAGAACCACCTTAAACACTGTATAGAAAAACAAACTGGCTGATTTCATTTGCAAGAGAATTCATTTCAAATTTCATTCACAAAAATATCAGGAGGTAGACAGTAACAAGTAAATTTACTTGAGTACTGTATTTAAGTACACTTTGAGTATCTGTACTTTGATTATTTTTTGTTTTTTTGAAGACTTATGACTAACTTGACTGCATCTGAACGACAAATATCGTACTTTTCACTCCACTACATTTCTATCAAGGTTCTCGTTACTATGAAGCAGCTTTGAAAGTGGATTTTTTTTCTTTTCTTTTCTAAAACGTGATTGGGTTTTCCGCAGGCGACACTGAGACAGCCCATCAGTAAATCACTAGGGTCACGTCTCATCCATCGACTGTATAAAATCAAGTTCAAACGATTTCTCCGCAGCATTATTTAACACGGTCAGTTGATGGCAGAAAGATTCGTTTCGTTTTAAACGTTTGCCGAAAACGAACGACATCACAGCTTAAAAACTCGCCGTCCGACCTGCAGAAGCATATCGAGGTATATAAATGTTTTATTCCAAGAGAAAGCTTGTAATGAAGTTGTTTGTGCTTTTAGAGCTAGCGATAACGTTGCAATAGCTGTGCAGTCTGGTTAGTCAAATGACTTTCTATGGATTTGCCCGCCAAGTTGCCGTAGCCTTGTCCACGGCTAACGTTAACACATAGCTAGTTAACCTGGACACTATTAGTTAGCATGTAAAAACGGAGTTATGCTAACATGAATAATGTTAACTTATCTGAAGTCGTTTCAGAAATGTTTTAGCATAATCTTGCCAAATTAAAATAAAATCAAGTTACCCAATATGATTTTGAGTTTGAAAAGAGTTTGCTAGCATGTCAGGTGGAGTTTCACTGACTAGCTAGCTTTACGTTCAACCACCATGATGGCACAGCATGCGTTCATTTTGTGAATTCACATTTCTGCCATTAGGTTTTGTAAGCGTTGTGGCAATAACGCATTGACAGAAAATGTACTTTTAATACTTAAGTATTTTTAAAAATGAAGTACTTCAGTACTTTAACGCAAGTAAAAATTTGACTGGACAACTTTCACTTGTATCGGAGTAACATTTGACCAGTGGGATCTGGACTTCAAGTAATTAAGTTGGATGCTTTGTCCACCTCTGAAAAATATTAAAAAGTGTAAGTTGCGCCCAAGTCAAAGACAACTTTCAACTGCTGCAAATCTGACAAAGCATTTCTTTGTCGAAGGCAAATCTTGTTGCTAAAGACCCCTGTGCTGAAGGAGACAGGTCCCCAACCTCATCTAAACAGGCTGAACTGGATTTTCATTCAGGATCAGGAGGGACGCTAACTCAGGGAAAGATGAAGAGATTTGTAGCAAGATATACAGTGAAGGAAATGCTCCATGGTAAAAAGGAGACATATATTCCAGTTCAATTATTTTATTCCCCAAGATGCTTTTGTAAAAAGTTTGCAAGCTTTTTTAAACTGAAACAAAACAAACCTCTTTTTTTCCCCCCTCATGCTGTTTTAGCATGGTATAAAAACCAACAGGCTGATTTTTTTTTTTTTTGGGGGGGGGGGGGGGGGGGGGGGGCTTTAAATTTTAATATGCAAAACAGTTTCACTCTGACTGGCTAACAGCCAACCTGTCATCCACACCCACAGACTCCTTTAGCCAATCAGAACCAATGTATTTACATATTTAAATTTAAAGGCATACTCCCAAAATCGGCGGCACGGTGGTGTAGTCGTTAGCGCTGTCGCCTCACAGCAAGAAGGTCCGGGTTCGAGCCCCGTGGCCGGCGAGGGCCTTTCTGTGTGGAGTTTGCATGTTCTCCCCGTGTCCGCGTGGGTTTCCTCCGGGTGCTCCGGTTTCCCCCACAATCCAAAGACATGCAGGTTAGGTTAACTGGTGACTCTAAATTGACCGTAGATGTGAATGTGACTGGTTGTCTGTGTCTATGTGTCAGCCCTGTGATGACCTGGCGACTTGTCCAGGGTGTACCCCGCCTTTCGCCCGTAGTCAGCTGGGATAGGCTCCAGCTTGCCTTGCCTTGCTCCAGCTTGTAGAACAGGATAAAGCGGCTAGAGACAATGAGATGAGATGAGACTCCCAAAATCGATCTGTAGGACAAGTGATCTGGAAGTGTTGAGCCTACAGGTCCTGGTGCACTGCTCAGTGCCTAATGTTAATGTTTGTACAGGAACTAGGTGTACGTGGTGGCCATTTCAGCCCATTACTAGACAAAAGCACACCTCACTGGGAGCTCCTAAGCTCATACAACCCCTGGCAAAAAATATGGAATCAGTACTCTTGGAGGATGTTCATTCAGCAGTTTTATTTTGTCGCAAAAAAAAAAAAAAAAAACAGATATGACAAAATTAACAACTGAACATTCTGGCTTTGTAAAACATACCTCAAAAAAATGTAATGAAATTGCTGTAATTAATGGCACTTTTTTGGTTTAAGCTCCAGTAGAGGGAAAAAAATAACTCAATGATGAGGAAAAAATTATGGAAAAAAAAAAATAATCAACCTATAACTTGCCTTTCTAAAACAAATACCTGCACAAGCCTAAATATGCAAATTAGCCTGCAGTTAAAAGAGCGTGCTTATAGACCGTAGCGAGCTGTTCCACCTGGCTGATTGACAGGAAACACGGCCCCAACAAGAGAGCTGTCAGTTGGAACAATGGAAAGGATTATAGAATTACCTTCTTTAAGGAATTTAACACGGAGCATGGGGCAAAAGACGTTGGCTGTTCCCGGTCAGCTGTGTCTAAAATTTGGAGCAAGTACAAACACAATGTGAAGGTTGTAAAAGGGAAACAGAGGTAGCCCAAGGAAGGCATCAGGGCAGGAAACTCAAAGCAATATGGCTTGAAAATAGAAAATGCAAAAGAAAATGGGCAGAAACAGGAGTCAATGTTTGTGACAGAACTGTAAGAAATCGGCTGAAGGAAATGGGATTTACATACAGGAAAGCCAAACGTAAACCATCATTAACACCTAAACAGAAGAAAACAAGGTTGCAGAGGGGTTAAAGAGACGCCGTCATGGACTGTAGATGATTGGACAAAAGGGATTTCAGTGATGAATCACGAATCTGCGCTGGCCGAGGAGACGATGCTGGAACTTTTGTTTGGTGCCGTTCCAATGAAACATGTACAGACGACCGCCTGAAGAAAACAAGCAAATCTCCACAGTCACTGATGATCTGGGGTTGGATGTCAGGTAAAGGACCTGAGGAGATGGCACTCATTAATTACCTCTACAGTAAATGCACAGGTACAGTATACAGTGAAATTTTGGACGTTTCTCATTCCATCAATTGAAAGTACTTTTGGTGGTGATGAAGTCATTATTCAGGATGATAATGCAGCTTGCCACAGGGCAAAGACCATTAAAATTTTTCTTCAGGAAAGGCAGATCAACCCAATGACACGGCCAGCAAACAGTCCAGCTCTCAATCCAATTGAAAATTTAGTCAAGTCCACACCTCAAAGAATTCAAGCCGCCATAAAAGCCAGAGGAGGTGCAACAAAGTACTAATTGGGATTTTTTTTTTTTGGCTCATGATTCCATATTTTTTTCCTCTACTTGATCTTTAAAAAAAGTGCCATTAATTACAATTTTATTTAATTTTTTGAGGTATACTTTACAAAGCCAGAATGTTCCGCTGTTAAATAAAATAGTTTGGAGTCATATCTGTAAACACCTGAATGAACATCCTCCAAGAGTACTGATTCTATAATTTTTTTGCCAGGGGTTGTATCAGCATTTCTGAAGAGAGGAAGACATCTCCATCTGTTGTGCTCTCATAGGAACCCAGTGTAGCACGGCGTCCATGTTGGAGTCCCTTACGGTACGTCATCTCTGTACAAGCCCAATCAGCAGGTTGATCTGAAATAGGTCGTGTTTCTTCTGGTGATCACCTCATCAAGAAGAGTAGGACAGTTGCATACCTGGGTGATATAGCTTGCCCTGCATGTAACCTTGTGTTCCTTAAGCAGACAATTATGGTAAGCTTGCAACATTCTATGAAGTTCAACCTGCAGAAATGTTCCCTTCTATTGAAAGTACACGCCTTACAATATTATTTGGAACACAAAGCAGCCATTCACTCGTCCCAACAATTTATCCATCATGGTGTGAAGACATGGGCTGCTCCCTTGTCTGAACAAAGACTGGCCCGCTGGATGATGGACCTCAGCATTGTAGCCTATGACCAAGCCTGACTTTCAGTCCCTATCATTCTACTCGGAGTGCTTCATTCTCATGGTCATTACTGAGTGGTGTGCAGCTCCAAGAGATCTCTGCAACAAATACCTGGGCGTCACCATGAATATTATCCAGAATCCAGAAGGTCAACATCATCTTCCCTGACAGTTTGAGAGCTGCCATCATTTCTGACCACAGGGTAGTTGGTTCCTCCTGACCTTGTGGCGTAGGGTTAAATACTACTCCTGGCAGTTAGAAGGGGTGAAACTGAATTCTAGATACGAATATACCTGTGGTTGGTTCTCTAAACCTTGGATAACCACCATTATTCTATCCACATTTCACTGGATATGAGCAATCACGTCTACTACTAGGCTATCAGCTCATATACAATCAGTAGAGAAAAACAAAATGGCGGAGCGTTTTGCTAAACCAACTGAGGATGCAACAAAATATGGAATAAAAAGTATTTGATGGTAAGAACTTTTTTTTTCTTTCAAGAATTATTATAGCATTTTTCACAAATTGCTACTGTCATTTCGCCGGTTTGTTTACATTCCAAGCGTAAACGATTTTGCCTGACATGCATCAAGTTATCAAATTTGCAATTTTTTTTTAAATGCTCCATTTCTCAAAATCCAGTGAATGTGGATAGAATAAAACAGTTATACATGGCTTATAGAGGAAGAGAAAGAAGCCTTTATTTGTCGTTACATCCACACTCGAGCACAGTGAAAGCCGTCCTCTGCGTTTAACCCGTCTGAAGCAGTGAACACGTGCACGCACACACAAGTGAACGATGAGCACACCCACAAACCCAAAGCAGTGGGCAGCGATGCTACAGCACCTTGGGAGCAGTTGGGGGTTAGGTGTCTTGCTCAAGGATGTTAACCTAACCCCATGTCTTTGGACTGTGGGGGAAACCAGAGCACCCAGAGGAAACCCACACAGACACAGCAAGAACATGCAAACTCCACACAGAAAGGCCCCCGTCAGCCGCTGGGCTGGAACCCAGAACCTTCTTGCTGTGAGGCGACAGTGCTCAGGCGTGCTGCCTTGTTGGCCATCAGCTCACGTGCGACTCGATTTCCTGTGACCGAGCAGGGACCCTGCGATTAGGTTCCAGGATCCATAGTGATGTTTTTATGGTTATTATACAAAGTATAACATTACGGTTGCCACATGACTTTGTGGTAAAGGTCTCAGCATATGCGCATGCACACACACTAGTAACACCTGTACATTCATGCAGTTATCTAGTATCATGTGGCAACAACAATGTATAAAATCATAAAAATACAGATCTTCATTTAATGTTCACATCAAATACCAGAATGAAGAAAAAAAAAAAATTGATGTGCTGCATTGAGTTTTTCAGAAACTGCTGATCTAGGACTTCCACACACAACAATCTAGAGAGAGTTTACACAGAACGGTGTTTTCTTGGAGGAAACCAACTTTAAAATGCTAGAACTGCATGCAAAATATTTCAGTGTACATCCACACACCGAATACTTAAGACTACCTGTTTACTGCTCATTTACGGTATGCAAATTCCCAATCAGCGAATCAAGTGGGAGTCGACTGTAAATCACAACCACCCTTTCCAATCGTGGTGAGCAGTGGATCCTGACGGAACCCAACCTTGAGCCGGTTAGGTTCCATCAGGATCCACTCCTGCCAGCCAAGAACCTTGATCCGAGGCTACACTGGGGGTATGGGCTCACTTAAACTTTAAATTAATTATAAATTAGTGCTGGTGCAAGCAGCTACCATCAGGAGTCACGCAATTAGTTGAAATCATGTTGATGCCACTGTGTGCCATATGATCTTAATATAAACACATATGTTCTCGAAACCCAGAGTTTGTTAAAGAGCATAATGAAAGAAAGCAGCTCTTTTGTCTCCACGTCTGAGGCAAAAGTATTAAGTCAGGGTTTTGTTCTGAAAAAATAAATAAATAAAACCCTAACCTTTGCACATACACAGTGGATAATAAGCAGGATTAAAGGATGGACATTGCACGCTGACTGTTGCCACACAAATGGAAATATTTCTCAAATGTGCAACTTGTGAAAACACAACTTGTGTCATGAGGACAGCAGTATGGTGTAATGTAAAGAGTTCCCATCCTAACAGCAGGTCTCCTACAACCACAACACCTCAGCAAAGCTGGACACCACAGCTCTAGGTTCAGCACAATATTCACCAACTCTAGAACCACGACATATGGTTAGAAACCAAAAACTGTTCTTATACATTATAAATCAATCACATTTTTATTACTTCTATCCCAATTATCCTTTCATATCCAACATGGTCATTTCCTCCCCTCCAAATAAAGAGCAACACTAAAACAAAAACCTGTTCCAGTCTGTGAAAGACCTGATAAATCTCTCGTCGTTTCATCTTCCAAAGGACAACGAGCCTAAGCACTGCCGAAAGTCTTCTAGACTAAAATGGCCAAAAATTTGACGACGCCTGACCATCACTAATAATGTCTGTTCTTCTGGGAAGGCTTTCCACTAGACTTTGGGGCGTGGCTGTGGGGATTTGTGTTCATTAGTGAGATTAGACACTGATGTTGGGATGTTCTTGAGGCTCCGGTTCATCCCAAAGGTGTTCAGTGGGGTTGAGTTCAGTCAGGGGTCTGTGCAGGACACTTGAGTTCTTCACTCCAACCTTCACACACCATGTCTTCATGGAGCTCATTTTTGCCCCTTTTCCACCAAAGCAGTTCCAGGGCTGGTTCGGGGCCAGTGCTTAGTTTGGAACCGGGTTTTCTGTTTCCACTGACAAAGAACTGGCTCTGGGGCCAGAAAAACCGGTTCCAGGCTAGCACCAACTCTCTGCTGGGCCAGAGGAAAGAACCGCTTACGTCGGGGGGGGGGGGGGGGGGGGGGGGGCGGAGTTGTTAAAACCAACAACAATAACAAGACCGCGAAAGATCGCCATTTTTAAGCGACGAGAAGCAGCAGCTGTACAAACTCGAAGTCATCTATTATTATTGTTGTTGTTGCTGCTTCTTCCGTATTGTTTTTGCTTCGATATTCGCGCCAAGGTTTATGCAATCATAGCGACGTAACTAACGTGTACAGCGACATAACTGACGTGGCTTCCCTTAGCACCCCGAGCTATGGAAAAGCAAACTGGTTCTCAGCTGGCTCACAAGTTGAACGAGTTGTGAACCAGCACTGGCCCCGAACCAGCCCTGGAACTGATTTGGTGGAAAAGGGGTATTTGTGTACAGGAGCATCGTCATGCTGAACAGGTTTGGACTCGTAGTTCCAGCGAAAGAAAACTGTAATGTTACAGCAAACAGTAAATGTTACAGCAAACAGATATTCTATACAATTATCCAACTTTGTGGCAACAGTTTGAGGAAGACTTGCATGGTAACGTGTCCATATACTTTTGGCCATAGCTTTTTTTTTTCTTTTGCTGCAAGAGTTTGCTACATTGATATAGTAATGACTAATGAATATATATTTTTTGTGCTCCCATAAATGTAAGATTTTTTCTCCTTTACACACACACACACACACACACACACAAGTATATTCCCCCCCCTTATTATAGCACCCTGCATTGAGTAACACTTTGACCTGCCTGGAGAAAAAAATAAATTAATTTAAAAAATTATAATCCTACAGAGCCAAGCACTCTGCAAGGTTGCCTGCACCGTCGCAAATCCACGTGTCCAGATTTAAAGGGCATTTTCAAAAAATATTTGTGTTTAACTATACTTCTCTGCGTGCCTTTAAATTGCCCCTAGGGGACAAATGAAGTGTTTTGAATTGAATCCCAACACAAGTCCTCAAAACACACTCTTTGGAATGCAGTGAATAACAATCATATTATAACTTTAAATATTACAACTAATTGTTGACCCTGTTCCTATAACGAGACATCAAGTGCAGCTCGATGCAAAGGTTATTTGTTACTGCATCCACTGGCAAGTTAGTATGTAGGGAGACAACATGGTTCTCCGGCCGCTGTATTTGACCCTGCTTTACTTTAACTGGAGCAGGATGTAGCAGGAATGACGTGATACTAAGTGAGTCATCATCTGCCTGCAAAAATAACTTTGCTTTTCAGGACTGACGGGGAAGAACTGTAGTGCAGGTTCAGCATCTTTCCAGAGAGTGAAGTGGCGTCATGTGCAAGTTGGTCACAGCATTGTGGCGAACTGGTTTCCGGAGAATTCGTCTCCATTGTATAGGAAATGTGTTTTGTCAATTTTGATAACGTTTCCTAACAGAGATGGAATCATTGTTGAATGAACTAAATTCATGTCCCCCCCACCGTTCATGACAGAGTTGGAGTCTTTAAAAAAAAAAAAAAAAAAAAAACTGTCATGTCCACAGGTGTTGGCACTCAGAGTGCACAGCACCATTAGGACTAATTACAGTACCATGCACCTGTTCTAGGTTAGAGCGCAATCACAGCATGCACTTATAAGGACTAAGCACACAGACTTGCTACACTGTACCTAGTGTCTCACATTACCAAGCCTTGGATCTGTGTTTTGCCTTTCTGGTTTTGACTTTGTTTTGCGTATTTGGACTCTGCCTTTCGTCTTTGCCTCCACTGTTCTGTTTGTGCCTTGCGTGACCATTGCCCGTTTCACAACCCTGCCTTTGTCTTACATTTTTGAACAATTTGCCTATCTGTTTGCAAAACTCTTTCTGCAATTACATCAGTTATTCGTCTGCTTATGTGACGCACTGAGCCGTGAGTTCCTCTTCCCACCAGAGACAATCAATCAGTGATGAAGTCCACAGTCAAATTAACAATACGTGTTAATGCCAAAAAACAAAGGTTTGCTCAAGGTGTCAATCCCTGACAATTACCGAGAACGGTGATCAAAGGCTCAATAAAAGGATGTAATGACTGCTGGCATCATCGGTGATTTGCAACACAATGGTGAAGATTTAAAAACAGAGCGAGTCAGTGGATGGACATCGACAACGATACACTGGTAACTTCCGTCCATCATTTCCATAACAGATGAAGAAATCATGGCCTCCGTTCATGACTCAGAAGGAGAAATTCGTGATGAGAATGTGCCTAAAATTTCCCATATAATGAGAGTGTCTGGTGTGACGAGTGGGTCCATTTCAGGGTCATGAACTTTTTGGTATCACAAACTATTTGGACGTCACCCAAGGAGTTCATTATAGTGGGGTTGCAGCATAATATTATATATAAATCTGTATACAAATACAAAAACACAGGGTTGTTTTGTTTTTTGAAATAATATTGTGGCCAATTCGTCCCCCATGGTCTTGGACAAAAAGTTCCACATCTTCTGTATTCCAGCAGCAGTTTCTCCTCACAGAGAACTTTTGTACTTTAGCCAAGAAGCCTTTGTCGGTCACATGTACACTCAAGTACAGACTTACGCACACTGAAATTTAACCCACACATGCACGCAAGGGAGCAATGAGCACGCGCACGCACACACACACACACACACCCAAAGCAGTGGGCAGCTATGCTACAGCGCCCAGGAAGCAGTTGCAGGTTAGGTGCCCTTGCTCAAGGGCACTTCAGCCCAGCCTTATTAACATATAAATAAACACTTTCAAGTCAGATTTTGGTTCTTAAAAAAGCCCAACGGTCTTCTACAGTATGAAATCTATAAAGATTTTGACTCACTAAACTTTAAATATTGATCTGTATTGAACAGGTCCGAGATAAAATCTGCAAATTCAGATTTTATCTCAGACCTAGTTATTTCCTTAGACAAAGCTTTAGTTGATTTTAATATTCACTTCGATAACCCAGAAGACCCTTTGAAAACAGCGTTTGTGTCCATTTTAGATTCAGTAGGGATTAATCAGAATGTCATAGGACCGACCCATAATGGTGGTCACACTCTCGATCGAATACTAACATTCGGGTTAAACGTAGAAAATATAGGTCATACTTCCACAGTCTGAAGTTCTCATCTCATTCAAAATATGTCTGAGTAATCATATATGCACCTCACCACGCTACTGTATTAAACATACATTCACGTAAACTACTGCACAGAGCTTTATAAATGATCTCCCAGAGTTATCAACTTTGATTGGGTCACTGTCAGCCCCTGCAGAACTTGATCAGGCAACTGAATGCTTAGGGTCAACATTCCGCCATACCTTAGATAATGGCCGAATCCCATTTCACCCCTTGGACCAACCCCTTGGCCCTTCCCCTCCATTTTGCGCGTTCACGTGAAGGGGTAGGGGTATCCCAATCCCAGTTAACGCGGAGGGGTAGGGGAAGGGGTAGGGCTTCTGTACCCCTCCAAACGGAGATTTTCCTGGAGCTGACTCCGAACGAAGGGGTTTGAGTGATTTCCCACAATGCCATGCGGATTTCAGCGAGATTTCATGCGGATTTCAGAAAGATGGCGGTTCCCGCGGCGAAAGATTGTCATAAATGTATTTTCTCCATTATTTACGTGTTTAAGTTGTTATCCAGAGGAAACACGCCGCTTGATTCGCTTTCGAGCTGAGAATGAGCAGCGATTTCTGAAATCCAAGCTGCTGCTAAAAAGCTTTGGGAGTGAGTATTGTTTTCGGTTGCTTGACTGCATACGTTTTGTTCTGTTATTCTCGCTTTTATTGTTTACATGAGTGTTCTGACACCTCATTCTGTCGGATGTGGTGCACGAAGCGCCAAAGATATCCCGTTCAGTGGTGTTAGTTAACAAATCACACCCTGCCAGCAGAGATTTCTGGTTCTGGCTCTGACTGTAGCGGCTGGTCGCAGCCAATGACGCATTTGGTCGCGTTTTGCTAACGTAAACGCTGACGGAGGTACGCGATGACGTATGCGATCGTTGAAGGGCTATCCCAATACGTAAGGGTTGAATTTCAAGCCCTATCCCTTGTAGCTCAGTTTCAAGGGGAAGGGCCAAGGGGAAGGAGGAGGGGAAGGGGGAGGGGTAGGGGTAGAAATTAGAATTGGGCCAATGTAGCTCCTCTTAAAAGGAAAATGGTCAGAGACAAAAAATTAGCACCCTGGTATAATGACGACACTCGCACATTAAAACAGACCACTCGAAAATTGGAACGTAAATGGCGTCAAACAAAATTGGTAGTGTTCAAATTAGCGTGGAAGGAGAGCTTCCTGAAGTATAGAAAAGCTCTTAGTGCTGCGAGATCAACATATCTCTCCTCCCTAATAGAAGATAACAAAAATAATCCTAGATTATTATTTAATACTGTAGCAAAATTAACCAGGAATAAAAGTCCACTATAGACACATACACACCTGCAGTATGTAGTAGCAACGACTTCATGAATTTTATTAATGACAAAATTGAGAATGTCCGACAAAAAATTCAAACTACTAATTTAAGGTCAGACAACATAAGTGACCCTGTAGTCAACAATATAACAGCATCAGATCAGCAATTAGAATGTTTTACTCCCCTAAAAGAAACTGAATTACTTTCATTAATCTCGGCATCAAAAGCCTCAACTTGTGTACTAGATCCCTTACCTACACGTCTATTCAAACAGATAATACCTGAAGTAATTGAACCGCTTCTAAAAATAAATTCTTCTCTTAGGATCGGTTATGTACCCAAATCCTTTAAACTAGCAGTTATCAAACCCCGGATTAAAAAAACCTGACCTTGATCCCTGTCAGCTGTCCGATTATCGGCCAATATCAAACCTCCCCTTTATCTCCAAGATCCTTGAAAAAGCTGTGGCACAGCAGTTATGCTCATATTTACATAGGAATAACATCCATGAAATGTATCAGTCAGGATTTAGACCTCATCATAGCACAGAGACAGCTCTGGTTAAAGTAGTAAACGACCTACTGTTGGCGTCTGATCAGGGCTGTGTCTCGCTTGACCTTAGTGCAGCATTTGATACCATTGATCATTCCATTCTCCTGGATAGACTAGAAAATGTTGTGGGAGTTAAGGGAACGGCCCTCTCCTGCCTCAGGTCTTATTTAACTGATCGCTATCAGTATGTTGATGCAAATGGTGAGTTTTCTAGACATACTGAGGTAAAGTTTGGTGTTCCACAAGGTTCTGTCTTGGGTCCACTGCTTTTTTCTTTATACATGTTACCCCGGGTGATATTATTCATAAACATTGTATTAGTTTCCACTGTTATGCTGATGACACACAGTCGTACGTTTCTGCAAAACCTGATGAGAGACACCAGTTTAATAGAATTGAGGAATGTGTGAGGGACATTAGACATTGGATGCTTATTAACTTCCTTCTGCTTAACTCTGACAAGACTGAAGTACTTGTACGAGGACCACATGCAGCTAGAAGTAGGTTTTCTGATTACACAGTAATTCTGGATGGCCTTTCTGTTTCTTCACGTGCAGCAGTAAAAGACCCCGGAGTGATTATTGACTCCAGTCTTTCATTCGAAACTCACATTGATAACATCACCTGGATAGCTTTCTTTCATCTCAGAAATATTGCTAAGATAAGAAATTTAATGTTACTACATGACACAGAAAAACTAGTTCATGCTTTCATTACCTCCAGGTTGGATTATTGTAATGCCTTACTGTCTGGATGTTCCAATTAGTGCATAAACAAGCTCCAGTTAGTTCAAAATGCAGCAGCAAGAGTCCTTACTAGAACTAGAAAATATGACCACATCACGCCTGTCTTATCCACACTGCATTGGCTCCCAATCAAATTTTGTATCGATTATAAAATACTACTATTGACCTTTAAAGCACTGAATGGTCTCGCACCACAGTACCCGAGTGAACTTCTGCTCCTCTATGACCCGCCACGCCTACTTAGATCAAAAGGTGCAGGCTATCTGCTGGTACCTCGTATAGTGAAGGCTACATCAGGGGGCGGAGCCTTTTCTTACAAACCCCCAAAGTTATGGAACAGCCTTCCAAGTAGTGTTCAGGAATCAGACACAGTCTCAGCGTTTAAGTCTCAGCTGAAAACATATCTGTTTAGTCAAGCCTTTTGTTAATGGTGTTTATGAGGTAAAGGTGCAGATCTGGAGGATCCTCAGACATAGAGGGTTTTGGTAAACTGGGATGGATGGATGCTGTCAGTCCCCACTTGCTTGCTCACTCGAGTTTGTTGACGTGTAGTGGCTGCTGCTTTATGTCCCGGGGCTCCCTCATGCCTGTGTTACCTTCTGGCTCTCCCCTTTTAGTTATGCTGTCATAGGTAGTTTTGCCAGAGTCCCTGCTTGTATTCAGTGCAAGATGTATACTGTTCCTACTTATTCAGGTGACATTGGGCATACCTAACAACCTGTGTTTTCTCTCCCCCTCCCCCAATCTGTCCCTCTGAGTTACATGTCAATCCTGAGATTGAGATGCTGACCTCTTCTGCTACTCGGACCTGCCTGATCCATCCTGGTGCCCTATGCCTGGTTGAAGTCTCATCACATTGCTCCTGTGGAGGACGGCCCCATATGGACAGTCGAAAGTCACACTTGGAAGGCGCTCTGGACACTTACAGTAATGCTTTTATGGCTGAGGACTAGGGGTGGGCGATATATATATCGTCTGCGATAATATAGTCATTGTTGCTTTAACGATGTGCAAATTTACATTATCGAGTATTTAAATGACTCCGCCAAAAACAATGAAACGCACGGGGAAACTGTTCACATGTTAATATACGGCGCAGCAGCGCTCCCCACAGCACGGGAATATTCAGTCACATGACTAGTGGGCCTACGCGATCACATGACCTCTCGCCTCCACTTTGCAACAGGTCAGCAGCGCATGGGGATGAGAAAACGCAGGCATCTCCAGTCCCTGAAGCTACTTCAGATGATTTAGTGCCAAGGCGCGGGTCTACCTCTCTGGCATGGAAATGATTTGGTTTCGAAAAGACAGACGCAGATCAAAATACCGTCATATGCAAGGTTTGTCGAAAATCAATCAACATGAAACAGAGCTCCACAACGAACGTTTCACCACCTCCAAACCAATCATAGGAAGGAGTATGAAGAATATGAGAAACTTCGAGACTCTGCTGCTCAAGAAAAAACAAGCACAAGCAGGCCACCTAATCAGCATACCCAACAGACGCTTGCTGAATCATTCAGCAGAAAAGTGCCGTATGAGGAAAAAAAAAAAAAGCCAACGATGGCAAGACATAACAAATGCCATCACCAAGTTCATAGCCAAACAGATGTTACCAATGCAGTTGGTGGAGAGACAAGGCTTTATAGAACTTGTGAATGTCTTAGACACGCGATACAGTGTGCCTAGTCGTAAATATTTCAGCGAAACTACTCTACCCAACCTGTAGGATTCAACTCGCAAAGCTGTGATGAACGAAGTGCAAAACTTCGCAACAACAACCGATTTATGGTCGAGCAGAACATCGGAGCCATACCTCTCTCTGACCGTGCATTTCATTGACGAATCTTGGCTACTTCGGAGCTACTGCTTGCAGACGTCCTATTTCCCAGACGACCACACAGGAGCCAACACTGCCCTTGGTCTGAAAGATGCCCTCGCATCATGGTCGTTGAGTGAAGAGGGCATGGTTTGCATAACCACCGACAGCGGTGCAAACGTCGTCAGTGCACTCAGAACTAACAACTGGAAAAGGTTACCGTGCTTTGGTCACCGGCTTTATATCACAAATCAGTGAGTTATCATTTCAATATTCTTATCTATTGCAGTTGATATGAAATAGCAAATGTGTCAATGTCGAGAAAAGTGAAAATATATAACATTTTCTTATAATGTATATACATAAGAAAAAAATATATATATTTTTTTTATAGGCCTAGGTTTTGTGTTATTGGACACTCACTAAGCCTATATGAAATTAACTGCCATTTTAAACTGGTATTATAAGGTCAACATACATGGCACTGAATGTTACATCATTACACTGTTAATTGGCTAATAATGATGTTCCATTTCAAATATTTTCCAGAGAGGAGCATGCGTGATACTAGGATAGACCGAGCCATTGGTGTCTGCAAGAAGGTGGTTGGAACCTTTTCCAACAGCTTTAAATTGAGGAAAGCTCTGGATGATGCTCAAAATCAGCTGAAGCTCCCAGACCACAAACTCATCACAGAATCACCAACAAGATGGGGCTCAAGACAGCGTATGATCGAGAGATTTACTGAGCAAGAAAAGGCCATTCGTCATGTGCTAAGTGCAGACAAGACGCGCAGACATCTTATCCCAATATGGCGAGATGTTGATGTGCTAGAATCAGTGAGCAAAGCACTTAGTCCGCTGCTTGAGTTTACAGATGCCCTTTCAGGTGAGCAAGTAGTAACAATCTCCTACCTGAAACCCGTCCTGTCATTATTTAACTCTGAGGTCCTGGCAGTGAAGTCTGATGATACAGATCTCACCAAAAAAAAAAAAGGGGGGGGGGGGGGGGGGGGACCATTCTGGATTACCTAAATACAAAATACAGTGATGACAATGTGGATGGCATTTTAAGTGTGGCATCCACACTTGAACCATGGTTTAAAAACCGTTAAGCCTCGGTCACAACCGGCCGTACATGCTCCTACGGCCGGTCTACGTGCAAAAAACGCAAGAAACGCACGGAGGGCGCGCATGTGATGTGCTGATTTTCAAGCTGTAGACTGGCCGCAGAGGTTCTTTGTCATGTCAAACAAACTCTACGGGCGCTTACGGTTTTTTCAGGTTGCAAGACAAACTTACGGCCAACGTGCGTCTTTCTCCATGAAAAAAAAAAAAAAACGCAGCGATTTGGGAAACGCCAAAAATCGCACGGCCAAAAAAAATCGTACGTCCGGTTGTGACCTAGGCTTTATAATGATGATGATCAGATGATAATGTCAACAATTTCCTCTGAACTTATGGCTATGGCAACTCAGGAAGAGAGCGATTCTCCAGGCACCTCAACTACCACAGCTCAAGGTGCCGCCATTGAAGGTGGAGCAGATCGTGGTGACACCAATGAACCAGCCAAAAAGATAAAGAAGAAGTCTTTCGGCAGTTACTTCAAAAAACAAGTGAAAGGGGAGTCACAGGCTACTGCCATAGAAAAGGAGCTCAAGAGCTACCTTATGGTACCAGAGGTGGACAGTGATGTCAATCCACTTCAATGGTGGAAAACACAAGAGATAAAAGTTCCCCAGACTGGGAAAGTTAGCTAAAAAGTATCTGTGCATCCCTGCCTCAAGCAGCCCTTCACAGAGGGCATTCAGCACAGGAGGAAATATTGTGACGTGTCACCGGGCTTCACTCAAGCCTGACAATGTGGACAGACTGGTGTTTTTGGCACATAATTTGAAGTAAAAAACCTGTTGGCCTAGAATGTTCAAAGTTCTGGCATCTGTCTTCTCATCTCATCTCATTATCTCTAGCCGCTTTATCCTTCTACAGGGTCGCAGGCAAGCTGGAGCCTATCCCAGCTGACTACGGGCGAAAGGCGGGGTACACCCTGGACAAGTCGCCAGGTCATCACAGGGCTGACACATAGACACAGACAACCATTCACACTCACATTCACACCTACGGTCAATTTAGAGTCACCAGTTAACCTAACCTGCATGTCTTTGGACTGTGGGGGAAACCGGAGCACCCGGAGGAAACCCACGCGGACACGGGGAGAACATGCAAACTCCACACAGAAAGGCCCTCGCCGGACCCGGGGTTCGAACCCAGGACCTTCTTGCTGTGAGGCGACAGCGCTAACCACTACACCACCGTGCCGCCCCGCATCTGTCTTTAACTGTGATAATACTGGGTATTTTTACTATTTGAGAATTGTGGATTTTTTTCCCCCTCAACATTGTATTTTGTTTACAAATCTCTATTTATTTGAGAAAATCTTTTTAGTAAAGGTTTTTGTTTTAAAGTGATATTTTTGTATAATCCTGGACAGAACTTTAAGTTTAATAAGGCCGTAAGCACTTGCTGCTGTTGATGTGCAATAATTCTCATGGATGCATGGAGCACTTTATTACAAGAGTTCAATATTTCTGCATTGTAGTTCAATTAAGTTATTTTTGTTTAAAGACAATAAATGTTTTCCTTAAACATTGTGCCCATTATTGTAACCTCCAAGTAGGTATAACTCAGAATTCCAATCACATTTTTAAAAATATCGACTAATTATCGTGATAGTCAAAATCCAAAAAAACATCGAGATATTATTTTTTGCCCATATCGCCCACCCCTACTGAGGACTACAGTTGACTTGCTAACTTTAGGACTGCAGTTGTCATAAACAGTTTTGCACTCAAGTTTCCATCGATGAAGAGTTTATAACATCAACGAAACTGACTTCATGTTAAAACTGTTAATGTTATAGTCATGCTGTCTGTTGTTGCCCAAATGAGGATGGGTTCCCTTTGGAGTCTGGTTCCTCTCGAGGTTTCTTCCTCATGGCATCTGAGGGAGTTTTTCCTTGCCACCGTCGCCACAGGCTTGCTCATTGGGGATAGATTTGGGATAAAATTAGCTCATGTTTTAAGTCGTTCAAATTCCGTAAAGCTGCTTTGCGACAATGTTTATTGTTAAAAGCGCTACACAAATAAACTTGACTATTGACATGGCTATTTGAATACAGGACTAATGTATTGTACATTTATACATTATCCATGAATGGCCATGAAAATGCCAGTAACTAACATCAATGTACATTCCAATGATGTTGGCAATCACAGCCAAGCCAAAAAGGTTTCTGAAACTATTGGTCTAAAACTCTGGCAAATTACGGCACTGCATGTGTCTCTACTGAAACTTGGTCTAAAACTGCAGTGATGGCGGATGCTGTAGTAACGCACACATTAATTATATATTAAAAGACTCCAGCTGCTCTGCTCCTGCCTGGTTAGCATTAGTCAAGTTTAGAGTTGTTAAACAATTTACATGGCTTGAGAAGCTCATATCCAATGTACACTACCGTTCAAAAGTTTGGGGTCACCCAGACAATTTTGTGTTTTCCATGAAAAGTCACACTTTTATTTACCACCATAAGTTGTAAAATGAATAGAAAATATAGTCAAGACATTTTTCTGGCCATTTTGAGCATTTAATCGACCCCACAAATGTGATGCTCCAGAAACTCAATCTGCTCAAAGGAAGGTCAGTTTTATAGCTTCTCTAAAGAGCTCAACTGTTTTCAGCTGTGCTAACATGATTGTACAAGGGTTTTCTAATCATCCATTAGCCTTCTGAGGCAATGAGCAAACACATTGTACCATTAGAACACTGGAGTGAGAGTTGCTGGAAATGGGCCTCTATACACCTATGGAGATATTGCACCAAAAACCAGACATTTGCAGCTAGAATAGTCATTTACCACATTAGCAATGTATAGAGTGGATTTCTGATTAGTTTAAAGTGATCTTCATTGAAAAGAACAGTGCTTTTCTTTCAAAAATAAGGACATTTCAAAGTGACCCCAAACTTTTGAACGGTAGTGTAGCTAGCTAGCGTTTGTGGTTGATTCTCTTCGGATGACATCTCGGTGTTGATGTGCATTCCTGGTTGGGCTCAAAAACATGAATAAAAACTCACTGTTATAAGAGTCAAGTGTACCTGTGACTGGTCTGAACTGCATTGCAATTATCCTTCGGTTACTCCAACCGATTAACTTTTATACACAAACAGCATTCATTATAACCGAAGTTAGATAAGTACAGTGGGGCAAAAAAGTATTTAGTCAGTCACCAATTGTGCAAGTTCTCTCACTTAAAAAGATGAGAGAGGCCTGTAATTTTCATCATAGGTATACCTCAACTATGAGAGACAGAATGAGAAAAAAAAATCCAGAAAAATCACATTGTCTGATTTTTAAAGAATTTATTTGCAAATTATGGTGGAAAATAAGTATTTGGTCAATAACAAAAGTTCATCTCAATACTTTGTTATATATCCTTTGTTGGCAATGACAGAGGTCAAACGTTTTATGTAAGTCTTCACAAGGTTTTCACACACTGTTGCTGGTATTTTGGCCCATTCCTCCATGCAGATCTCCTCTAGAGCAGTGATGTTTTGGGGCTGTCACTGGGCAACACGGACTTTCAACTCCCTCCAAAGATTTTCTATGGGGTTGAGATCTGGAGACTGGCTAGGCCACTCCAGGACCTTGAAATGCTTCTTACGAAGCCACTCCTTCGTTGCCCAGGCGGTGTGTTTGGGATCACTGTCATGCTGAAAGACCCAGCCACGTTTCATCTTCAATGCCCTTGCTGATGGAAGGAGGTTTTCACTCAAAATCTCATGATACATGGCCCCATTCGTTCTTTCCTTTACACGGATCAGTCGTCCTGGTCCCTTTGCAGAAAAACAGCCCCAAAGCATGATGTTTCCACCCCCATGCTTCACAGTAGGTATGGTGTTCTTTGGATGCAACTCGGCATTCTTTCTCCTCCAAACACAAGTTGAGTTTTTACCAAAAAGTTCTATTTTGGTTTCATCTGACCGTATGACATTCTCCCAATCCTTTTCTGGATCATCCAAATGCTCTCTAGCAAACTTCAGAAGGGCCTGGACATGTACTCGCTTAAGCAGGGGGACACGTCTGGCACTGCAGGATTTGAGTCCCTGGCGGCGTAGTGTGTTACTGATGGTAGCCTTTGTTACTTTGGTCCCAGCTCTCTGCAGGTCATTCACTAGGTCCCCCCATGTGGTTCTGGGATTTTTGCTCACCGTTCTCGTGATCATTTTGACCCCACGGGGTGAGATCTTGCGTGGAGCCCCAGATCGAGGGAGATTATCAGTGGTCTTGTATGTCTTCCATTTTCTAATAATTGCTCCCATAGTTGATTTCTTCACACCAAGCTGCTTACCTATTGCAGATTCAGTCTTCCCAGCCTGGTGCAGGTCTACAATTTTGTTTCTGGTGTCCTTTGACAGCTCTTTGGTCTTGGCCATAGTGGAGTTTGGAGTGTGACTGTTTGAGGTTGTGGACTGGTGTCTTTTATACGGATAACGAGTTCAAACAGGTGCCATTAATACAGGTAACGAGTGGAGGACAGAGGAGCCTCTTAAAGAAGTTGTTACAGGTCTGTGAGAGCCAGAAATCTTGCTTGTTTGTAGGTGACCAAATACTTATTTTACCGAGGAATTTATCAATTAATTCATTAAAAATCCTACAACGTGATTTCCTGGATTCTTTCCCCCCATTCTGTCTCTCATAGTTGAAGTGTACCTATGATGAAAATTACAGGCCTCTCTCATCTTTTTAAGTGGGAGAACTTGCACAATTGGTGGCTGACTAAATACTTTTTTGCCCCACTATATTTTGATGTTAAACACATATCATGAGCCTAAGGAATAACCTTATAATGAATTAATGAGTGTGCCAAGTTTAAGTAAAGGACACATCAAATATTAAAACATGCACACAATGTTTTATTGGTGTAATCGGTGCAGCTTGAGTTACTGAAAAATATGCTTTAACATGATTAATCAAGTGTTAAGCAAAGAATTTAAGTGGTTAAACTGAAAATCATGAGCAAAGAATGTGTGCTTCACAGCCATAATACTGTAAATGCAACATTCAGACAAACAGTGCAAACTGCATTGGCCTTCAAAACTTGTCTGAACAAATCAGAAGAGCGAGTAAGAAAGCTGGCAAAAAAAAAAAAAAAGAGCAGTACAGCAACAGAAGTGCAACATTCTGCTGGTGGTAACTTTTCTATGTAAATACCTGTGATAAAGTGACTGAGTCTCTCCTGTTACACAGTACATTCGTGCCTTGCGAGTTCACTCTAACCTGTATCTTTACTTAAAGTGCCGTGTGCACGCATAGTAAACTGATACGATTGCGGTTTTTGTCCAAGCTATGAATAAAAATTTATGATAAGTATTAGGGGCAGAGCACTGAATGCGAGTAGGCAACCTACCGCAATTGTTTTCTTCTTCCAAATGGAAGTATATTGCAGCCCATTGAACATTTGTACACTTATGAATTTTGACACAGTACCGGTAATCGAGGACCGCCTGAGCTTCCTGCACAGCAACCTTGGTCTAATCCCCTTAATCACTTTACCACCAGCAGGACATACGTTTGCAATAACAACCTTGTAGAAACACGATTCTACTTTCCTCCGATTCTTTGGGTCATGCAGAGTTTAACGGCTACTGTGATCTTAAACTCGGTCATTTTTAAATCTTGACATCTTTAATTTTCTCTTCCTACAAATGATTTTCCAATCACCACCAAATTTGGATCACAGCATCATGAGACCAACCTGAACAAATCTGTTTCTTGGATTTTTGATACGCAGGACAAGTCATCCATAACACACAAACATAACCTGTCACAAACAGGAAGTGAGCTCATATCTTAGCAAAGAAGTGATGTATTCAAAGCAAACATCATACGCCAGGACCAAAAGGACAAATTTTGTCCAATCGTCACAAAATGTGGCTCATGAGACCAACCCAAGCAAAACTTGCGTCTAGGATTTATGACACGCAGCACAGTTTGTCAAAAACAGGCAAATAAATGTGACAGCAAAGTCACCAAACAGGAAGTTAAGACATATCTTGGAAACACTTAAGTATTGACACCAAACTTGACGCACACATGTTTAGCGACACAAGCTTTGAGTTCCTTTGCAAATTGGGAGGGTTACTGAAAACAGGCAGTGATGCTGCAATCTCTCAGCTACAGAGTGATAGATTTCCTTGGGAACAAGTGCTGATGGTTCCAATGGCTTCTGCTCCTCCTCTGTCGCTCAGGGGTGCAACCGGAAAGTGCTTGGCCCCCTTAATCTCTTGCAGTTATATCTGCTCTTGATTTTTTTTTTTGTAAGGCTTTGAAGTAGGCTTTCCTTTTTCAAGGTCGCATTTTTTAAAATATTTTTGTCTTGTTTTTAAAGCTTATCCTGTGTTTGGTCTGTATATGTCTGGTATATTCTTATCGGTATAAATTGGAGCAGTCACTAATTTGAGCTTGTCTGCAACAGCATCTGTTTCTTTGCTACTGCATCCATCCGTCCGTCCATCTATCCCTCAAAAGAAGTGCGTCAGAAGAGCAACAGAAGAGTTGCTGCTGCTTCTTCTTGGGAATTCCCAGATTCCCTATCACTCTTGATCATTCTTTGCTCGCTTCCTTTTTATCCAGAACCCATTAGAAAACGGCCATATAACATCACAATCTCACAGGAGAACTGGAAGGAAATTTTCAAACAACACTGGAAAACAACAAATTCTCCACTTTGGAGAGAATATTCATGGAAAAAAAAAAATCTCATTCGCTATTTCTGCACTCCATACCAAAAGAGATCATATTCCAATCAGACAGAATGTTGGAGATGTTGTGGAAGCAAAGAGGCGAATCACTATCATATATTCTGGTGTTGCCCTATTGTGACCCCGTTTTGGTTGCGCGTACATCAAATTGTAGAGACTGTGTTTTCAACAAAAATAACTTTTTGTTTCAATGTGTTATATTTGGTGGATCTAGAGCAACTGGAGTGGAGGAACAAAGATAAATATTTAATGAGAATATTACTAGTGGCAGGCGGCATGGTGGTGTAGTGGTTAGCGCTGTCGCCTCACAGCAAGAAGGTCTGGGTTCGAGCCCCGTGGCCAACGAGGGCCTTTCTGTGTGGAGTTTGCATGTTCTCCCCGTGTCCGCGTGGGTTTCCTCCAGGTGCTCTGGTTTCCCCCACAGTCCAAAGACATGCAGGTTAGGTTAACTGGTGACTCTAAATTGAGCGTAGGTGTGAATGTGAGTGTGAATGGTTGTCTGTGTCTATGTGTCAGCCCTGTGATGACCTGGCGACTTGTCCAGGGTGTACCCCGCCTTTCACCCGTAGTCAGCTGGGATAGGCTCCAGCTCGTCTGCAACCCTGTAGAACAGGATAAAGCGGCTAGAGATAATGAGATGAGATTACTGGTGGCCTGTAAGAAATCAATAACAAGGAAATGGCTGAAGAGGGAGGCACCTAGTGTAGATGAATGGATTGATATTGTGTACAGCATCTTTGTAATGGAAAGAATTACTTTCAATCTAAGAACAAAGAGAGGTATTTATTGAAAATTGGCAAAAATGGATTACATATGTCTCTACCATAAGACCAGACTTCAGGTAATCTCAGATTGGACTATCAGAATACTTTCATGTTTTTTCATTTCTCTGTACTTCTTTCCACCTTCATGACTGGAGGTGTTTTCCAATCCCCTTTTGTACGCTTTTACTTTTCCCTTGATATTTTCTGTATTTGTCTATAGGTCTTCATGTTGATTGATTGTTCGTTCATTTACATACAAAATCAAAAACCAATAACAAGTAAATGACAAAAAAAAAAAGAAAACGGCCGTCAGCACAAATACTTCAGACAAAACAAGGACACAAGACAATTTCCCATCTTCCAATACACCCAAGTCTACATTTTTGGCATTTTTAGCAACAACCTAGCTAGAATTACCTTCTCATGATACTACTTTCCCCCAGAAGTAATAAATCTTGAAAAGGGGTAGGTTGTGAGCACATTTTATTCATCACAGGTTACCTCTCTTGCAAAGTTGAAAATGGAAAAAGTAAACAGAAAACACAGATGAACTAACACCGAGTCTAAAGCAGAAACAGTACAGGAATAAGCGCAAGAGTGTAAGAAATGGATCTAAACGCAGGAACGTTTATAAAAGTAGGATTCTTACTAAACCTGACTAGTTTTCAGAACTGTAAATCCAAGCGTGAGAGTTCAAATATGATACAGGATAGAACGCTCATACATCATTTTATCACTGTCTCCTTACACAGTGTGTGAGCATGAAATGATTTTGTTCACAGAAACTGCTGTTAACCTTTTTAATCTTCATCAGTTCTCTACGGTGTGTGTCTTCCTACCCTGGCTGACAAATCTAGCCGGGATGAGTGCTCCAATGTAAATGTGTAGTAAATAATAAACACTTTCTACACAGTGTCCTGTTACGCTGTCAGGGCAGAGAGCCATAATATCCAAGGATATCACTTTACAGTCTTGGACAGTTCAAGTTATCCAAGAAGCTTGCAGAAAAAGAAAAAAAAAAAGCTTCTACAACTGACTTGAACAGAACAGAACTGAGTTACTTCTCGTTTTTCTGAGCCACTGTTTAGAAAAACCAACAGCCTTGACAGTGTGGATATTAAGTCAAAGCTGATAAACATCCAGGTATTTATTTACAAAGAGAAATGAAAATGAAAATAATCTGTTACACAGTAAACCTTCCAACTGAAACCTGTAAACACACACACACCTGAAATCGCCTTTTCAACTTAATTAAAGTTGAAATTAAATCATCAAACTGCTCCTAACTTACCTGCAGTGACAGCCAGGTGATCCAGGAGTGTGAGCTGGTCTGAGAGGGGCACTGGGCAGTGTCCTAATCCCCCACAGGAGGAGCACTGGGCAGTGTCCTAATCCCCCACAGGAGGAGCACTGGGCAGTGTCCTAATCCCCCACAGGAGGAGCACTGGGCAGTGTCCTAATCCCCCACAGGAGGAGCACTGGGCAGTGTCCTAATCCCCCACAGGAGGAGTGTGAGCTCTGTCGCACACTCACCATCAAACACACAGCATGTTGTTGAGCTCAGTGCGGTGGATCAATCACAACCAGGAAACTTTGTAGCGTCTTCAGAGAGAAATCACTGAACCCGCCTGGGCGGTAACACACACTGATGTGATTTGCAGAACTTTAGACAGGTTCCCACCCTTCCGGATGTTGGACACGGCAAACGGAAGTGGTTCGTTTTTCAAAACAAACGCACAAAAAACAAGCAAAAAAAATCACTGACAAAAAATATAATAGTACGGATAAAAATAAAGCTCCTGAAAGGTGAGATATATATATATATATATATATATATATATATATATATATATATATATATTTTTTTTTTTTAAATCTTGTTCGGACTTTAGTGCTGTTAAACATAATACCTGAGACATGAGCAACTAGATATGGGGACGCCTCCGCCCGGTAGACTACACGCCTTATTAAGTTGTGATTTGGGGATGGACATTTGACCTCACAGTAATCTTGACCTGGTGAAATTACTTTCATCTGCCTTGGAGATAATGTGTTCACAAGGTTTTCAGACAGACATTTGACCTCACAGTGACCTTGACCTTAGACCTTTTGATCTCAAAATCTAATCAGTTCATGTTTGTCCCCAAATGCACAAATGGTGAAAGTTTGGTGAAATTCCTTTTATTCGCCTTGGAGATATTGTGTTCACAAGGTTTTCGGACAGACATTTGACCTCACAGTGACCTTGACGTTAGACCTTTTGATCTCAAAATCTAATCAGTTTATCTTTGTCCACAAATGCACAAATGGTGAACGTTTGGTGAAATTCCTTTCATTCGTCTTGGAGATATCGTGTTCACAATGTTTCGGGATGGATGCACGTGGACAGATATTTGACCTCACAGTGACCTTGACCTTAGACCTTTTGATCTCAAAATCTAATTAGTTCATGTTTGTCCCAAATGCACAAATGGTGAAAGTTTGGTGAAATTCCATTCATTAGCCTTTGAGATATCGCGTTCACAAGGTTTCGGGACGGATGCACACGGACAGACATTTGACCTCACAGTGACCTTGACCTTAGACCTTTTGATCTCAAAATCTAATCAGTTTATCTTTGTCCCCAAATGCACAAATGGTGAACGTTTGGTGAAATTCCTTTCATTCGCCTTGGAGATATTGTGTTCACAAGGTTTCGGGATGGACGCACGCAGACAGACATTTGACCTCACAGTGACCTTGACCTTAGACCTTTTGATCTCAAAATCTAATCAGTTTATCTTTGTCCCCAAATGCACAAATGGTGAAAGTCTGGTGAAATTCCTTTCATCTGCCTTGGAGATATTGTGTTCACAAGGTTTTCGGACAGACATTTGACCTCACAGTGACCTTGCCCTTAGACCTTTTGATCTCAAAATCTAATCAGTTCATGTTTGTCCCAAAGCACACAAATGGTGAAAGTTTGGTGAAATTCCTTTCATTCACCTTTGAGATATCGCGTTCACAATGTTTCGGGACGGATGCACGCACGCACGGATGCACGCACGGACAGACGGACAACCCGAAAACATAATGCCTCCTGCACCTTACGGTGGCGGAGGCATAAAAATCACCTGGTGTAACAGGTAGGGTTTTCCCTATTTACCTCTGAGAAAAATATCACGTTTATGAATAAAAGTGAGCAAAAGTTACTGTACTGGCATTTAATATTTTCTAATATTACTAATAACTGTGAAAAAGACTTCCACTTTCAGTTTCTGAATGAAAATACCTGATTATGTGCCTTATCCTACTATATTCTGTTGATGAAAACAGTGCAATAACTGACACTTCATGATGAATCAATGACACAGACACAGTCTCAGCGTTTAAGTCTTGGCTGAAAACATATCTGTTTAGTCAAGTCTTGTGTTAATGGTGTTTATGAGGTAAAGGTGTAGATCTGGAGGGTCCTCAGACATAGAGGGTTTTGGTAAACTGGGATGGATGGATGGATGCTGTCAGTCCCCCACTCACTTGCTCACTCGAGTTTGTTGACGGTGTCGTGGCTGCTGCTTTATGTCCCGGGGCTCCATCATGCCTGTGTTACCTTCTGGCTCTCCCCTTTTAGTTATGCTGTCGTAGTTAGTTTTTCCGGAGTCCCTGCTTGCACTCAGCGCAAAATGTATGCTGGTTCTACTTATTCAGGTGACATTCGGCATACCCAACAACCTGTCTTCATTTCCCCCCGTCTGTCCCTCTGAGTTACATGTCGGGCCTGAGATTGAGATGCTGACCTCTTCTGCTCCTCGGACCTGCCTGATCCATCCTGATCCCCTATGCCTGGTTGGAGTCTCATCGCATCGCTCCTGTGGAGGCCGGCCCTATACGGACAGTCGAAAAGACTTGGAAGACGCTCTGGACTCTTACGCTAATGCTTTTATGGCTGAGGACTACAGTTGACTTGCTAGCTTTAGGACTGCAGTTGTCATGAACAGTTTTGCACTCAAGTTCCCATCAATGAAGAATTTATAACATCAACGAAACTGACTTTATGTTAAATCTGTTAATGTTATAGTCATGTTGTCTGTTGTTGCCCAAACGAGGATGGGTTCCCTTTTGAGTCTGGTTCCTCTCAAGGTTTCTTCCTTGTGTCGTCTGAGGGAGTTTTTCCTGGCCACCGTCGCCACAGCCTTGCTCATTGGGGATGGATTAGGGATAAAATTAGCTCATGTTTTCAGTCATTCAAATTCTGTAAAGCTGCTTTGCGACAATGTTTATTGTTAAAAGTGCTATACAAATAAACTTGACTTGACAGTGTTGGTGCGATCCATTCAGACCTTTCACACACTGGTCCGTTATAAACAAGCAGCAGGTACTCCATCCATTTTGGCACATCACTACAGTGACGTGGCCGCTCTAACAGCTTCAGCCATCAAAATATCTTGGGAACTTTACAGTACTGGTTTTCTGTTGCCTTATTATAGAGGTTTTCTCCTCTCAACCATTCACACTCATAGACAATTTAGAGCCACCAATTAGCCTAACCTGCATGTCTTTGGACTGTCAGGGAAACCAGAGCACCTGAAGGAAACCCACGTAGACAACATGCAAACTCCACACAGAAAGGCCTCTGTCAGCCACTGGGCTCAAACCCAGAACCTTCTTGCTACGGTATGAGGCAACAGTGCTAACCACTTACACCACCGTGCCACCTCAGCAGGTACTACAGGACCAGATTAACTCGTCCAAATCTCAAAATGGGCTAATGTAACATGGATTATCTGTGTGAGCCCACTTTGGCATGCCCGTGTGAAGCCCACATTGAGCCAGGAACTTCGAACTCTCAGTTTTTCAAAATGATCGTGTTGTACAGTAGTGTGTCAGAATCAGGAACATGTTCATAAACATGTTTACTTTTACAGCATGCTATAAAAATCTGACACATTTCCCAGCCAACAGAAGACAGACATAGTTACAGTCAATTAAGAAGGTTAATTGGTTTCCTAGCTACACAGTTACATAAATCATCTATGTAGCTAGTATCAGAGTGAAGGCTAACTAAGAATTTAACAAGCTTAGCTTGCTAGTTAGCTAATATGCCTAATTGATTCTAAATTGCTTTAACAAACCTGTGGAGCTGACCATAAATCTCCATCAAATAGCTTGCTAGCTAAGGCGAGACAGCTAGGTCATGATCTTACTGAGGAGTTCCGTATAATGATGCCTATATCACTTCAGCTTTCAGTGTTGCAACATTCTCGATGCTGTAACCAGAAAACATTACGTCTTACAAAGCTGTAATCATCAAGAGACATGTCTTGCCTTCAGTTCCATTTTATTTACGTATATACTGCTTTCTAACAATAGACATTGTCACAAAACAACTTTACAGAAAAGTGCAGTTTTAGAAGCTTTACAGTTTCTCGTATAAATGCTCTGAGTTTCTATGAGATATGTGCATTATATGGCCAAAATGTGTGGTTCTTCCCCAAACTGTTACCACAAAGTTGGAGTCACACAATTGTAAAGAATGTCTTTGTTTGCTATATCATTACAATTTCCCTTCACTGGAACTAAGAGATCCAAACCTGTTCAGCATGACGATGCCCCTGAGCACAAAGTGAGCTCCATGAAGACATGGTGTGTAAAGGTTGGAGTGAAGAACTTGAGTGTCCTTCACAGAGCCCTGACTGAACTCAACCCCACTGAACACCTTTGGGATGAACTGGAACACCAACTGCACCCCAGACCTAATCGCCCAACATCAGTATCTGACCTCACTAATGCTCTTGTAGCTGAATGAACACAAATCCCCACAGCCACGCCCCAAAATTTAGTGGAAAGCCTTCCCAGAAGAGTGAAAGCTGTGACTGAGCAAAGGGGGACTAAATCTGTGATAATGACAATATTATGGAATTGGTACATATGGGTGTGATGGTCTTGAACCCAACAGGGTCAAGGGCACACCACCTGATGGCATGCAAAAGAGCGACTCAAATGGCCAACGGATGGCATCACTCGGCAAGTCAGTTGTCACTGCGGGGCAACTTCCATGCCCATCAGGTCTGTGACATTTTGTGCACCACTTGGCATCAGGTTTGGAGGTCCAGAGAGACAACACGATGGGGGCACAACATTGTTTGTCTTACCTTACTGTGCAAGGCGCTTCATTAGGAAAGGAGAATAAGAAAGCCCTGTGGCGATGGAGTAAATGCAACGCCAGCAGGTCTGAGAAGCTGGAAGTAGCTAGCAGGAACTTTACACAGAGGCAGCTCGCATTTGATGGTCACAGCCTTGCTGAAGCTCTAGGTAATAACAGGCTGAGGCAGCATTGCGGGTGTCCAGGCAGCCCTATTTAGGGAGAGCACTGCCTATCCTGGAAAGGGAAGTCCCTAGAAAAAGTGAGGTAAAGAAAGCTTACCCAGTCCTTACCTGGCTGGCTCACCGCAGCCAGTGGGTCTCCATAATAGCAGTAGAAAGACAAAGAATATGAAATTGATAGTTGGGAGTTGGAACGTCCGCACCATGTTGGACAATGATAAGAGACCTGAGTGTAGAATAGCTCTGACTGTGAAGGAACTAGATCATTACAGTATCGATATTGCTGCACTCCAAGAGACAAGGCTTGAAGGCCAAGGACAAGTGCAAGAGAGAGAATACACCTTCTTCTGGAGTGGGAATACGGACAGAAAAAAATGCAGGAGTTACTTTTGCCATTTCAAATAAGATAGCTAGCAAACTGCCATCACCACCAGTGGGAATATCTGAGCGAATCATAAGTTTCTCTGTGTACCCACAGGGAATGATTGCTACCTAAACCTGATCAATGTGCATGCACCTACCATGACCTATCCTGATGAAGAAAAAGAAGCCTTCTCTCACAAATTAGCTGATGTGGTAGACAGGGTACCTCAAGTAGAGAAGCTTCTGCAACTGGGAGATTTCAATGCAAGAGTGGGGAATGATCACGTAACATACAAAGGTACTATTGGGAAATTTGGCAAGGGAAATAGGAATGCAAATGGTGAACTCATGTTCAACTTTTCTACTCAACGTGAACTATGCATCACAAATACCTACTTTCACCAACCAGACAAAAATTACTTCACCTGGTGCCACCCTAGATCTAAACACTTACAACTCATTGATTATGTTGTGACTCGCAGATCCAACATGAAAGAGATTCTGTCAGCAAAGGTAATGTGAGGAGCTGAATGCTCAACCGTCCACTATATGGTCCAATCAAAGCTGAGACTCAGACTTGTATTTCCAAGACACAAGAGAGCAGCCTCCACAACAAATAAGAAACTAGACATAGACAAGTTGAAGAATGATGAGACACAGTGCAAACTCAAAATAGCTATTACAACTGCTCTACAGGAAAATGCCCCTGATCAAAAAGACAGAAAATGTTGAGGACATGTGGCAATGGCTGAAAGATATAGTGTACACAACTGCAAGTGAGGGCGGCACGGTGGTGTAGTGGTTAGCGCTGTCGCCTCACAGCAAGAAGGTCCTGGGTTCGAGCCCCGGGGCCGGCGAGGGCTTTTCTGTGTGGAGTTTGCATGTTCTCCCCGTGTCCGCGTGGGTTTCCTCCGGGTGCTCCGGTTTCCCCCACAGTCCAAAGACATGCAGGTTAGGTTAACTGGTGACTCTAAATTGACCGTAGGTGTGAATGGTTGTCTGTGTCTATGTGTCAACCCTGTGATGACCTGGCGACTTGTCCAGGGTGTACCCCGCCTTTCGCCCGTAGTCAGCTGGGATAGGCTCCAGCTTGCCTGCAACCCTGTAGAAGGATAAAGCGGCTAGAGATAATGAGATGAGATGAGAACTGCAAGTGATATACTTGGACAGCAGAAGAAAAGTACACCTGGTTTCAAGCACAGGTCTATTCTATCCAAGCTTTGTTAGAAGAAAAACGCAAAATTTAGAACCTGCATCTAAAGGAGAACTTTGATAAAAGCATGGAAGCTTTCAAAGACATTAAAGCAAAAGTGCAACAAGAAATCAGAGCCATGAAAGATAGATGGTGGCGCAAGAAAGCTGAGGAACTACAGGAACTGGCAGACAGGAAGGACTACCATGGATTATTCACCAGACTGAAGACTCTCTATGGACCAAGAAGCAATGTGGACCAGTGAAAAGTGCTGATGGAAGTGTACTCCACACAAATCTGGAAGACATAAAAAGAAGGAGCATTTCTCCAATCTCTTAAACCAGCAAGGGTCAGCCAATCCTGAGGCATATCTCTGTAATTTACTGCAGATTGTCCCAGACCGAAATTTACCTCAAACACAGGGAGAACATGCAAACTCCACACAAAAAGGGCCCCATCAGCTGCTGGGCTTGAACCCACAATCTTCTTGTTATGAGGCGAAAGTGCTAACCACTTACACCACCATGCCACCTGCAAATTGTAGTTTACCCCAGATTGTAATTTGGCACAGACCACAAATTATTTCAGACTGAAATTTACCTCAGGCTGTAATTTACCCCAGATTGTAATTTATCCCAGACCCAAATTTAACCTGGACTGTAATTTACCTCGGACTGAAATTTACTTCCGGCTGTAATTTACACCAGACTGTAATTTACCTCAGACTGAAATTTACCTCCGGCTGTAATTTACACCAGACTGTCATTTATCCCAGGCTGTAATCAGAGGTGGAAAGTAACGAATTACATTACTCGCGTTACTGTACTTGAGTAGCTTTTTTGTGTACTTATACTTTTTCAAGTAATTTTTAAAGAGTGTACTTTTACTTAAGTATGTTTTCTTTTAAGTAGTGTACTTCGGTACATTTTACATCACAACCGTTACTGAGTAAAAAAAAAAAAATAAATAAAAAATTAAAAAAGGCTAAAACGGAGAAGGGAAAATGCGTTCTGGAAATGAATCACGGGAAGGACAGTTGTCGCGCGCGCGAGTCTCACACAGACGATGGCAGACATGCACCGGCGCTTTAAGGGGGGGGGGCTTCGGGGGGCTCAAGCCCCTGGGCCACAGCCAGTCAGGGGCCTTGTAATATTAATAAAATAATAAACTGTCGGAATCGTGGGCCTACATTAATGTACGGATAGAAATAAATGAGCGCACAGTAGCCTGCTGTAAGAGACATGGTGGATGTGGTTTGCGAAACGAACACCCACAACTGTACCAGAATAAAATGTAACAAAATGTAACGTCACGCACGAAAGCGCGCCAAAGACTGCAGACTACTGAGACACAAATTTAGAGGCTTTGAAAGATGAAGCGTTCACATGTTAGCGGGGCGCATAAAAGGAAAAAAAGAGAGAGATGCAGGTAATGATAGAATCGTTGCCTAAAGTCACAGACTTTTTAAGGTAAGGATCACCAATCTGTTCAGAATATCAGCTACTTATCAGTTATCAGCCTACCAGCAGCTAGGCTATGTGTAGCTAGGCTAGATATGCTATGATCTGTCCAACAGTAAAATAAATCAGTTGTGATTTGAATACGTGTCGTGTGATTTGAGTTATAATCCTGTTAGTATAATAGCATATTTCGATGGGGATAATAAAATGTCTAAAACGGCATCTACTGAAGAAATTGATGAAAAGGTTGTAGCCTATAATTGTCACAGTTCAGGCAGCAGACAGAGTAAGCATACTGAGGGGAATAGCAATACAAAGCTAGCGCAGATCCACATTTCTCGCTAGCTGTGTTGGGTGTGTTGTTAACCCGTGTGGATTTAAGTGAAATACTTGAGAAGTTCTGTGGTCAAGATAACGTTTTAAGGTAAGGACGCTTGATTATTAATGTTTGCCCGCCGTGGCTTGTTGTTGACGAAAGGTCCACAGTCAAACCTCCCCTTTATCTCCAAGACCCTAGAAAAAAGCTGTGGCACAGCAGTTATGCTCATATCTACTTTGGAATAACATCCATGAAATGTATCAGTCAGGATTTAGACCTCATCATAGCACAGAGACAGCTCTGGTTAAAGTAGTAAACGACCTACTGTTGGCATCTGATCAGGGCTGTGTCTCGCTGCTTGTATTGTTTGACCTACGTGCAGCCTTTGACACCACTGATCATTCCATTCTCCTGGATAGCCTAGAAAATGTTGTGGGAGTTAAGGGAACGGGCCTTTCCTGGCACAGGTCTTATTTAATTGATTGCTATTAGTTTGTAGATGTAATGGGTGAATTTTCTATGCATACTAAAATAAAGTTTGATGTTCCACAAGGTTCTCTCATAGGCCCTTTTTTCTTTATATATGTTACCTCTGGGGGCGGCACGGTGGTGTAGTGGTTAGCGCTGTCGCCTCACAGCAAGAAGGTCCTGGGTTCGAGCCCCGTGGCCGGCGAGGGCTTTTCTGTGTGGAGTTTGCATGTTCTCCCCGTGTCCGCGTGGGTTTCCTCCAGGTGCTCCGGTTTCCCCCACAGTCCAAAGACATGCAGGTTAGGTTAACTGGTGACTCTAAATTGACCGTAGGTGTGAATGTGAGTGTGAATGGTTGTCTGTGTCTATGTGTCAGCCCTGTGATGACCTGGCGACTTGTCCAGGGTGTACCCCGCCTTTCGCCCGTAGTCAGCTGGGATAGGCTCCAGCTTGCCTGCGACCCTGTAGAACAGGATAAAGCGGCTTGAGATAATGAGATGAGATGAGATGTTACCTCTGGGTAAATTTGGTAGGGTGGCATGGTGCTCACAGCAAGAAGGTTCTGGGTTTGAACCTCACGGCTGATGGGGGCTTTCTGTGTGGAGTTTGCATGTTCTCCCCGTGTCTGCATGGGTTTCCTCCGGGTGCTCTGTTTTCCCCCACAGTTTAAAGACATACAAGATTAGGTAAAATCCCCAGCCACTGGGGTTGCACAAGCCAGTGCATACTTAGTACCGGTCCCAAGCCCAAATAGATTGCGGAGGGTTGTGTCAGGAAGGGCATCCGGTGTAAAACCTATGCCAAATCAAATATGCGGTCATGATGATCTGCTGTGACGACCCCTAACACGAGCAGCCAAAAGAATAAGATTATGTTACCTCTGGGTGATATTATTCATAAACATGGTATTAGCTTCCACTGTTATGCTGATGACAAACAGTTGTATGTTTCTGAAAAGCCAGATGAGAGACACCAGCTTAATGAAACTGAGGAATGTGTAAAGGATATTAGACACTGGATGGCTATCCTTCTACTTTATTCTGACAAGGCAGAAGTACTTGTACGAGGACCACATGCAGCTAGAAGTAGGTTTTCTGATTACACCGTAACTCTGGATGGCCTTTCTGTTTCTTCACGTGCAGCAATAAAAGACCTCGGTGTGATCATTGACTCCAGTCTTTCACTTGAAGCTCATGTCAATATCAGTAGGATAGCCTTCTTTTATCTCAGAAATATTGCTAAGATAAGAAATATAATGGGTGTTTCTCAATGTCAAGGAAGGACATTTAAAGGCTGGATTTCAAGGAGGCCACATTACACCTGGGAGTCAGCAAAGCATGTAGGGCACACAAGCCTAAAGTGTGGGAGAACATCAGTCTGAGGCATGTTTTCAATGTGGGGAAGCGTACTTTTATTTGCACTATGTCGAGTTGAGCCCCGAGAGGCCAAGTCTAACCACATTTAGTAGTCATCCTCAGGACAAAAGTCAAAAAGTCAAAGTCCTTCCCACGCCTTACAGTACCTGGTGTTCCTAGGCAGTCTCCCACTCAAGTACTAAGCAGGCCAACTCTGTATGATGGCGCATCAGGCGGCGCCGATCTCCGTTTCCATAGCCCTCGGCCTCTCGTCTATTACATAGCTAGGGTTACAGTGGGGGGCTAGTCCTCTGGTAACCACGAGAGTTTAACTCCCCATGCACATCTGTATTGCAGCGTGCCTTGCCAGATGGTAGTAGGTACCATTTTTATGATGGTCTTTGGTATGACCCGACCGTGAATAGAACTCATGATCTCCCGATCAAGAGGCGGACACGCTACCACTAGGCCACTAGTCGGTCATCCTCAGGACAACCTTGTGTAAATGTTCCAAATTTAATTAATTGTATTTCTTTGATTCAAAGTCTTTCTCACGCCATGTGGCGCATAGGGTGGCGCCGATCTCTGTTTCCATAGCCCTCGGCCTCTCGCCTATTACATAGCTAGGGTTACAGTAGGGGGCTAGTCCTCTGGTAACCGCGAGAGTTTGACTCCTCACTCGCATCTGTATTGCAGCGTGCCTTGCCAGACGGCAGTCGGTACCATTTTTATGATGGTCTTTGGTATGACCCGACCGTGAGTAGAACTCGCAATCTCCCGATCGAGAGGCAGACACGCTAACCACTAGGCGGTATATATTTCTTTGATTATATTGCTTTTATTCTTCTTTTCATACACTCTTAGTGCCTGTGTTTCACAGTCTGGGTTTATAAGAGCTCACAAAGTATGCATATAGTTGCAGTTATTGCTGCACAAGAGGGTCACACCAGATACTGAAAGCAAAGGTTCACATACTTTTGCCACTCACAGATATGTAATATTGGATCATTTTCCTCAATAAATAAATGACCAAGTATAATATTTTTGTCTCATTTGTTTAACTGGGTTCTCTTTATCTACTTTTAGGACTTGTGTGAAAATCTGATGGTGTTTTAGGTCATATTTATGCAGAAATATCAAAAATTAAGTAATTAAGGATGTAGTTTTCTTTATATTTTAATATTAAGCTTTATATAAATTAATTCTGGGGCGGCACGGTGGTGTAGTGGTTAGCGCTGTCGTCTCACAGCAAGAAGGTCCGGGTTTGAGCCCCGTGGCCGGCGAGGGCCTTTCTGTGCGGAGTTTGCATGTTCTCCCTGTGTCCGCGTGGGTTTCCTCCGGGTGCTCCGGTTTCCCCCACAGCCCAAAGACATGCAGGTTAGGTTAACTGGTGACTCTAAATTGACCGTAGGTGTGAGTGTGAGTGTGAATGGTTGTCTGTGTCTATGTGTCAGCCCTGTGATGACCTGGCGACTTGTCCAGGGTGTACCCTGCCTTTCGCCCGTAGTCAGCTGGGATAGGCTCCAGTTTGCCTGCGACCCTGTAGAACAGGATAAAGCGGCTAGAGATAATGAGATGAGATAAATTAATTCTGAAAAATCCATTTGGGAGAATTAATAAAGGCGTATTGTAAAACTCTAAAGGGTTCACAAACTTTCAAGCACCACTGTATGTAAAAAAACCCTTCAAGCTGGAGAAAGACTTCAGTCTTCAGTGCTTCATAGATAAATAAAATACATATTTTATCTCCAATTCATATAAATACCTGATATCAATTTGGGAATAATATTTTGAGAAACCTAAAAGATAAATTGCTCTCTCACTTTACCGACTAATGCGAACAAAACAGCAAGAAACACAATTTCAATATGGAAATGAGTTTTAGTGCAAAATGCAAGGAGTCCAGAGTGCCAGCAAATGACTGACTGAAATTTTATAGAGTACTAGACAATTCATCGCTACTCGTATCACTCTATTTTTGTGATGATTAGCCAGTGCTAAGCTTGTCAAATTCCTGCTGAAATCTGACTGGCTGATATTACAGCCATTTTTATTTTTTTTAATTAGCAAATCTTTAGAAACCCATTTACAGCATGCCAAAATTTCAGCTTTATTGGATAAGCAGGTCATGAGAAACATTTGCATGTTTCAGCTCCTCTGTTAACAAATCAAGGACAAAATTTGGCAGCTCACCTGAAAAGAAACTAAGGCGCAGGTTTTTTGAGGATCAGTCTGAGCGATAATGATTTATTTAATGATCCCTGGGGTGGGCGGCACGGTGGTGTAGTGGTTAGCGCTGCCGCCTCACAGCAAGAAGGTCCGGGTTCGAGCCCCGTGGCCGGCGAGGGCCTTTCTGTGCGGAGTTTGCATGTTCTCCCCGTGTCCGCGTGGGTTTCCTCCGGGTGCTCCGGTTTCCCCCACAGTCCAAAGACATGCAGGTTAGGTTAACTGGTGACTCTAAATTGACCGTAGGTGTGAATGTGAGTGTGAATGGTTGTCTGTGTCTATGTGTCAGCCCTGTGATGACCTGGCGACTTGTCCAGGGTGTACCCCGCCTTTCGCCCGTAGTCAGCTGGGATAGGCTCCAGCTTGCCTGCGACCCTGTAGAACAGGATAAAGCGGCTAGAGATAATGAGATGAGTGTCAAGCTGCATTATAGCGACTGCATTATCATCTATCCATCCACTGGACATGATCAGCTGTGACACGTTTGTGCCATGCACGCTACTTAAAATTTCAGCATCCACAAATACACTCCTGCTTCCTGTAGGCTTAAAACTCTTCCTTCACTTTTTAACATACAAAGGAACACGTGCACGATTAGCTTTCTGTAGCGTTTCTGGTCAAGCTGCACCATTTTAATATCCATTATATTTGGGAAAACAGACAATTTCAGGAAACAGGCTTCATACAAATTTATCAGGAATGGCATTACAGCAGAGAAAGTCCATCAATTCGTTTATTCTCAGTCAAACAGACAAAAATGATGTTGCTCATCTTTATTTAGCAGATTTAAATACAATGACCAAGTCTATCTTGGAAGGAAATAATTTCAAACACTAGGTTTATGCTATGGTAGAAGAGAGTGAGAGATACATGGAGGACACAAAGAAACTACTGTTATATGTAAACATCCCAGAGAAATTGAACAAATGCTTGTCAAGGCATTGGCAGCTTTCCTTTTTTTGCCAGAGAAAAACATTCCTTACACAAAACACTCACACATTAAAAAAAAAAAACACTCGTTAGCTCCTTTTAGAGTGTGCTTACCTAATTTCAAAATAATATCCATATAAATTCATAAGTTGAGAATTATTTCAGACGTAAGGAAGCATTTTCTCAGGAGGATGTGCAAACCTTCAACTGAAGCTGTACAATAGTGTGGGCGTGCCAATGCTACAGGGATCACGGAAATTGAAATGAAGACTGGCTAAAATCAGGGAAAATTGGTCCTTTAATACACATCTTCATGTAAAATCTGTACTCAAAAAAAACAGAGCAGAAAAGAATAAATGCGGCAAGTTGGGGGTGGGTTTAAATGTTTCAATTATACCAATAAGATTGTTGAAATATTTTCCTGTATTTCTCTCTGTTTAATGCATCCTCCATAACATCTTTGGACTGGCAGAACTTAGCGACTGTATCCGAACTCATCTGCGTCATCGGCACGGAAATCTCCATAGCGCCAGATGTTGAGCTACAAGGAAAGAGGCGCAAACAGTTAAAAGAAGGAACGAGACTTTCGGGGAAGACGGCCAATGAGCAGACAAACGCATCCAGTCAGGACAGGTGAAAAATCACACCGTTTAATTATTACACACTCAAGCACAGGTGATCACAAAGCACTCAATGGAAGGATGTGTGAGGGAAGGAGAGAGGACAGAGAAAGATGGAAGTGGGAGAGAAAAGAGGGAGAGGGAGAGAAAGAAGGGGGAGGAGGAGAAGGGTTGAGGGAAGGAGAGAAAGAAAGAGGGAAGAGAAAGATGGAAGTGGGAGAGAGGGATAGAGAAAAGAAGGAGAATGATATAGGGAAGGACAGATAAGAGAAAGATGGAAGGACAGAAGAGAGAAAGATGGAAGGAGAGATGAGAGAAAGCTGGAAGGACAGATGAGAGAAAGCTGGAAGGACAAAGACGAGAGAAAGATGGAAGGACAGAAGAGAGAAAGATAGAAGGACAGATAAGAGAGAAAGATGGAAGGACAGATGAGAAAGATGGATGGAAGGACAGAAGAGAGAAAGATGGAAGGACAGATAAGAGAGAAAGATGGAAGGACAGATGAGAGAAAGATGGAAGGACAGAGATGAGAGAAAGATGGAAGGACAGATGAGAAAAATGGATGGAAGGACAGATGAGAAAGATGGATGGAAGGACAGATGAGAGAGAAAGATGGAAGGACAGAAGAGAGAAAGATGGAAGGACAGATAAGAGAGAAAGATGGAAGGACAGACAAGAGAGAAAGATGGAAGGACAGATGAGAGAAAGATGGAAGGACAGAGATGAGAGAAAGATGGAAGGACAGAGATGAGAGAAAGATGGAAGGACAGAGATGAGAGAAAGATGGAAGGACAAAGACGAGAGAAAGATGGAAGGACAAAGATGAGAGAAAGATGGAAGGACAAAGATGAGAGAAAGATGGAAGGTCAGAAGAGAGAAAGATGGAAGGACAGATGAGAGAAAGATGGAAGGACAGATGAGAAAGATGGATGGAAGGACAGATGAGAAAGATGGATGGAAGGACAGATGAGAGAAAGATGGAAGGACAGATAAGAGAGAAAGATGGAAGGACAGATGAGAAAGATGGATGGAAGGACAGAAGAGAGAAAGATGGAAGGACAGAAGAGAGAGAAAGATGGAAGGACAAAGATGAGAGAAAGATGGAAGGACAAAGATGAGAGAAAGATGGAAGGTCAGAAGAGAGAAAGATGGAAGGACAGAGATGAGAGAAAGATGGAAGGACAAAGATGAGAGAAAGATGGAAGGTCAGAAGAGAGAAAGATGGAAGGACAGATGAGAGAAAGATGGAAGGACAGATGAGAGAAAGATGGAAGGACAGATGAGAAAAATGGATGGAAGGACAGATGAGAAAGATGGATGGAAGGACAGATGAGAGAAAGATGGAAGGACAGATAAGAGAGAAAGATGGAAGGACAGATGAGAAAGATGGATGGAAGGACAGATGAGAGAGAAAGATGGAAGGACAGAAGAGAGAAAGATAGAAGGACAGATAAGAGAGAAAGATGGAAGGACAGATGAGAAAGATGGATGGAAGGACAGAAGAGAGAAAGATGGAAGGACAGATAAGAGAGAAAGATGGAAGGACAGATGAGAGAAAGATGGAAGGACAGAGATGAGAGAAAGATGGAAGTGGGAAAGACAAGAGAGAGAGAGAAGGAAAAGGGAGAAAGAACAGGTAGCAAAGATGTAAAATGGGAGAAAGAGAGGGAGGATTGAAGAGAGAGGGAGGCAGAGTAAAAGACAGTAAACCTTTTCCTTCATTACTAATTTGCTGTTGTTTTTTTCTTATTTGTGGAACAGAGGGGGGTGTGTGTGTGTGTGTTTTGATGCTGACGCGCACGTGTGTATACACAGAGAGGGAAAGGGAGAAGGTGAGGGAGGATGAGAGGAAGGAAGGAAAGACGGAGGGTGATCGAGGACTCACCCTGGCACTCTTTGCAGACTCCTGACCATTTAGATACTCAGTCACCTGGAAAAGAAACAGAGAGCCGTCTAAATTTATAGCAGGTGATGTTTCAGTTTCTTACCACAGTACAGAACCGACACGTTCCAGAACCCATCCTCAGTCCTCATCCACAGGACCGTGTGTGAACCCAATCCATTAAAATGGCACTGATGAGTTTACGTTTCCTTTCTCTCATTAGGGAACGAACAGCAGCTTACTGACGGCTCCACAAACCCGAGTAAAGACAGTGGGAGGGGTGCACGCATGTGTGTGTGTGTGTGTGTGTGAGAGAGAGAGATAGAAACTAAGTTCTCAGGTCTGTAGAAGGTTTGTAAAGGTACAAACCTTCAGAGAACCAGCACACCCTTTAAAACTGGCCTGTATTTCCTCTGGGTGAGGAACCACATCTGATCTTTATATAAATCAGGTGACCGTTAGACACACAAGAGTTCATTTTTGTTTTATTTTCCACAAGATTCAGTTTGCTGTCGATTTAACAGTGCTAGAGTTTAGAGCCCACTGATTCAAACACCAGTCTGTTTCTCAACACTTCACCGAAGAACAGTCTCAAATTAAAATACATTAGAAAGGAAACACCTGTGATGCTGGAAGTTCTGGGTTCCAGGTCATCAGCATGTTCCTGCAGGAACCTGAGTGAGTTTATGGGCAGTGTGTTCTCGTACTTTATGCACCTTTTGCCAGAGTAACATGGTTCGAATGGACACCGGGTGTAATTATATGGCGTATCGCAACACAGTCAATAGACCGCATATGCAAGCAAGAGAAAAGTAACTTCTTGAGGAAGAGCGATAAATCTTGTTGGGTTATACCGTCGCTGATACGGGGGAGTCTCTGAGCCCTGGGAAGCTGGCAGTGGAAGTGGAATGTCCCCATCACAATGTCCACTGGGACCCACGAATGAGTGACGTTTTTAAGTGTAAAATTTTCCATTAAGGAAAATGGAACAAAAAGACCAGGACTATTTGGAGACTGAGCCAGACGGGTAGTTCTACAAATGAAACACTTCCTACATCAACCATGTGATCTCACTGGGTTTTTTTTTTGGTCCAATCAGACTAATAAAATCTGATCCCACTCTTGGGCCTCTTCATCTGAACTGTACACGAGCACGTGATCGGACAGGGGGCCGGGCTGACACGCAGTGAATGAGTAACTGCATCAGCAGCACTTAAGCTCTTCTGGGAACGAGTGCAGACGAAGTGAATTAGATTTTATGTAATCACTGCCAAAACTCTTTCCCTTGAGGCACCGTATCATTGCACCATCGGGTCAGTGGTTTAAAATCCACCACGTAAAGGACTGGAGCTGTGTTTGCTCTATGCGACTGATCATGAATTATGTGGATTTTCCACACTGGTGGCTGGTAGGAAGGCAGGGACCATGTGTGCTCCAGGTTTCTGCAGTTAACGCCTCCTCACACTGCAGAATTTCCTTTAGTTTAGTCACTGGGTCTCGATTCAGCATGTTCATCAAGTGCGTAAAATCATGCGGATGCAGGCTCAAGAGCTTCCGTTAACGTTCTGAAACATCGGAATGGGGAACATGGGCTCTCAGGGGCTTTGACCATGATGTGGTGAGGAGATGTTCTGGTGTGAGTAAGCTCATGTTCTGCTGGGACATGCACATGGTTGGGTCAGAATCTGTTGACAGCAGCATGAGATCCATGGACCCAACCTTCAAACAAGCAGATTGCTAATGGGTGAGCAGATATGGATCTCCTTGTGGTGTGGTGTTCCATCAACACAGAGCCTGTAGTGCTGTAGCATAGTGTAGTGTAGTTTGCTCGTCATTCTTGCTTCCAGCCACAGCCACCACCTAGCCCCGTGGGGCAAAAAGAAGGGCAGCTAGCATGTAAGCCCTTTCCTGATGGTTTTACGGATCTGCAGGTCAAGACTCTTAGAGTTCCTCCACGTTGGCACACCATGGTACCTTTGCGGCCCCAGGCTAATCTGTGAGGGATCTCGGAGCAGGTTGGAGCCCCAGAGGTACAGCGTGCATGACTCACTGGTGTGTGGAAATGCCCTGGCACTTACCAATCCAGCCACCTGTTACCTTGTAGGTTGGGTTACTCTTTAGGCAAAGGCTAGGAGAAGGAGAAAACTGACTTCAAACCTCCACTGCCTTGCAGCACAACCCAAATGGGAAAGGCTTTGGGAGTAAACCCAGATAGAAAATCCAGAGTGGAGCCCCTGAGGCGGACAGTTGTCACTACCGACTACCTTCCGGCAACTCCTGCAGCAAAGCTGGTGCCAAATGTAGTGCCATGCGTTCCTTTGGACTCCATCAGTGAAGCCGAGAGGGGGGATTCTGTTGGTTGGGCATTGCAGGCTCTCCAAAATACTTGGCCAAGCTTGCGCCCTGGAGAGGTCACGTCAGTGCTGCTTTCAAGTGGCAGAAACAAAATACCGTATCCTTCAAAATACGATGCAAATAATGGCTTGGACACTGAAATCCCACTTGCTAAGTCAGTTATGGTCAGTAATAGTACACTAGCTGGGATCATGCTTTCTTTATTCTTGACTGATCCCTGAGGTTGCAGAATTGGATTTTTTCCCCCTGACGAGAACAGTCTACATCCGTTTAAACTTCAATAAACCTCCAGTCTTCATTTCCCTGGGTTTTTGTGCCTAATTCCGTCCCATTCATGAATATTTTAAAAGGGATTAAAAAAAAAAAAAAAAAACAATAATAATTTGGTACACGTCTGTAGAATCCTGTTTGTAATGACTGTACATCTTATTCAGTACGTGTGTCTTTGTACCTCGACAGATTTAATAATGCTCTCTGCTTTATTCTGCGGTGAAGGTTAGATACATTTTATCTTGTATGAAAGGTGATGCGCTGTATTTTAAGGTAAATTATTTCCGGATGCCTCATGGCTACAGGTGGAAACGAACCCTTTTGAGTCGAGTCCAGCTCATTCACAATCCATTCGATACTGTTTATTAATGAGCTCTGTCCATGATGAATAAATACCGTGGTGAGAAGACAGCCCCAAGCAGAGAACATCATGTAGTTTTGTGGTGTTTTCTGTGCAGTTGAGACTGTTGGAATGTGAATAGTAAATTGGTTTGTAAGTGCTCCTCCTCCCTCACCATTTTCTGCAGGTGTTTCTCTTTGCGTACGTCCACCATGACCAAGCCCTCTTTGACCAAGCCGAGGCCCACGTCGTCTTTAGAGTCGGAGAACTGCAGTGTGACGTGGGGGCAAGCTGAGCCACCGTACTCCACATTCAGCAGACACTGTGTGTTCTGGATGTCCCTCACCACACAGTCCACTGCGTCAGCACGGGCGTCCTCCTGGAGGAGACAAATTGGAGGTTCACCATTCATCAATGAAAGCCACTGTGCCTTCAGTAAAACCAAAACACACACGAACTAACTTGAGAGGATCAAGGTTAAGATCAACAGCAACAAGAGCGCTCTGAGAGCACAATATCCCCCGCTGGCAACTCGGCCATAACTCTGGTAAAATGTGACCGAATTGAACTTAATTACAATATGCGTATTACTACTGACATATAACAAAGAATTCTGTCAAGTTTCATGAAATTCCTTCAAAAATTGTGAGAGGAGTTGATTTCAGAAGGTGAGAACCCTTCCTGGGACGGACATCGCCACGACATAATCCCCCTTCGGGCCTTTTGGCCAGCGAGGGATAAAAATTGTGAGGGAAATTGATTTCAGAAAGCAAGCACACCTTGATGAAATTGCCAAAGTACAAGTTTGTTAATAATCAAGGGCATAACTCTGGTCAAATTTTGCCCAAATTAAATGATATTTCAATATAACTGTCATATAACAAAGCCTTCTGCCAAGTTTGGTGAAATTCCACCACAAATTGTGAGAGGAGTTGATTTCAGAAGAACGTACGCCCTCATGGAATTGCCAAAGTACAAGTTATTTAATCAAGGGTCAAAACTCTGGGAAAATTTTCACAAACGAAATTAAATTTCAATCTGCGTATTACCGTCATACAACAAGGCCTTTTGCAAAGTTTCGAGAAATTCGTCCAAAAATTGTGAGAGGAGGTGATGTCAGAAGGCGAGCACACCTTCATGAAATTGTGAAAGTACAAGGTTGTTAATCAAGGGCCGGAACTCTGGTAAAACGCAACCGAATTGAACAAAACAAAAATATGCGTACTACCGACATACAACGAAGCCTTTTACCAAGTTTGGTGAAATTCGTCCAAAAATTGTGAGAGTTGCTTTCAGAAGGAAAACACACTCATGAAATTGTCAAATTATAATTTTGTTAAATCAAGGGCTGTAACTCTGGTAAAATGCGACTGAATTGAACGAAATTGCAATACGCGTATTACCGACATATAACAAAGAATCCTGCCAAGTTTCGTGAAATTCCTCCAAAAATTGAGAGAGGAGTTGATTTCAGAAGGTGAGCGCCCTTCCCGGGACGGACGGATATCGCCACGACATAATCCCCCTTCGGGCCTTTCGGCCAGCGGGGGATAAAAACTGGTAACTGGAAAACAGTTGATCAACTGAAAGAATTCTGAAGACACTTTGCACACTACATCACGTCTTAAATCACAAATCAGCTGAAATAACGGCAACAAATGGGCAAAGGCTTTCTGCAATAATGTTACGATGATGAGAAGTCGCTCATTTTCCAGCAGAAGGAAGTGCATCGTAAGTTTGGGGGGGGATTTGATTTATGGAATAATTCTGACAGGGATTCCAGCAGCTGAGAGTTCTCGCTTTCTTACACTGTATTAGAAGAGAAATGTTTCCTGGGGAACAAGGCAGGGTTCAGTCGGTGTGTGCGCGTGGACTTACATCTTGTGGGACCTGGATAAAGGCAAAGGTGTACTCTGTGGCCTGCGCAGGTAGGGTACGAATACCGTAGGCAGAAGGAAGAGCCGCAAGACGTACAGAAGACAACATCTCTCTCTGTAGGACCACACACAGACACACACACGGTTCGATTAATTAACCATCATCTGGCCTGACAAAGTCTGGAATAAGCAGAGAGAGTGAGTCATTAATCTGAAGACGGGAGGAGAGAGGAACTCCAGCTTTACTACTTTCACCCCTTTAGGGACAACATGAATATACACACACTGTTACAGCTAGAAAACTGGACATACGTCTTAATTCCCCTCATTTAAAAGGTAATCAAAATTAGTTACATTAACTGTGAACTCACGCACAGTTGATTATTACTCACGTTGCCATAGTCTATGTAGAACACATGAACCTTTGCTGGAGATTCAACCTTCTCCACTCGAGCTCTGTACCTGGAGAGAGAGACACACATGTGGAAGAGAGTGGTAATGAGAGGCGAGGACAAAAGGAAGGGAAGAATTCAGACCTCATAAAGGATAAATGTACTTGTGCAGCCATCTCGGAGCACTCACGACCGGAGGGCAATAATTGCATCAAACCTCCCTGTCATGTAGCCTTAGACACGCGGAATTAAATTCGCTTTCTAGCAAAGTACAGAGGAATCCTACGTGCACTGCTGAAGTGATGTCACTAGAGATAACATTTCTCTTGTTCTGCTCCTCTTGCCCAACGATAGGAACACTGGAATCCTCCGTCCCAACCACTCGCTGTCTCTCAGGGCTATTTCACACAGTTCTTTGTATATTTCTGTACACAGTTTTTGAAAATTGTTCTTATTTATGCTCAATCTAAATACCATCTCGCTCACTGGATAAATATATACACAAATCAGCCATAACATTAAAACCGCTGACCGGTGAAGTGAATAACATTTGATTATTCCATTGCAGTGGCACCTGTCAAGGGGTGGGATATATTAGGCAGCAAGAGAACGGTCAGTTCTTGAAGTTGATGTGTTGGAAGCAGGAAAAATGGGCAGATCTGAGCGACTTTGACAAGGGCCAAATTGTGATGGCGAGATGACTGGGTCTGACACCTTTCTGTTTTATCCAGCATTAACTTTTTCAGCAGTTTGTGCTACAGTAGCTCTTCTGAGACTTCTGGATTGGACCATATGGGCTCGCCTTCAACGCCCATGATCTCGTCACCGGTTGTCCTTTCTTGGACCACTTTAGTTCGGTACTAACCACTGCATACTGGGAACACCCCACAAGATGTGCCATTTTGGAGATGCTCAGGCCCAGTCATCTCGCCATCACAATTTGGCCCTTGTCAAAGTTGCCCAGATCCTTACGCTTGCCCATTTTTCCGGCTTCCAACACATCAACTTCAAGAACTGACTGTTTTCTTGCTGCCTAATATATCCGACCCCCTGACAGGTGCCATTATAACGAGATAATCAATGCAATTCACTAGGGCGTCACGGTAGCGTAGTGGTTAGCAGTCACCTCAAGGCAAAAAGGTTCTGGGTTCGAGCCCAGTGGCCGACGGGGGGCCTTTCTGTGTGGAGTTTGCATGTTCTCCCCGTGTCTGCGTGGGTTTCCCTCACAGTTTAAAGACATGCGGTTAGGTTAACATGGGGCGGCCGTGGGCTGAAGTACCCTTGAGCAAGGTACCTAACCCCTAACTGCTCCCCGGGCGCTGTAATATGGCTGCCCACTGCTCTGGGTATGTGTGTTCACTGCTTCAGATGGGTTAAAAATGCAGAGGATGAATTTCACTGCGCTTGAGTGTGTATGTGACAAATAAAAGCAGCTTCTTCTTCACCTGTCAGTGGTTTTAATGTTATGGCTGATGGGTGTATAAAGGTTCTCAAACTTCAAAGGAAACATTAACCTCCATTCAATTGTGGAGCTCCTCTCAAAGCTCCTCTTCCACTCGAGGCGCTGCATCCAACCTGCTGTCATGTAAATCAAAGTGGACTTTACACCAGACACTGGCGGCCTGCAGAGCGTCCAGTCATGGCTTCAAATTAGAAAAACTACAAAGTACAAGGTTCCTGCTATATTTTGCAGCGTTCTGTCCATAACACCAGGGAATCAGTTAAAATCCAAATGCTGTAGACGAGTCAAAATCTCATGCGATTAAAGAACTTTACGTGACGATGTATAGACGTAATGCATGTTTATAATCATCATTCTCCATGTACAGAGAATTTTGAAAGTTTTATTTCCTAAACCAGGGCAAGTTTAGGGCCACACTCCTGACTTGTGCAGGCTTTTTGTGCAAAATCTCCATTTTGATTACAGCTCACGGGTACACGATCATAAAACGGTGAGAAATGTGACCGCCGTGGGAAATCTAAACATCTACAGGGCAGAACTAATCGGAAAATAGTTTGACACACTACCAAAAATAAGTCCTTGATACCATCCCCCTGGTCAGTTCTCTAAGCTCCGAGTTCCGGCATGGTGCTCCTGTTGATCTCTGTAGTCCTGTGTGCTCATTTTTTCTAGGCTGAATGCCTTGTTACAGTCATTGAAGTGCTTACCATTCTCCATCAGTGAACTTGGCAATGCAGTAGTCCCCTCTTTGTGGGGTGAAGGCGCCCTCCACGGGTGGCTGATTTGCAATCTCCGCCCGCATCGTCTCCATCAGGCTTTCTAGCTGTGCACCTGCACGGATTCAAACAAAAAGTATCGCGTATGACTTCTGTTTGTAGTTCAGTCGCATATTGAATGAGTACATTTTAGCAGTCTGTAGTTTGCAGCCCACTTCAACAGGGCTTCAGTCGTTATAAAATGACCGTGCTCCAGCTAATGGCAACACTGAGATGTTAGACTGATCTACCCCGACTGGCCAAAAAATTTAAAAAAAGGTCTCACACACACACACTAGTATTCCATTATGCAACGTCACAACATGTATTTCCATCCAGAGTTGCATGAATGTTTCCCTGAGATCTTGTATTGACTACAGGAGAGTTGAACCACTCTGTAAAATCTTCTCCAGCATCCCAAAGACTCTCAGTGGGGTTAAGGTCGGGACTCTGTGGGGGTTAATTCATGTGTAAAATGAGTCCTCATGCTCCCTGAACCACTCTTTCACTATTCTAACCCTAATTTTATTCCTGTGCCGTCAGGGAAGAAAAACCCCACTGATGTGAACCTGGTCATTCAGTACATTCAGGTCGTCAGCTGACTTCATTATGTTGCTGAGCCTCGACCTGATCAACTGTACCGACCCCAGATCATCACACTGCCTCCAGAGGCTTGTACAGTGGACACTATGCATGATGGGGCATCGCTTCATGAGCTTCCCTTCTTACCCTGACACGCCCATTTACTCAGGAATAGGGTCAATCTGGACTCATCAGACCACATGACCTTTCTCCGGTGCTCCAGAGTCCAATCTTTAGGCTCCCGAGCAAACTGAAGCCTTTTCTCCTGATTAGTCTCGCTAACGAGTGGTTTTCTTATTTAGACAGCTGTTTAGTCCCAATCCTGTGAGTTCTCGTCCCACTGTGAGCATGGAAACGATCTTACTTTCACTATTAAACATAGGGGTGAGTTCTCCTGTCCATCTTTTACAATTCGGCTTTACCAAGCCTTTAAGTGATCTCTGATCATGGCCAGTCAGGATGTTTTTTTCCGACCACATTTCTTCCGTGAAATTGATGGTGCATCACGAGCCTTCCAGGTTTTAATCATGTGTTGGTCAGTTCTTAACCCAATTCCAGTCATTTCAGTAATCTCCTCGGATGTTTTCTTTGCTTGATTCAAGACAATAATTTAATCTTCTGAAACACAGTAACATCTTTTCCATGAGCACGGGATCTGTCTTCTGACATGTTTGTTTAAGAAATGAGAAGCTACTCACTGCATCAGTTAGAGTTAAAAGAATTGTTGCAGCTGAAACACATTAATCACTGCAGCAATTATCCAATCAAACGGTCTTAAATATTTGCTTATTGAAATCCAAATTGTGACACTTTTCGGCCAGATATCATTGTCATTATATCTAATTGATACATTACACCTGTTGAGTGTGTCCATGAGATACCCTGTACACAGCATGACAGGAGATGAGTACCGATTCTTTTGCAATTACACAGTCAAAGCACTTTCTGTAAATGCGAACTTGGATTTTGCTTTATATAGTACCCACTTTTCAGTGTAAATGAAACCGATTTTCTCTTTGACTGTTGTATAGCATCTGCATTGTTACCCTCCCCAGGAGTGGTTGCTCAACAAAGATCACTCCAAGAGCAAGGCGTGTAATAGTTGGCGAGGTCACAAAGGACCCCAGGGTAACTTCTAAGCAACTGAAGGCCTCTCTCACATTGGCTAATGTTAATGTTCATGAGTCCACCATCAGGAGAACACTGAACAACAATGGTGTGCATGGCAGGGTTGCAAGGAGAAAGCCACTGCTCTTCAATAAGAATACTGCTGCTCGTCTGTAGTTTGCTAAAGATCACGTGGACAAGCCAGAAGGCTATTGGAAAAATGTTTTGTGGACGGATGAGACCAAAATAGAGCATTTTGGTTTAAATGAGAAGCGTTATGTTTGGAGAAAGGAAAACACTGCATTCCAGCATAAGAACCTTATCCCATCTGTGAAACATGGTGGTGGTAGTATCATGGTTTGGGCCTGTTTTGCTGCATCTGGGCCAGGACGGCTTGCCATCATTGATGGAACAATGAATTCTGAATGATACCAGCAAATTCTAAAGGAAACTGTCAGGACATCTGTCCATGAACTGAATCTCAAGAGAAGGTGGGTCATGCAGCAAAACAACGACCCTAAGCACACAAGTCGTTCTACCAAAGAATGGTTAAAGAAGAATAAAGTGAATATTTTGGAATGGCCGAGTCAAAGTCCTGACCTTAATCCAATCGAAACATTGTGGAAGGACCTGAAGTGAGCAGTTCATGTGAGGAAACCCACCAACATCCCAGAGTTGAAGCTGTTCTGTACAGAGGAATGGGCTAAAATTCCTCCAAGCCGGTGTGAAGGACTGATCAACAGTTACGGGAAATGTTTAGTTGCAGTTATTGCTGCACAAGGGGGTCACACCAGATACTGAAAGCAAAGGTTCACATACTTTTGCCACTCACAGATAAGTAATATCGGATCATTTCCCTCAATAAATAAATGACCAAGTATAATATTTTTGTCTCAGTTGTTTAACTGGGTTCAATTTATCTACTTTTAGGACTTGTGTGAAAATCTGATGATGTTTTAGGTCATATTTATGCAGAAATATAGAAAATTCTAAAGGGTTCACAAACTTTCAAGCAGCACTGTACAGAGTAGAGAAGGAACAGGAATAAATCTCGGTGGTCTGCATGGTCTCGGTTATTGAAGTGATGTTTCCTTAGAGAGCTACAGTATTTTGCGTGGGTTTGTTCAGTAACTTGCAAAATAGTCTTAAAAACCAACATGAAAATGAATGATGTGATAAGATTGTGGATCATGGACTAAACTAAAGAAATGTGTTATAAATATATACACAAATCATAAGCATGTGGAAGAACTCAACTCCCAGTAACAGGATTCAACCTGGGCCTTTGGTTATTCTATTCTATTCTATTCAGTTTTTCTGATTCAGAAAAAGTATTCTCGTCATCTCTGGCTTTGCATAAAGAGTATACTACAGCAAGGAAAATCAGAGCACGCTTGTGAGAATTATTTATATTCACAGTCACTAGCACCAAGAGTAGGGAGGGAAGCATGGAACGACACAATCACAGCCTGTATGCTAAATTACTACTTTGTAAGACGGAAACAATTAATGACATTGTGCAGCTGGGAGCATTTGTAGCATTTCTGTTTACATTGGTTTCCAAAATTACCCACGAACTCCTGCAGCGTGAGGAACTCGGGCGCGTGACACGCTTTCAGTTTCCGCCGCTTTAAAAAGGCACACTTCCTCAATGATGTGAAACGAATGGCCTCCTGCAAAAGGAAAGCTTCTCAAGGTTTAAGGAAAACGGTCTGATATTAAGGGTAGATATTAGGGTGGCGCTATAAAATTATTTTACTACAATAACCATGCGAGTAGCTCTTGCATATCACATAACTCGAGTGTCATCAAAGGAGAACTGAAGGCAAATTTTTTAATCATCAAAATTCTCATTTTATGAAATATTGGAACGCATTTTTGATCGCTATTTTGTCACCGTTATAGCAAGTTATGAGTGTTTGAAATACGCTATGGAATATATCAGTCCATATGTCAAAGCGATGGCTGTAAACGAGATTCGTCGAGACCTGTGCGAGACATCGTAGGACAGAAGTAAAACGTACAGCGGAAATCAAAGCGACCAACATCTGCCAACGTTGTCAAAAGACGCACGCGCACTCTTTCGAATGCTGACGTAATCAAGCCGGAAGTTTTGTTTGTTTTGATAGCAATAAGGAAAAAGTTTGAAGAAAGTAGGCAGTGATAGCCATTTAAACTCGTTTTTGTGCAAGGTTTCGTTTGGAAAACAGTTCATTTGGTGGAATAAATGTGACAAGATGCCAAGGACACCTGGCTGACACTTCACGTTTCGAAGTCTCGTACGAGTCTCGTAAAGATCGCGCGGACCAAACGAACTAAATTCAACATGGCTAAAAACCAAATAAGTCTCATCTCATCATCTGTAGCCGCTTTATCCTGTTCTACAGGGTCACAGGCAAGCTGGAGCCTATCCCAGCTGACTACGGGCGAAAGGCGGGGTACACCCTGGACAAGTCGCCAGGTCATCACAGGGCTGACACATAGACACAGACAAGCATTCACACTCACATTCACACCTACGCTCAATTTAGAGTCACCAGTTAACCTAACCTGCATGTCTTTGGACTGTGGGGGAAACCGGAGCACCCGGAGGAAACCCACACGGACACGGGGAGAACATGCAAACTCCGCACAGAAAGGCCCTCGCCGGCCACGGGGCTCGAACCCGGACCTTCTTGCTGTGAGGCGACAGCGCTAACCACTACACCACCGTGCCGCCCAAAACCGAATAAGTATAATATCTAATTGCAATTAGTTGTCAATACGAGCCACGATATAAGGTTACTAAAACCGAAAACGTAATTGAATAACACATTAAGAAATGACTTCAGTTCTCCTTTAAGCAACTTCCTGAAGCAGAATAAATTCAGGATTATTTTCAACCTTTTCTCAAAGAGTCAACTCCACGATGCACAAAGGCAACGGCCGTCCAGAATTTTTAAACAGTTAACATTTATTAACCGACGGCTCAGAAACAACCATTTCAGCACTAACTCCTCTTAAACTCATGAAGAAGCCCCTTAAGAGGATTACAAATGGTGTCGTACAAATTCAGAAACAATCACCTGGAAACAATAATGAGAAAATCCTCAACAGTTCAATAAACTGGCGTATGAGCAAAGTGTGCACTCTGAAACGCTGTAATCCACACCAGTGTTAAGGACCCGAGCTTGAGGCAGAAGGTGATGCTAACATCCACCGTTACGTACACTGAACCGTAGCTGCAAATGAGTTTTTCCCTGACTGTCATTCCAAACGTATGCCATGTCCTTTGACCGAAATCAATTCTTTGGTGAGGCTCATGTGACGTCGTTTTAACAGAAGAAAGGAAATCTATATTTTGACCCACAGTCTGGTGAAAAGATGAAAAAAGACTTTTTTTTTTCAATTAAGAAAACCGCCACAACAAATTGTTTACCACACAAAAATCAACAGAAGACTAAATTTTGGTCCCCGAGTGAAGATCGACCCAAAACATCAATCAGAACTGAATTCGCATGATAAATGAGAGAGGAGATACAATTCTAGTCAGAAAGAAATGTGTGAAGTTGACCTGATGACTCATTTGTTCGCAAAAAAAAAAAAATGACAATACAACGACCGAGTTTTGTGCAGAAGGTCGAGTTCTTTCAAATAAAACAATCAGAACTGAAATCCATTGAGAACTGAAGGAGGGAGGAGACACGAAACAGAAAGTACGCAAAATTGTAAACAAATTGTTTACAACAAGAAAATCAAACGACCTAGTTTTGTTCCTCGCGGGAAGATCGACCCAAAACTGAAATTGAGTGAAAACAGAGAGGAGATTTGGAAAAGTCTAGCGAGAGGCCTAGAAAATGTATTAATTTGGCGTAATTAGTAACTCGTTAGCAAACATTTTGACAAAACAACGAGCAAGTTGTGTGTGCAGCGATGAGTTCTTTCAAACGAAACAATCGGAACAGAAAGCCGTAGAGAACTGACGGAGGAGATACGATTTAACTGAACCGTGAACGACAGACGGATGACGGACGCCATGGCAACAGCCGTCAGGTCAGATGAGCCAACAATGGTAATGTTAAACTGATGTGTTCTCCCGTAAAAAGAAAAACACTCATGGTTTAAAGGATAATCTGAGAACTCCTTGGCAACACTCGCAGCTCACATTAAGTTCATAACTTATCCATTATTTAAAAAAAAAAAGCCAGCCATCAGTTTCCATGGTACTGTGAAGAAATGAGAGGAAAGCGCCACATTACAGACTGCTGTAGCTCATCTCATCGAAAAACAGTCACCTCAGACCAAAGCTATCAGGCTCATGAGCATATCCGAGCCCAAAACTCTCAGTGTTATAATTTGATGAGTTTTAAAGAGCACGTTTTCCTAAGTATCAGACATCTGACCCGTTTCTCCTCCTCTATCCAAATGAACAGTATTCTAATCACAGCAGGAGTGATTTATTGATTTAGAGTTCTGTTTAGTGAAGACTGAATGAAAAAAAACCTGACCAAGCGAGACCTACAGCTCCCGAAACAAGAAAACAATAAGTATATTCAGGATCCTTACAACACAACAATATTTACAGCACACACACACACACACACTTGGAGGAATGAGTCACACAAGGTGAGGAGATGAGAATTGAAAAAGCGGGGATGTAAGGGTGTCATGTTTTGTCTGTGCTTTGGAAACGCAATTTGATATAATAGAGCAGTGCTTCACATTATTTAAAACAGCGTTATTAAATCGGGGCGCAAAAAAAGTCAAACAAATAGTGTTGCTGAGCCACTGTGCGTCACCATGGAAAGCCTGCAGACTTTGCTGTCAATTTGAAAGAAAAAATAAACCCAACCCCACCAACACAACAGCAGTTTCTCTGTGTGATGCACAGGAGACAGATAAGGTATAGCTACACAGGTATAGGATACATACTATATTAGGTAGTAGATATCAGAGATGACCAGGCATCATATAATATAGTACAGTGGTATGCAAAAGTTTGGGCACCCCTGGTCAAAATTGCTGTTACTGTGAACAGTTAGGCAAGTTGAAGATGAAATGATCTCCAAAAGGCATAAAGTTAAAGATGACTCATTCCCTTTGTACTTTAAGCAAAAACAAATTTTTTCATCTTTTACATTTTCAAAATGACAAAAGGGCCCGAAGCAGAAATTTGGGCACCCTGCATGGTTAGTACCTACTAACACCCCCTTTGGCAAGTATCACAGCTTGTAAACACCTTTTGTAGCCAGATAATAATCTTTCAGTTCTTACCTGGGGGATTTTCACACATTCGCTTCCAGTTCTACAAGTTTCCTGGGCTGTCTTGCATGCGCTGCTCTTTTGAGATCTATCCACAGATCTTCAATGATGTTCAGGTCAGGGGACTGAGAGGGCCCGGGCAAAACCTTCAGCTTGGGCCTCTTGAGGTATTCCATTGTAGATTTTGAGGCGTGTTTTGGATCATCGTCTTATTGTAGGACCCGTCCTCTTTTTAACTTCAACTTTTTTACAGATGGTGTGATGTTTGCTTCCAGAATTTGCTGGTATTTATTCGAATCCATGCTTCCCTCGACCAGTGAAATGTGCCCTGTGCCACTGGCTGCAACACAACCCCAAAGCATGATCGATCCACACCCATGCTTCAGAGTCGGAGAGGCGTTCTTTTCCTGGAATTTGGCACCCTTTTTTCTCCAAACATACTTTTGCACATTGTGGCCAAAAAGTTCTATTTTGATTTCATCAGTCCACAGGACTTGTTTCCAAAATGCATCAGGCTTATTTAGATGTTCGTTTGCAAACTTCAGACACTGAATTTTGTGGCTAGGACGCAGGAAAGGTTTTCTTCTGATGACTCTCCCATGAAGGTCATATTTATTCAGGTGTCGCTGCATAGTAGAACAGTGCACCACCACTCCAGGGTCTGCGGAATCTTTCTGAAGGTCTTTTGCATCAAACAGGGTTTTTTATTTGCCTTTCTATCAATCCAACGAGCAGTTCTTTCAGAAAGTTTTCTTCATCTTCCAGACCTCACCTTGATCTCCACTGTTTCTGTAAACTGCCATTTCTTGATAACATTCCAATCTGAGGAAACAGCTACCTGAAAACACTTTGCTACGTTCTTGTAGCCTTCTCCTGCTTTGTGAGCATCAATTATTTTATTATTCAGAATGCGAGGGAGTTGCTTAGAGGAGCCCATGGCTGTTGATTTTAGGGACAAGTTTGAGGAGACAGAGAATTTTTATACAGCTTTGAAATCTGCATCATCTAACCTTTCCTAACGAAGAATTTGAACAAGCCACAGCTCAATAAGCGAATTAAGGTCTGGAACCTTGGTAACAGTTACATGAGAACTCAAATGTATTGGGGCGCCCAAACTTTCGCATGGTGTTCTTTTTCTTTTTTCACTCTCTAATGGGACAAAACAAAAATAATACACATCTTGCAGAAAACGCTGAAAAGAAATGTATCGTCTTTACCTTTATGCTTTTTGGTGATCGGTTCATCTTCTGCTCACTTAACTATTCACAGTAACAGACGTTTTCAGTAAGGGTGCCCAAACTTTTGCATGCCACTGTATATACCACAATCACCAACCCGTAAATTTAAAAAAATCTCCAAAACCATTAACTTGTCTATTAGATCCCTTGCCTTCTTCAAACATAGAATGCAATTGTAACGGTTGTAATAAATAAATAAATAAATAAATAAATAAATCAAAATTTTCCTTAGCACTGGATGTGTACTCAAATCCTTTAAACTAGCAGTTATCAAACCCCTGATTACAAAATCTGACCTCAACCCGTCTGCTGTCCATTTATAGGCCAATATCAAACCTCCCCTTTATCTCCAAGATCCTAGAAAAAGCTGTGGCACAGTAGTTATGCTCATATCCACATAGGAATCAAAAGTCAAAGTCCTTCCCGCACCATTCATGGCGCGTTTGGCGGTGCTGATCTCTGTTTCGTAGCCCTCGGCCTCTCGCCTATATTACGTAGCTAGGGTTACAGTGGGGGGCTAGTCCTCTGGTAACCGCGAGAGTTTGACTCCCCACTTGCATCTGTATTGCAGCGTGCCTTGCCAGATGGCAGTAGGCACCATTTTTAATCTTTGGTATGACCCAACCGTGAGTAGAACTTGTGATCTCCCAATTGAGAGGTGGACACGCTAACCACTAGGCCACTTGCCGGTGCATACAGGAATAACATCTATGAAATGTATCAGTCAGGAGTTAGACCTCATCATAGCAGAGACAGCACTGGTTAAAGTAGTGAATGACCTACTACTGGCCTCTGATCAGGGCTATGGTGGCACAGTGGTTAGCACCGTCGTCTCACAGCAAGAAGGTTCTGTATGAGTTTCCTTCAGTTTCCCCCACAGTCCAAAGACATGCAGTTAGGTTAACTGGCTACTCTAAATTGTCCATAGGTATGAATGGCTATTTGATCCAGTAGAAGGTAACGAGGAACCACTCCTGTAATTGTCCTGAGAAACGCACTCTGGAAGTCAGAGCGGCCATGTCACCATAGTGACATGCCAAACAGAGAGCGAGAAACATCGGGGCTGTCTCTCCTTAAATTGTGACTTCTCTATGCATTCTAGGTAAAGTTTGGTGTTCTACAAGGTTCTGTTTGAAACCCACTGCTTTTTCTTTATACTGTATATGCTGACTCTGGGTAATATTATTCAGAAACATTGTATTAGCTTCCACTTGTATGTTTCACCCAGCCCTACTTGTACAAGAACCACATGCAGCTAGAAGTAGGTTTTCTGATTACACAGTAACTCTGGATGGCCTTTCTGTTTCTTCACGTGCAGCAGTAAAAGACCCCGGAGTGATTATTGACCCCAGTCTTTCATTCGAAACTCGCATTGATATCACCCGGATAGCTTTCTTTCATCTCAGAAATATTGCTAAGATAAGAAATTTAATGTCACTACATGATGCAGAAAAACTAGTTCATGCTTTTGTTGCCTCCAGGTTGGATTATTGTAATACCTTACTGTCTGGATGTTCCAGTAAGTGCATAAACGAGCTCCAGTTAGTTCAAAATGCAGCAGCAAGAGTCCTTACTAGAGCTAGAAGATATGGCCACATCACCCCTGTCTTAGCCACACTGCATTGGCTCCTAATCAAATTTCACATCGATTATAAAAAGACTACTATTGACCTTTAAAGCACTGAATGGTCTCATGATGCACTTCACTGTACCTCATACGGTGAAGGCTACATCAGGAGGCAGAGCCTTTTCTTACAAAACCCCACAGTTATAATAGCTCATCTAAGTGTTTAAGTCGGCTACAGATCGTTTCGTCCAAAGCCTCTTTCATACGCACTATCAGTTATTTTATATTTCAGGTATTTGTTTGTTCGAAAAAAGGAGGAATTCTCAATGGAATTCGACCGAAGCAAAACACATTTTTGCAAAACGAAACCGGAAACGATGGGAATCGGCGAGTGTCAACTTCGGGTGCGTTCGGCTGGGGCCGCTTGTGGGGAGGAGATCGTTTTTATTAGACCAAATTAAGTAGAAAATCTATACTTGCACTTGCCAGATATCCTTGGCAAATGAGAGATCTGAGATCCAGATATGAGAAAACATGCGTTTTCTCAGTCTTTATATAGGCCCACTGATGCCTCTTGATCATGTGCAGGAGAGCCTCATGAACAGCATGGACTCTCGCACATGTGCTGTTAATGAGGCTCTCCTGCGCATGATCAAGAGGCATCAGTGGGCCTATATAAAGACTGAATTCTCAGTCTTTTTACACACATTCACATTTGCCACCACAGCCCTGATCAGAGGCCAATAGTAGGTCATTTACTACTTTAACCAGTGCTGTCTCTGTGCTCTGATGAGGTCTAACTCCTGACTGATACATTTCATGGATGTTATCGCATCTCAGTAGATTCCCTGGGTTTCCAATCCTGTTTCCTGTTCTTAGTTTCTGTTTTTGTCTTTGCCTGATTTAGCCTGTTTGTGCCTCGCCCGACCTTCTGCTAGTTTCACGTTTACGAGATTGCCTGCCGTTTTGGATTGTTTGCCTGTGTTTTTTCACAATTGTTAATAAACATTACTTCTGCACTTGCACCCATCTCCTACCGCTCTCTGACAGTGGGAGGTATGTACAAGTTATTAGGTATATAAATCGCGGGAGACGCAGTCATAAACCCGCTTAATGCACTCCCTTAAATGAATAAAATACTATTGAAATAAAATATTTATTGAGCCATTTTACTGATTACGGCTGTGCTGGCCTTATTAAGACTGGCTATATGATGAATTAAACGGCTTCACTGGACTCAAAGCTCGGAGAGCAGCCTGTAATGGTATGGGTCTACTTGTTTACGCCCCTTACACCGCTCGTGTCGAAGAGCTTGTCCTACGGCACTCGTTCGCTTTATGAAAAGGGCTTATTTCCATTTATTATGAGGAGACGCGGTCATAAACTTGCTTGATGCACTCCCTTAAATGAATTATGGTTTGTTTATATCTCGATCTTGTCGCATATATAAAATAATTGATAGCGCGTATGAAAAAGGCTTTGGACGAAATGTCACAATTATTGGACGAAGTGTACTGATACCTTTAAAACATTTGTGTAGTCAAGCACGTATTGGGTTAAGGAGCAGATCTGGAGGGTTCTCGGACAGTGCGCTTTGGTAAATTGGTGTTTGGATGCTGACGATTTCAGCAGCTCGAAAAAGACATAAAAATCTTAAAACTATAATGTAAGCTTGGACTCTGAGGTTGTAGCCTTCTGTCCTGTTAGTTCAAATAAAAAAAGTACATTACGAACAGTAAAATGTTTACCTGTTAACATGCAGTCGCACATTTCTGCAATTCTAATTTCTTTTTAAGGGTCTGAAAGTTTTCGAGTTGTGAAGGACACGTCGAACCCGATGACCAAAAATTATTTAACAGCGTGACTGAACTTATGCACACATTACTTTTCCCCCCTCCATTTATGACCTTAATTTGACCTGATTCTCATCAGGAAAGAATTGATTGGGTGTTTTAGCACATGCAGTATGATGACGTTAGTTCTGTAGCTAAACACAACTCTCCAGCAGATGGTGAAAAGATGCTGGAAATAAAAAGATGATCAAGTAACTAGCATGTTAGTAACACATGCGCCATTTCGCATTTCAACCAGGTTCCTCGGACGCTATTTTAAGACCACATCAAAATCTTTTGGTGAATATTCATTAACGGGTGCAAAATTACAACCTTTTTTTTTTTTTGGTGACCATCAGTTTGTACCGTTCTAATTCCATACTGATCCCTCTCTAGTGACTCGTTACTCACCAGTTTCCACGTCCTGTGTGTAGAAGTGCATGCCGTCTGTGATTTCGGTGACGTAGACAGGCCTGTACTTGGCCACACGTTCCTTCTCTTCAGACAGCTGGGCTACCTCTTCTGTTGGCTTTTCCTCATAATTGGTCCAAATCTATCAAGCAAATAACCAAAAAACACGTTTCAATATATTGGTATGCGACACAAAGCTATATAGAGTGGAATATACGGTGTTGCACAAATACAGGTACAAATTAATGTCAGCATTCTACACTGCAAAAAAATGATATCTTCGCAAGTGAAAATGGTTAAAACGATCTAGCATTTCCTATTAGAAGAATACACGAGTTTATAAAACCTACTTCTAGATTGCAACCAAATTCTTCTAAGATGTCTTCTCAAGTAAAAATATCTGTCCATGCAGCATGATAAGTTCACTAGAGCGGCGGCTACAATTATATCGACACCGTTTCAGATTTACCGATAAAAAATTTTTTTTTTTTTTTTACAAAAAAGGTGAGTTTCAGTTACAACAGTTATTATTGGTAAAATTAATCAATAGGAAGACCCGCTTGCCTCGCCCTTTGATGACGATCAGGAATTTTTTGGAAAACCCAGATGTTATCATCGCAGGTAAGCATGGTGGAAAGATCATGGACATGTTTTTACTGATCAAATTCACCGATATTTCATGATCTCCTTGTCGAAACCTACTTCTTTTCTTACTCTCATTTGTCAGTCTCCATTTTGTATCTAAACGCGCATTTGAGAAGTCACGTGAGGTGTCGATAATAGTGATCACTTTCACCGGTGTCCACAGTTATCGACAACCTGTGGAATTAAGGGACATTTACAACTTATGGATCGATCTTTGTGTAACACTGTTGAAGTCGATGAAGTACTTTAAAAATAAATAAATAAAAGGCTGTGATTTATAATTTTTTTTCTGATTCATAACAGAATGGAACGTTTATAGAGGATTTGGAATCTGACTGCAATACATAGAATTAGACCAGAATTAAATTCCTAGCATTTTTTTTAAATTACATGCTTGAAATATTCGGATTTTTGATTCCATTTAGAAATTTTTTTTTTTTGCAGTTTGTTGTGAATTTCTACCACATATTACAATAATCAGTAGATATTTTATATTTTTAGATGTAAATTTTAAATCTCAACTGTGGTTATAATGTCAATTGCCTGTTGACGTTTATTGGTAAACTACAAAACTAGAAATTAATACAAATCAATGATTAACAAAATGTGATCTACGAAAAAGTGGAACAAAGATTTTCTGACGCAGGTTAAACGTTATCAGTTCATTTGTTTACAAACATTAGAATTACTTCCTCATTTACGTAAACACCGACGTCGATATGTTTATATAAAAGATATTTTGTACTAAATAGAAGTCTATGTAAAACAAATTTTAAATAAAAACTATGTTTTGTTAACTTAATACCACATACCGATGATTGATTATTAAAAAAAAAAAAAAATCATCTGGGTGTCGATAATTGTGGAACGGTGTTGATAACTGTGGACAAAGGTGTCGAATTTTGTGGGTGTCGAAAATTGTGGAACGGTGTCACGTGATCTGATACGCTAAGTAATCGGGAAATCAACTCGTTCCCCCCCCCCCCAGTGGAAGTTTGAGTAATTATTCATGCACGGTTTACGTATTGAAAGTCTTTTCTACTTTTGCGACGGCCCAAAGGTCGTTAAGGTGTCGATAATTGGCTCTAGTATTAAGTCATTTTCTCCTCAAATTCAGCTTTCAGTTTTTTGCAGTGTGCCTCATACAGAGACAGAATTAATGACATCCTTTAACAGAACGAGCAAAAATGACTGCAGGAAATACACCTGCACAGTTAATCAAATTTAATTTCCAAAAGAAACCGCTCACATGAGAGCTACTTTTGAAGCGAGTATTTAAATTAGCAGCTTCACTGTGAATGGGAACAGGAATATGTAGAAGTTCTGGTCAGAGATGTGCGATACCTTACCGACACAAATACAAGGAGCTGATTCAGCACACTGACTCTGGCCAGGAAGACTCGGTAATTATGTTCGCAACTTAAAAATACACTCACTGAGCACTTTATTAGGAGCACTACAGTAACACTGCGTCGCTCTCCACATCCCAAAGGTGTTCTTCTGGATTCAGATCCTGTGACTGAAGGACGCCGAACTCCTTGTCATGTTCATGAAACCAGCCTGAGACGACGTCTGCTTTGTGACATGGTGCATCATTATGCTGGAAGTGCCAAAAATCATTCCCCATACTATTACACCATTAACCCAAGGCAGGTTGGGTTCATGGATTCATGCTGCTGGTGCCAAATTGTGACCCTGCCATCTGTGTCCCTCAGCAGAAACCGAGATTCATCAGACCAGGCTATGTTTCTCCAGTTTTGGTGAGTCTGTGCCCACTGTAGACTCAGATTTCTGATCTTGGCTAAGAGAAGAGGAACCTGACGTGGTGATCTGCTGCTGTAGTTCATCAGCCTTAAGGTTTGACACGTTGTGCGTGCTGAGATGCTTTTCTGCTCACCACAATTGTACAGAGTGGTTATCTGAGTTACTGTAGCCTTTCTGTCCGCTCCAACCAGCCTGGCCGTTCTCCTCAGACCTCAACAAGACGTTTCCGTCTGCATTGCGCTGCTGCAGGTGTTCCTGATAAAGTGAGTGAGTGTCCAATCTCTCTAGATTACAAAACGCAGGCTGTAATGACGCCTCCTGTTAAGACAGCGATAACTAATAAAATGAACTGGAGTAAAAAGCTACCCAATGGCATGGAAACCTACACATCTGCACCAATCTCCAAACACCACATGGAACGAGTGATCGTTTTATAAATCCATTTTTGCTCATTTTCTTTAAGGACACTAATAAATTCCTCAACACATTTCCAAATGTCCGATGTGGTACATTTCAGCATCAACAGAGCCAAAGTACCTATAAAGTAGGCGAGATGTTCTGGAACTTTCATATTTTCGTAAAATATGATCAAACTGGATCAACCTAAACAGACACACCTAAACAGCACGCTCGTACCCAAGTGTTGGAGTAAAGGCGCTCACGTTAGTGGCTCTTTCTTTCAAACAGTCGATGACTTTAGCTTGACATGAGACACTTGAAGCTAAAAAACTCTAATGATGCTCATACAGTGGTGCTTGAAAGTTTGTGAACCCTTTAGAATTTTCTATATTTCTGCATAAATATGACCTAAAACATCATCAGATTTTCACACAAGTCCTAAAAGTGCATAAAGAGAACGCAGTTAAACAAATGAGACAAAAATATTATACTTGGTCGTTTATTTATTTATTGAGGAAAATGATCTGATATTACATCTCTGTGAGTGGCAAAAGTATGTGAACCTCTCGGATTAGCAGTTAATTTGAAGGTGAAATTAGAGTCCGCTGTTTTCAAATCAATGGGATGACAATCAGGTGTGAGTGGGCACCCTGTTTTATTTAAAGAACAGGGATCTATCAAAGTCTGATCTTCACAACACATGTTTGTGGAAGTGCATGATGGCACGAACAAAGGAGATTTCTGAGGACCTCAGAAAAAGCGTTGGTGATGCTCATCAGGCTGGAAAAGGTTACAAAACCATCTCTAAAGAGTTTGGACTCCACCAATCCACAGTCAGACAGATTGTGTACAAATGGAGGAAATTCAAGACCATTGTTACCCTCCCCAGGAGTGGTCAACCAACAAAGATCACTCCAAGAGTAAGGCATGTAATAGTCGGCGAGGTCACAAAGGACCCCATGGTAACTTCTGAGCAACTGAAGGCCTCTCTCACACTGGCTAATGTTAATGTTCATGAGTCCACCATCAGGAGAACACTGAACAACAATGGTGTGCATGGCAGGGTTGCAAGGAGAAAGCCACTGCTCTCCAAAAAGAACATTACAGCTCGTTTGCAGTTTGCCAAAGATCACGTGGACAAGCCAGAAGGCTATTGGAAAAATGTTTTGTGGACGGATGAGACCAAAATAGAACTTTTTGGTTTAAATGAGAAGCATTATGTTTGGAGAAAGGAAAACACTGCATTCCAGCATAAGAACCTTATCCCATCTGTGAAACATGGTGGTGGTAGTATCGTGGTTTGGGCCTGTTTTGCTGCATCTGGGCCAGGACGGCTTGCCATCATTGATGGAACAATGAATTCTGAATTATACCAGCGAATTCTAAAGGAAAATGTCAGGACATCTGTCCATGAACTGAATCTCAAGAGAAGGTGGGTCATGTAGCAAAACAACGACCCTAAGCACACAAGTCGTTCTACAAAAGAATGGTGAAAGAAGAATAATGTTTTGGAATGGCCGAGTCAAAGTCCTGACCTTAATCCAATCGAGATGTTGTGGAAGGACCTGAAGCGAGCAGTTCATGTGAGGAAACCCACCAACATCCCAGAGTTGAAGCTGTTCTGTACGGAGGAATGGGCTAAAATTCCTCCAAGCCGGTGTGCAGGACTGATCAACAGTTACCAGAAATGTTTAGTTGCAGTTATTGCTGCACAAGGGGGTCACACCAGATACTGAAAGCAAAGCTTCACGTACTTTTGCCACTCACAGATATGTAATATTGGATTATTTTCCTCAATAAATAAATGACCAAGTATAATATTTTTGTCTCATTTGTTTCACTGGGTTCTCTTTATCTACTTTTAGGACTTGTGTGAAAATGTGTTTTAGGTCATATTTATGCAGAAATATAGAAAATTCTAAAGGGTTCACAAACTTTCAAGCACCACTGTACTTGAGTTCCTTTTAACATTTAGCACTGCTCGACTCTCGCACTATCCAGCGTCATGCAGATGAGTCTGGGTCCTCTCAAGGGTTCTTCATGTCGTCTCCGGGAGTTTCCCCCTCACCTCCATCACCTCTGGCTTGCTCATTTAAATTTAAACGTTCTATTTGGATCTCTAAAGCTGCTTTGTGATCATGTCCATTGTCAGAATGCTGGATAAATAAAACTGAACTAAATCTTCTGTTCGTTAGTTAATGTAGGTACTGTACGTACAGTCGATATACCACTTTGTTAATCTGAGAACATCTGTAAATCCAGACAGTAACTGCCATAAACACACGGGTAGTGATCGAGTGAAATTCTAAAAGGAGGGAGGCGTTCCTAAAATTGCTCATGCTAATTTCCTGCACTGTAATTCACACCAGTCTTAAAATTACACAAACTACTTTCCTTTTAATATTCATTAAAATATATTTACAAGAAGACCATAACGTATGTACATAAAATACTGGGCGTGAATATGATGCAAATAATCTCTGCCCCTTAAAACTGTACACAGCTGTTCCACATTTGACCACAGAGGGCGCACTCTGTTTAATTCACAACACTGTGTTTGACGGAAGATGGTTCTTGTTCTTTTCCATTACACCCACTGCAGGACAGAGCTGTCTGACCATACAAATGTAACTTGTAATATTCCGAGAGCAGGACCTTGATTACTCTTTACCCAAATCTTACCACAGTAAAACACCGTGGACAGTGAGAGGACCAGGTCACTGATGTGCCTCTGCGCAACGATCTCGAAGCAATGGGCATCACAAAGAGACGTCTTGCAGAAATATCTCATCACTCTGACACGATATTACACTACCACAATATCCACGGACATTTATCACTGATCACTCGAGCACCGTCTTCTCGTCCTGCGCCAATCAGTGCAGATACTCAAAATCTACAGCAACATCAGAGAAGTTGGCCATGTGGCCATTAAACTCGAAATGCTCAGAAAAAGGATTATACTTAAATTTTTTTTTACTGTTTACTGCACAATCACCTAAAGATCCATCATCCATCTGAGCTATTATGACTGCCCCAAACGTTATTACACCCTCCTGTAATCTCCTGAAGCGCTCGTTTTCTGGTCTTTTCCAGGCCGTCCGTGTAAACATGCTGAAAGTGAAACTAAGACGACACTGTGCAGGCTTGACTTCTCCATTCAGCTGGAAAAGGCTGCCTGAATGCAGGGTGTTGCTTCGTGGCTTCATCCCGTTCCACTGATCATCACAAAAGGGTGAGATCGGCAAAGACGTGTGAACATGGTGGTGGGATTAGTACTGATGTTCAGTCCTCCTACTTGCCACACAGGGTCATGAAACCCTCCTGCTTGAGGCCACCACTTGTAACAAAACACAATGCTGCACATTCCAACCAAGTAGCAGCCATGTGCACCCTAACGATCACACCCATGTGTCCTTGTTGAACTCCAGATTTATTCCTCCTTTCCTATTATAATGAGCTCTTTTCTTTTGGGAAAGCCTTCCACTAGATTTTGGAGCGTGGCTGTGTGAGGTCAGACCCTGATGATGTGATGTTCTTGAGGCTCCGGTTCATCCCAAAGGTGTTCAGTGGGGTTGGGTTCAGTCAGGGCTCTGTGCAGGACACCCGAGTTCTTCACTCCAGCCTTCACACACCATGTCTTCATCATGGAGCTCTTTTGTGTACAGGAGCATCGTCATGCTGGAACAGGTTTGGACTAGTGGTCCCAGTGAAGGGAAACTGTAATGTTACAGCAAACGGACATTCTGTGCCAACAGTTTGGCGAAGAACCATATGGTCAGGGGATGCACATACTTTTGGCCAGAGAGTATATGTGAATACTTCAGATCTTTTTGTGATGGTTTTCTCCTCTTCCATGATGAGACACAAAACTAGAGTAAGAGTTCCACTTGAGGGAAGTGACCGTGGGAGCTACGTGCCAGCTCCATGAAGTTCTCGAAACATCTAATTCAAGCCCTTTAACCCCAGAACGCCGAGGGGACAACTGAGCAGGAGGGGGTTAAGTTACAGCCCTCACACTACAATAAACAAATGTCAGATTCAAGTCTAATGTCTAAACATAAAAATGTGTTAAATATAAGAGTGAACAGAGAGAATCTTAAAGTATTGAGAGAGAGAGAACGCAAAGAAGTACAACTGGTTAAGGATCTAAGAATAGCCTCCTGCTGCACTGAAGACTTTTTCAAAGCAGGTAATGAAGAAAATTAATGAGCTGTTAAGTGAATCATCAGCGCTGGATGTGCCAGCTTGAACCTGTCATCTGCACACAACTTATCGTGGGAGTGTGTGTATGTGCGCGTATATATATATATATATATATATATATATATATATATATATATATATATATATATATATATATTTTCTTAGGTAACAGAGTAATCCTGAATATCGACTTGAAGATATAATCATCAAGATTGAGAACTGCAACGATGCCACAACCCTTCATGGCAAAGAGTGCAAGACAGCATAATTTCCCCCGTTCTATTTTAAAACAGTCATGTGACACCGCCCCCTGGAGGCTCTACAAAGTATGAAGACTTCACCTAATGCAAGTGTCTGCGCACGACGCCTTGATGTTCTCACAGAAATATTAAATCAGCCCTCACACTAAAACAAAATGTTGACAGAGACAATAAAACAGGCTGTCATCATTATTCGGTCCCAAACTGCTGATTCCACTTAAACTTGAAGAAAAGTATCGAGATGTGTGTTTTCAAATTGCATTTTAGGGAGAAATCTCATTACAGGGAGGGGAAATGGAGATCAGCTGCCTGCTAAAGTTAGCCAGCTATCAGAGCAACATGGCAGCCTCGCGTCGCCTCATGCATTCGGGCAGTTCATGATTAATACAAACAACAACGACGAATCTTCTGAATCGGGCTCGGACAGAATAACCCTGATGCACCGATTCTACAGCGTGACGTCATGCAAAACGCAGATTACGCAATTAAATACATCTCATACAATTCTTCACAGCTTTCACTCAGGTTTCTGTATTAATAAAACACAGAGGATGGGAAATATCTCATCTCATCTCATTATCTGTAGCCGCTTTATCCTTCTACAGGGTCGCAGGCAAGCTGGAGCCTATCCCAGCTGACTACGGGCGAAAGGCGGGGTACACCCTGGACAAGTCGCCAGGTCATCACAGGGCTGACACATAGACACAGACAACCATTCACACTCACATTCACACCTACGGTCAATTTAGAGTCACCAGTTAACCTAACCTGCATGTCTTTGGACTGTGGGGGAAACCGGAGCAAACCCACGCGGACACGGGGAGAACATGCAAACTCCGCACAGAAAGGCCCTCGCCGGCCCCGGGGCTCGAACCCAGGACCTTCTTGCTGTGAGGCGACAGCGCTAACCACTACACCACCGTGCTGCCGGATGGGAAATATGTTTCCACAAATATGTTAGCACCTCATTGAACTTTCTTCACTTAAACAGAGGAAGTTCATTTGTGATTGGACCAAACGGACATGGAGGAGACTTTACTGGGCCGAGCTGAACTCATCCACTGTAGTCACCAAAAAGGCCATTAAACAGAATATATTAGTTTGGTTAAACAGAAATAATTAGATTTATGCTTTACATACTTTTTTAATTTCAAAAAGTTACTTTAATAATGTCCATAAGTATTTGGACAACGACTTTCCTTGTTTTCCCTCCTTTTTATTCTTGAGAATACGGCGAGTTGGCTGAGTGGTTAGCATTCCAAAAAACTTGTGACGGGGCAACAAAAGACTGGAAAAGTTGTGTAATGAGAAAAAAACAAACAAAAAAAACAACAAAATTTGGTTAACTGGCAACAGGTCAGTAACATGATTGGATATTAAAAGAGCATCCCAGAGAGGCGGAGTCTCTCAGAAGTAAAGATGGGGCGGGGTTCACTGCTCTGTGAAAGACTGCGTGGGGAAAACAGCGCAACAATTTAAGAATAACGTTCCTCAATGTAAAATTGCAAAGAATTTGTGGATCACATTATCTAGGGTCCATATCATATTAAAAGATTTAGAGAATCTGGAGAAATCTCTGTATGCAAGAGACAAGGCTGAAAACTAACATTGGATGCCTGTGATCTTCAGGCCCTCAGGAGACACTGCATTAAAAGCAGACACGTGTCTGTAGTGGAAATCACTGTATGGGCTCAGGAACACTTCAGAAACCCATCGTATGTGAAAACACTTCATTACTGCACCCGCAAATGCAAGTTAAAACCAAATACAGTGGGGCAAAAAAGTATTTAGTCAGTCACCAATTGTGCAAGTTCTCCCACTTAAAAAGATGAGAGAGGCCTGTAATTTTCATCATAGGTACACTTCAACTATGAGAGACAAAATGAGAAAAAAAAATCCAGAAAATCACATTGTCTGATTTTTAAAGAATTTATTTGCAAATTATGGTGGAAAATAAGTATTTGGTCAATAACAAAAGTTCATCTCAATACTTTGTTATATACCCTTTGTTGGCAATGACAGAGGTCAAACGTTTTCTGCAAGTCTTCACAAGGTTTTCACACACTGTTGCTGGTATTTTGGCCCATTCCTCCATGCAGATCTCCTCTAGAGCAGTGATGTTTTGGGGCTGTCGCTGGGCAACACGGACTTTCAACTCCCTCCAAAGATTTTCTATGGGGTTGAGATCTGGAGACTGGCTAGGCCACTCCAGGACCTTGAAATGCTTCTTATGAAGCCACTCCTTCGTTGCCCGGGCGGTGTGTTTGGGATCACTGTCATGCTGAAAGACCCAGCCACATTTCATCTTCAATGCCCTTGCTGATGGAAGGAGGTTTTCACTCAAAATCTCACGATACATGGCCCCATTCATTCTTTCCTTTACACGGATCAGTCGTCCTGGTCCCTTTGCAGAAAAACAGCCCCAAAGCATGATGTTTCCACCCCCATGCTTCACAGTAGGTATGGTGTTCTTTGGATGCAACTCAGCATTCTTTCTCCTCCAAACACGACAAGTTGAGTTTTTACCAAAAAGTTATATTTTGGTTTCATCTGACCATATGACATTCTCCCAATCCTCTTCTGGATCATCCAAATGCTCTCTAGCAAACTTCAGACGGGCCTGGACATGTACTCGCTTAAGCAGGGGGACACGTCTGGCACTGCAGGATTTGAGTCCCTGGCGGCGTAGTGTGTTACTGATGGTAGCCTTTGTTACTTTGGTCCCAGCTCTCTGCAGGTCATTCACTAGGTCCCCCCGTGTGGTTCTGGGATTTTTGCTCACCGTTCTTGTGATCATTTTGACCCCACGGGGTGAGATCTTGCGTGGAGCCCCAGATTGAGGGAGATTATCAGTGGTCTTGTATGTCTTCCATTTTCTAATAATTGCTCCCACAGTTGATTTCTTCGCACCAAGCTGCTTACCTATTGCAGATTCAATTTTCCCAGCCTGGTGCAGGTCTACAATTTTGTTTCTGGTGTCCTTTGACAGCTCTTTGGTCTTGGCCATAGTGGAGTTTGGAGTGTGACTGTTTGAGATTGTGGACAGGTGTCTTTTATACTGATAACGAGTTCAAACAGGTGCCATTAATACAGGTAACGAGTGGAGGACAGAGGAGCCTCTTAAAGAAGAAGTTACAGGTCTGTGAGAGCCAGAAATCTTGCTTGTTTGTAGGTGACCAAATACTTATTTTACCGAGGAATTTACCAATTAATTCATTAAAAATCCTACAATGTGATTTCCTGGATTCTTTCCCCCCATTCTGTCTCTCATAGTTGAAGTGTACCTATGATGATAATTACAGGCCTCTCTCATCTTTTTAAGTAGGAGAACTTGCACAATTGGTGGCTGACTAAATACTTTTTTGCCCCACTGTATAAACAATATCCAGAAACACCGCCACCTCGTCTGGGCCCGAGCTCTTTTACGATGGACTGAGGCAAAGTGGAAAATTGTCCTGAGGTCTGATGAATCAAAAGTAGAAATTCTTTTTAGAAAATCCTGGAAATTACGTCCTCCAGGGTAAAGAGGAGAGAGACCATCCGGCTTGTTATCAGTGCACAGTTCAAAACCCAGCATCTGTGACGGTATGAGGGGGCATTAGTGCACATGACATGGGTAGCTTTTACATCTGGGAAGGCATCATTAATGCTGGATGGTATATACACGTTTCAGAGCGATATGCTGCCATCCAGACTAAATCTTTTTCAGGGAAGGCCGTCCTTCTTTCAGCAAGACAATGCCAAACCGCTTTCTGCACATATTACAACTGCATGGCTCCGTAGTAAAAGAGTCCAGGTGCTAAACTGGCCTGCCGCAATCCAGACCCGTCTCTCATTTAAAACATTTGGCGCCTTATGAAGCGCAAAATACAACAAAGGAGACCCCGAACTGTTGAGCAACTGAAATGGTATATCAGGCAAGAGTGGGCCAACATTTCTCTTTCAAAACTACAGCAGTTGGTCTCCTCAGTTCCCAAACGTTTACAGAGTGTTGTTAAAAGCAGAGGTGATGCCACGCAGTATTAAACTTGTGCTAACTTTTCTGAAATGTGTTGCCGACATCAAATTCAAAATGAGCATATATTTTTCAACAAACAATAACATTTCTCAGTTTCAACATTTGATACGTGGTCTTTGTGCTATTTTCAATGAAATATCGGGTTTCCGTGATTTGCAAATTATCGCATTCGGTTTTTATTTACAGCTGACATGGCATCCCAACTTGTTTGAAATTGGGGTTGTATTTATTGACATTACCCATGAAAACACTTTTAAACTTTGCAGTCTGAGCCGTCTTATGTGCTCCATCACACCGCACTCATGAAATTCATTTTTCGATGAAGATATTTCTCTTGTTATTCTGTTGAGGAAAGAGAACTGAAAAAGAATTTCACTACAAATTTTACCCGTACATATTTTGATGTGGGCGGCACGGTGGTGTAGTGGTTAGCGCTGTCGCCTCACAGCAAGAAGGTCCTGGGTTCGAGCCCCGGGGCCGGCGAGGGCCTTTCTGTGTGGAGTTTGCATGTTCTCCCCGTGTCCGCGTGGGTTTCCTCCGGGTGCTCCGGTTTCCCCCACAGTCCAAAGACATGCAGGTTAGGTTAACTGGTGACTCTAAATTGACCGTAGGTGTGAATGTGAGTGTGAATGGTTGTCTGTGTCTATGTGTCAGCCCTGTGATGACCTGGCGACTTGTCCAGGGTGTACCCCGCCTTTCACCCGTAGTCAGCTGGGATAGGCTCCAGCTTGCCTGCGACCCTGTAGAAGGATAAAGCGGCTAGAGATAATGAGATGAGATGAGATATTTTGATGTGAACAAGATCAACTGTGAGCTCCTGCTCACTTATGTATCCCCCGCTCTTGCTTACATCAGAACGCAAGCGATCGGAGGAACAGGACACTTATTATGAGTGTTGACTTGAACAGATAATTAGCCCTGAAACAAGTAAGTAAAGAGCAGTGTTCTCCCCAGGGATTTCAAACAGCATCCTGGGAAACCGTCACTTTGAAATAGCATGTGTGTACACACGCACGCACCTTGTCTTTCCTCTGTCTGGCCACGTCCTCAGCAGACACCAGGGTTTTGTAGTAGGAGCTGCGCTCAGCTGTGAAGTGAACCTTGGACAGCGAGTTCTCCACCAGTGCCACGGACAGATTTACCCCCTCGATGTGAAGCCAACCGATGAAGTTGCCAGCTTTATCCATGCTCTCCACCTCAACCTCTACCTGAAACAAAAAGAAAGACATTTGAGAAAGTGAAAGGAGTTTCCAGTCTTAAAAAAAAAAAGGACGTGAGAGAGCGCGAGCTCACTGAACAATGTCCATCTCGGTCTGTATAGGGTCCATTTTTTGTAGAAGAAAATAAACCTTCATTAAGCAAAACATTTTGAAATCATTTCATTCCTTGGTCCCAGCCCCAGAGAAAACCATCTCAGTTGACACTCGCTATCTTCTGCATTCGCACACACCCTTCTGCACATTAACCCTGATATTAAAGCTCACACATATCTGATACAGGAGTGTGGTTCAACTGGAGTGATTACTGGACACCCATCTTAAAGGAAGAATGACCGTATTGGAAAATGAGGAGAGGAAGCGAAATTGAAAGGCCACAAGAGCGCTCTGAGAGCACAATATCCCCCGCTGGCAACTCGGCCATAACTCTGGTAAAACGCGACAGAATTGAACGAAATTACAATATGTGTATTACCGACATACACCAAAGAATCCTGCCAAGTTTCGTGAAATTCCTCCAAAAATTGTGAGGAGTTGATTTCAGAAGGTGAGCACCCTTCCCGGGACGGACGGACATCACCACGACATAATCTCCCTTCGGGCCTTTCGGCCAGCGGGGGAAAAAAATTGTGAGGGAGTTTGATTTCAAAAAGCAAGCACACCTTGATGAAATTGCCAAAGTACAAGTTTGTTAATAATCAAGGGCGTAACTCTGGTAAAAAATTTGCCCAAATTAAACAATATTTCAATATAACTGTCATATAACAAAGCCTTTTGCCAAGTTTGGTGAAATTCCACCACAAATTGTGAGAGGAGTTGATTTCAGAAGAACGTACCCCCTCATGAAATCGTCAACGTACAAGTTATTTAATCAAGGGTCAAAACTCTGGGAAAATTTTCACAAACAAAATTAAATTTCAATCTGCGTATTAACGTCATACAACAAGGCCTTTTGCCGAGCTTCGAGAAATTCGTCTAAAAATTGTGAGAGGAGCTGATGTCAGAAGGCGAGCACACCTTCATGAAACTGTGAAAGTACAAGAGCTGCAACTCTGGTGAAATGCAACCGGATTTAATGAAATAACAATATGTGGCAGACCACCGAATCCAGGGACACATGTCGGCCGAAACGAATCCGAGATAATCGCAAAAGAAGCATTTTTTTTCGAAATTTGTGATTTTTGTTTTTTTCCATCATGTGCAAGTTGAGATCTTGAAGAATGCAATCAGTATTTCAGATAATAGGTTGTTTTGTTGGAAAAGCATACATTTTTTGTTGCAAATTGTCTCGTTTTTGTCAGGACTGTAGCCTGCTGGGGGGTGTGGGTAAATTACCATATGGGCCATTCACATGAAGATTTAAGTCATTTGGGTTTTTTTTCCGCGAATCAGCTGTATGATCCGAGCTGAGCGCATGGCTACTTAACCTGCATAGAGGCGTGTGATTTCACTATGGAATGAGGAAGCTAAACAGAGCGCAGAGGAGCAAACACCGTGAAGCAGACACTTCGGTATTTACATCGGAGATCACCATTTCTAGCAAAAAAAACCGCAACCTCGTTTTCCAGATTGAATGGAATACTTGAATGATCGGATGATACACGGACCGTTCTAGGATTACATTCCATCGGAGGCATTGGTGTGTGCAAGGCGCCGTTTCTCTTTCTGATGGGGTAAGTTTATTAATCTAAGGCTGTGTGGTTATTTTTGCATGTAAGGGAGTGTGTTGTGGTTTGGTTAAGCCTAGGTCACAACCGGACGTAGGATTTTTTGGCGTTTCCCCAAATCGCTGCGGGTTTTTTTTGTTCACGGAGAAAGACGCGCGTTGGCCGTAAGTTTGTCTTGCAACCTGAAAAAAACGTAAGCGCCCGTAGAGTTTGTTTGACATGACAAAGAACCTCTGCGGCCGGTCTGCGGCTCGAAAATCAGCACATCACACGCGCGCTCTCGTGCGTTTCATGCGCGCTCTCCGTGCGTTTCTTGCGTGTAGACCGGCTGTAGGAGCGCATACGGCCGGTTGTGACCGAGGCTTTACATGAAACTAGTGTTGTGTTAGTTGTGTCATCATCGTGCTATCTTTCTTTCTTACGGTGTGAGTAATTTTTCAACCACAAAACGTTAAAGTATACTTTAGGACTTATTTTTGTACTTCATAATTGTGTTGGGCATACTTTGCATGGAAGGAAAACTGACGTGGTGATCTTTGTTTACATGAAAGTAGTATCGTGCTAGCTAGTAGGGGGTAGGGCTTTCCTTAATGTCATGCAAATGAGCACCATTATGTGCCCGCCCTGCACCCAGAGTAGCTGAGATGGAAAACTTTGAGGGCGATTTTCTCCCTTTTCTGTTTTAAGAAGTATACACTTTCAAAAGGCCACACATTCTTCAAATATTGTCAGATCTCCACATGGAAGGCATCATTGGAAAGCTTAGAAACTGTACTTTCTGAATCTGTCAATAACTCAAAATGCCCCCGGGCCGACACGTGTCCCTGGATTCTGTGGTCTGCCACATATGCGTATTACCGACGTACAACCAAGTTTGGTGAAATTTGTCCAAAAATTATGAGAGGAGTTGCTTTCAGAAAGAACACACGCTCTAATGAAATTCTCAAAGTATAATTTTGTTCATCAAGGGCTGTAACTCTGGGAAAATGTGACCGAATTTAACAAAATGCGTATTACGGACATATAACAATGCCGCTTGTCAAGTTTGGTGAAAGGCTGAGTGGAATAACAGACTAATGACTGTTTCTGTAATTACAGTTCTAATGGCGAGAACAAAAGACGTGTGGATGATAAAAGGCTCCGTCCCATTCGCCATTCAACCACCTCTCTGTCCTGCAAAGGAACAAAACCTATTCTGTCAAGGAGGACGAAAAGTATTACAAATGACGGCGTAATCTGCACTTCAAAGCATCAAGGCTGTGTCGGCGTGTCAAGGTGGACGACACACGTGACCATTTTCACATCGTTCTTTATTAACGTGCACATCGTGCTTGTGAGCGCAGATGGAGCTACAGGTGAGCGGTCTGCAAAAGCAGAGCCCAGTCCCGTCTCGGTCACCTGGAGCTCGGTGAATGTGCCGTGTTCGGAGTGTTATTCGTCTTCATAAAGGCAGTCACTCTTCCCTTGTGATCATTAGTGGCCTGTGTTTAGCTCGTTATGATGTGCAGATGTTTCTCTCTGGGGAGCTGAAAGCGTTCCTCGGCGCTGAGCAGGCTCTATTCACCATTCTCTGCGTGAGACCCACTACTCGCTCCCATCCTGCCTCTGCACTTTCACCTCTCAATACTCCATACTCAAATTCTGATCATTTAATAAGCGTCAGCTGAATGTCTCCTACCCATATTCAACTCTGTTATAAAGCTTTTTGTGGCCTTTATGCTTTCTCCTGCAAAATATGCTCACCGGCCACTTTAATAAGAACTTCTTGTTGATTCTAAGCAGGGCTTTGAACCGGTTCAAGGAACGAAAACGAAAACCGGGAACTTTTTCTATTTCACATGGAACAGAAACGAAACCAGAAACTTTATTATTTTTTATGTTCCGGAACAGAAACGCTTATTAAAAATAATGGTAACCGGTTAATACCGGTTTTTATTTCGTTCCTCAAAGTTTCCGTAGCCTACAAATAAAAAAGCCATTCTCCTCCTGTGCAAGTTTCTATGACCCGCTGGGGTTCACTTCCTGTGTGACGTTCGCTGACTGAATGGAGAGCGCGGGAAGGTGGACTGCTATCACGTCTCCATGTGATAATAAGTGAGTAAGTGCATTACTGAGTGTCTGAGCAAAGAAGAGCCTGAACGATGCAACCTCCCTATTGGCTGTTTGTAAAAATGTATCAGTTGTTGCCCTTCCCACGGGAATCATCGCGGGCTCGAGAGACGAGACCTGACGAGTTAGTTCGTTGGTAGCAGAACAAAATGTCTGGACACAAATCGGGTTTTCAGAAAAGGAAAGAAAATAAACAGAGGGTTGAAAATACAAAAAAGGAGGCAGAAAATGCAAAACGAGTTTTAAGGTAGGACAAATGGTTACTTTTTAAGGCAGCCCGCCGTGGCTGCAGGCTTTTAGTTGTCATTGAATGGTTACTTTTCTGAGGCAGCCCGCCGTGGCTGCCTGCAGGCTTATTTATTATAGCCCATTTAGTTAAAATAGTTGATATAAAATGTTTATAGTTATAGTTATGTGATGGTTGTCCTGATTTAGACTGGTGTTTTTTTTTGGGGGGGGGGGGGGGGGGGGGGGGGGGGGTTTGCGCGATGTTGCACCCGGGTCCAGATTAGGGCAGAACCGGCCCTGGCTACATTTCAGGTGTAGTTTGTTTTATGTATGTATGTACTTGCATAGATGTGTACTTGGTCTTCCAATATGGCGCCTAACAAAATCTCGCGGCGCGGTGACGTCATGCGGTAGCCCTCTATAGGGCCTGACTAGCCTTTGGTAACACACTAAACGAATTATCTTTCATTTTTGGCACTTTTTCTGTTTGTGTAGATGGGAAGACATACTAAGAATCCAAATCGCCAACATTTGAAATAATAATTGTTTTGAATTATTTCTTGTCTTATTTAATGAAGGTTGTAATAGAATTAGCCTACATTTGGCTTAAGCTGGATGAGACAGAGACATAATTTTATAGCCATTTGTTAAACAGCTGACAGGGAACGTAATTAACCGTTCCGGGAACAAAATTTTTTTGTTCTAACCGGTTCGGGAACGTCTATTTAATGGTGGAACCCAAAACCGGAAACGTTAAAATTCCGTTTCTGTTCGGAACGAACCAATAGGAAAAAAATTCTGGTTCAAAGCCCTGATTCTAAGGTTCCTGTTCGTGGCTGCAGGACTGGAACCCAACGTGCTCTTCTGTTGCATGCGGAGATGCTTTTCTGCTCACCACGGTCGTAAAGAGCGATTATATGAGTTACTATATCCTTCCTGGCAAAAAAAAAAAAAACCTCAAACTGCTCCATGTTATCAACAAGGCGTTTGTTTCCACCCACAGAACTGTCGCTCGCTCGATGTTTTTTCTTTCTGTCTGTGTGTGAAAAGCCCAGGAGGAGATCAGCGGTTTCTGAAATACTCATGCCACGGGGAAAGTAAGTCACACTTTGAAATCACAATTGCTCCCATTCTGATGTGTGAACTGAAGCTCTTGATATTTATCTGCGTGATTTGATGTCGAGGGATCGGCTGATTAGAGAACGGCAGAAAAAACAAAGCAGGTGGATGTAGGGGTATTCCTAATGAAGTGGTCAGTGAGCGTATGTCTACTGTAGATCACGATGCTCAAAAAAAAAAAACGTGCTGTAACAAATGACTTTTTCCATCTGATGTGTGAGTGAAGCGCATATTGTGGTAATGAATCCATTTCACAAACTGAAACTCGCACATTCGCATGCTGAGAAAGACGCCTGGAACGGCAGCGAGGGCACTTAATCTGAAGTAACCATGGTTATCAGGCCAAAGAGTGGAGTTTAGCTTTCCATCTGTAAGGTAAATAAGTAGTGTATGAGAGGCAGTGGGTGTTGAGCGCCGCTATGACAGATGGGCTCTGTGATGAGCCTCGAGATTCTCCGTTAACTAACGCTGAGGGAGTGTTTTTTCTTACCCCCTCTCTCTGAATCAAAGGTTCTCGAACTACACTGCAACTGTGTGGTGGGTTAATGAAGGAAGGGAGGGAGATGAGGAGAAGGACGAAGGCAGGAACTTCAACGGATCTGTGGATGCTACCAGCACGACCATCTTTAACTCGACACCAGAAGACAGAGGAGATGGCGACGATGTTCCCTCTAGCCTCGGTCGGGACTGCAAACGCCTGGGCGTGGGAAGTAAATATTTGGACAAGACGAGCCAGACCACTCTGTTCTTAAGGAGGCAGAGGTTCTTTAGTATAGACAGGAACCAGGCGCGCACGTTCTACCACACCGCAGTGCCAAGTGCCATCTTTCAGGCTGCTCCTTTAAGCTCTCGTCCCTGTGAGCAGCCCTCGAGTGCGACACACGATTCACCGCAGAAATGAGTGTTTCGTCAGATCCTTTCAGATGGTACACCACCATTCAGATGGTACACCACCATTCAGATTTTACAGTTCGACTGGACCGCTTTTACACGGTCATACATACCAACACGGAGCCAATGTTACCAATCACACACAGGTCCATAAGTATTTGGACAACGACTTTCCTTGTACTGTTGCCTCTGTACACCATCACAGTGGATGTGAAATGAGGCCATCAAGATGTGACTGAAATGTAGAGTTTGTCGGGTTTAACAAAAAACGTTTAGGAATTGGAGCCTTTTTAAAAAAAAAAGTCCTTCCATTTTCACAGGCTCAAAAGTAATCGGACAAACTAAGACTATTGTTTTTAATACTTGGATGTAAATCCTTTGCAGTCACTGACTGAAGTTTGGAGCCCATGGGCATCACCATACACCGAGTTTCCTCCTTTGAGATGCTTTTCCAAACCTTCACTGTATTTGCCTGCAGTTGCTGCTTGTTTGCGGGTCTTTCTGCCTTCAGTTTAGTCTTCAGTAAACGAAAAGCAGCTCAGCTGACTGGCTCGGCCACTGAAGAACATTACATTCGTTTGCCTTAAGAAGCTCTTGGACTTTTCTTGGATCGTTTATTTTCGTTATCCATCTGTATTGTGAAGTGCAGTCCTGTCAGTTTTGCAGGATTTGACCGAATCTGAGCAGAAACTAAATCTCTCTACAGTTCAGAATTCATCCTGCTCTTCTATCAGCAGCCACTTCATCGATAAACACTGGTGACCCAGATCCATTGGCAGACGTCCACGCCCACCATGTTTGACAGATGATGCGTCCTTTCCTTCTCCATTCTCTTCTCTTCCCATCATTCTGGTACAAGTTAACTTTGTTCGTCTTTGCTAGATGTTGCGAAGAGTTTTTTTTTCCCCCTCATCGATGAAAGAATTCTGCGCTCATCCACGAGGCGTTTTCCATGGTCTTCTCTTTCATTTTACACTTTTTTGGGACATACCAACTTTTCTTCTGGGAAAGAAGCTGGTGTTCCCACCAATAGTAGAAACAACATTCCGACCAGATGTTTTGCTATTGTCAGAGAACACAAAGAAGTTGCTCATTATAGAGTTAACAGTACCATGGGAGACCCGATGCCAAGAGGCCCATGAGAGGAAGCTGGGGAAGTACGACGAATAGAAGACTGCAGACATCAAGGAACTTCCCTATCGAGGTAGGAGCACGTGGTTTTCCAGCGGTGTCACGCTGGAAGATGTTAGCAGCCTTAGGAGTGCAAGGAGGAACTAGGAAAAGAGCCGTGAACGCCATGGCTCAGGCAGCAGAGAGAGCGTCCAGTTGGCTTTAGCTACGAAGGAATGATAGTAACTGGAAGCCTGATCAACTTCTGCTGTCCTACCATCCCGAGGACGTTCTGAGTCAAGGGATGAAACGTGTGCAGACGGATGGACTCGGCTGATGACCTGACGGCCTAGCAGCAGTATCATCTAAGCTGTTTGTAATAACTAAAACGTGCCCTCGTGGAAGACATGACCGCAGATATGACTAGCTGAAATAGCCGAATTCTGGAATTGAGACCATCAAGCAGGCTAACGGAGTCCTTCATGCATGTCATGGGATTTTCCGCCATGTTCATCTCCAGCGTCAATAGCTTGCGAAAACGAGCGTGGGTCAGTCTCTGACAGCAGGAATGTGCCGCTGATCTGATTCTAAACTACCGTCAGTGATACGGATCGGATAACGTTCAACCCGTGGCGCCACATGCGCTCTTTCACACAGCGCTGGTTACGACGGAATTCACTCCGATTTTATTTCAAGTTATATTTAGCTTCGAAAGGCTCACAAAATAACCGCGGGAGTCGTTCTTTCAGGAGGGAAGGGGGACGGGGTTGAAGAAAATCTGTGCCGCACCTCTACATCTCAGTGCTCTGCGAAAGCTTATTAATAAACTTAAACCAATAACCTCAGACACTGAATGTTTTGGTTGTGCTTATGTTAAGGTTTCTCATATAATCAGTAAATTACCAGATGATGTGCACTTGGACAAAAAAATAGAATCAGGAAGTGCTGCCAAGTGCCTCCCCACCCCATCTATAGAGCGCTTCCCCACCACTGTTCAAGCCTGCACTGCAGCAGGAGGTGGGGGGGAAGGGAAAAAAAACAAAACAAAACCCACACCGTCCTTTAAAAGTCATCGTGTTTCGTTTAAGGAGATTTATAACAACACTTTTCCATCTATTTAGGTCATGTCTGCAGATCGGCTGTCAGGGATTAGGACTATACGTAAGCTGCTGCACATACATCTCCTGGTGCAAACTGCATCACTTTGCTCAGTCCCTGGATCTCCAGACGAGGCAGAGACACAGCGAGCACGCATGAAGATAAAAACAACAACTCGACATTTCCCATATTAAAAAAAAAAATGATGCACTTCCAGGCTTTACGAGGAAACTAGGAAAGAAACCCAGGACCTGAACCTGTTACCGTAGCGCACGCAGAGGACACGGTCCTTTCGATTACAGACCTAATCGCACATGCCTGTGTCTGTAGCTCTTTGTGCACCCATGACCCTTCGCATTCTCAAGAAAATTACGTACGCGTATGGTCGATTCAAAAGACGCGCAATCTTCTTGCAAATCAAAATCGTACTGATTTATTTTAAACACCTCTCCGAGTGTCAAGGAGGCGCTGCGCTGCAACTTCCACCCGTTTGATTTCTGTTTCATGATGCGTGGGCGGCTTTGTGATGGGAATGAAGTCTCCGCACTACAAAGGGAGATAACCCCAAAATAAACTTGGCCCAGGGCTCACAACACTGTGGAAAGTGGATTTAAAAGCCAGGCAGTGTGGCTCACTGGCTCGGCAGACACCAGGAGTAATCCCATCATGTGATAACGAGGCATTTACTGAGTATGAGAAACGTGTGATTAAAGGAAGAATAAAAAGCAATTCAGTATAGTCCAGGAAGAGAGAGAGAGGGGGGGAGCGCTGGTCATTTCATCCATGAGATAATTTCTACATCGTCCACTAATAATGAGGATCTCAGCTGGACGCACGGACAAACGAGCAGAACTCATAACACCTCTTCCACTTAGAAGAGGAAGAAAACCACAGCAGAACTCAAACTGCTTGTTAAAGAGAAGAATACTGAGAGCCTGCCATTGTCAAGTTCGGGTACAGGTTGCACTTTCGAGCTGATTTTACAGGCGACTGAGATGCACACGCGCACACACGAGAGGTTCTTTTAGAACTTTCAGTGAGGGGGGAAAAAATAAAGCAACTCGTACCACCATTGTCATTGGGAAAGTAGAACAGCAGCAGTTAGGTTGATTTTAAGGTACATAGCTGCAGTTTCATAACCGAGTTCGTGCCTCAAAGACAAACAGAGCCGGGCATAATGAAGGTCATTAAGTGATGGCAAGGACGGCTATTAGCACGGCGCTAGCGCAGAGGAGTCGTTCTGATATCCAGATTCACTCCAGTTCTCTTTTTCCCTCACAATACAGGACAGCCTGCGCAAATATCACTAACGACATACTAATGTACAATGCTGAAAAAAAACAAAACATGATCAACTGTGAGCCGCTGCTCACTTACGTATCCCCCCCCCCCCGCTCTCGCTTGTATCGGAACGCAAGCGATTGAAGGAATAGGACACTTATTATGAATGCTGACGTCAACAAATAATTAACCTGGTAAAGTGTCATTTTGAAATCGTGTCAAAATCCACCCTATACAGTAGGTTTCGCAAATACATTCAGTCGGTAAACAGGAAGTCGATGTGCGACGGACCTGAAAACGGTCTACACGGTATAGAACCCCAACCTGAAGCTTGGTACCAAAGATCAAGCAGTTGTGATTTGTAGTTGCTGAGAAAAGTGTTAAAAAAAAATGTTGTAAATCCACGCTATATGCTTCGTAAATACATTCAGTTGGTAAACAAGTTGTTGATGTGCGACAGACCTGAAAACGGTACATACGGTATAGAACCCCAAACTGAAGCTCGGTACCAAGTGGTTATGATTTGTGGAAAGAGAAAGGGTGCTTTGGACAAACAGAGATACACCAGTATATAAAAAAAGAAAGGGGGGGTGGCCGATGGTCGGGGCAAAAGAAAAGACCCGCAAAGATAGACAGACAGAGAGGACCAGAAGTAGAAGCACAAAGGAAGCGTGAAAGATCCTCCATGCCATTCTGTGCTCCATCATCTCACAGCATGTTAAGGCGCGGATTATGGATGATAAAACGCGGAGATGGAACTGAACGGAGATGTGTTCTAAACTGATATTAACAGGAGACTGCACACTTGGTCCTGTCAACTGGTCTCGAGGCTCCTGCACTGCAGGCTCCACTATGGATTAGCTGACCAGCCACATGACGACAAACTGGGCCGACTGGAAGAGAGTGAGCACAAACAATACCGTGACGGTGACGGACAGACAAACTGTCTGCCGACGGATCGTTTTCTTCCATCAGACACACAAACTTTCCGAGTTGACGCCAGGTTAGAGCTGGGCGATAAAACCATCGCGATGTGTACCGTCGATACACACTTCAACAGCACTAAGAACGTTTGCTGATGGAATATTCAACAGTTTTCGCTTAAACGCATTAAATGCAAACTGCCAGAGAATCACATTCAATGAACTGCATGCAGTTTGTTCATACACAAAAAAAACCCCCACAAAGCTCTGATTGTGTGAACGAACCCCAGGGGTATTTCCTCCCAGACTCAAACACCCATCATATCCCTTGATAATGGAGCGTGCTACGAGTGACACGCAGACAGGCAATCGTTTAACAGGTGTACTGCTCCTGCTGCTCAGTAAATCATTCATGCTCTCCATCATTGACAAGCACAGGCTTCAGGAAAAAAAAAACCCTTTCATTTACAGCAATTTAATTTTTTGGCTTACAAAGAAGGAAAAACAATTCAGTATGTGTGATTTCTGACAATAAAAACAAAAATGGCTTTGGGGGGGGGGGGGGGGGGGTCGCTGACTGGACTCAGGCACTCCATGTGGTCATGGTAACATAGACGATACCACCTAACGTTCACACTGATTCAGGTTGTCTACAGCGTGAAAGCTCTCCGTTCATGTGTTCGGACGATCGTTACAGCACAACACACTTCCTTTTAGTGTTATGTTCAGTATTATTTATCCATCGATCACAGAACATTCTCCTTCTTCAGACCTGTTCTCTAAAACCGCCGTTAATATTCCTGGATGACCCGCCTGAGTAAAACGTGTGTGTGGGGAAACGAGCTGTATCCAGGCTGACGGTTCAAGTTCACAGTTACTTTTGGTTGGAGTTGATTGTTCCATCGCAGTTGTTCAAAACGAAAGGGCTTTGCTGAGTGAAGTCCACAAGTGAAGTCCTCTTGTACAACCCCGATTCCAAAAAAGTTGGGACAAATTGTAAATAAAAACGGAATGCAATAATTTACAAATCTCAAAAACTGATATTGTATTCACAATAGAACATAGACAACATATCTAATGTCGAAAGTGAGACATTTTGAAATTTCATGCCAAATATTGGCTCATTTGAAATTTCATGACAGCAACACATCTCAAAAAAGTTGGGACAGGGGCAATAAGAGGCTGGGAAAGTTAAAGGTACAAAAAAGGAACAGCTGGAGGACCAAATTGCAACTCATTAGGTCAGTTGGCAATAGGTCATTAACATGACTGGGTATAAAAAGAGCATCTTGGAGTGGCAGCGGCTCTCAGAAGTAAAGATGGGAAGAGGATCACCAATCCCCCTAATTCTGCACCGACAAATAGTGGAGCAATATCAGAAAGGAGTTTGACAGTGTAAAATTGCAAAGAGTTTGAACATCATCATCTACAGTGCATAATATCATCAAAAGATTCAGAGAATCTGGAAGAATCTTTGTGCGTAAGGGTCAAGGCCGGAAAACCATACTGGGTGCCCGTGATCTTCGGGCCCTTAGACGGCACTGCATCACATACAGGCATGCTTCTGGACTGGAAATCACAAAATGGGCTCAGGAATATTTCCAGAGAACATTATCTGTGAACACAATTCACCGTGCCATCCGCCGTTGCCAGCTAAAACTCTATAGTTCAAAGAAGAAGCCGTATCTAAACATGATCCAGAAGCGCAGACGTCTTCTCTGGGCCAAGGCTCATTTAAAATGGACTGTGGCAAAGTGGAAAACTGTTCTGTGGTCAGACGAATCAAAATTTGAAGTTCTTTATGGAAATCAGGGACGCCGTGTAATTCGGACTAAAGAGGAGAAGGACGACCCAAGTTGTTATCAGTGCTCAGTTCAGAAGCCTGCATCTCTGATGGTATGGGGTTGCATTAGTGCGTGTGGCATGGGCAGCTTACACATCTGGAAAGACACCATCAATGCTGAAAGGTATATCCAGGTTCTAGAGCAACATATGCTCCCATCCAGACGACGTCTCTTTCAGGGAAGACCTTGCATTTTCCAACATGACAATGCCAAACCACAGACTGCATCAATTACAGCATCATGGCTGTGTAGAAGAAGGGTCCGGGTACTGAACTGGCCAGCCTGCAGTCCAGATCTTTCACCCATAGAAAACATTTGGCGCATCATAAAACGGAAGATACGACAAAAAAGACCCAAGACAGTTGAGCAACTAGAATCCTACATTAGACAAGAATGGGTTAACATTCCTCTCCCTAAACTTGAGCAACTTGTCTCCTCAGTCCCCAGACGTTTACAGACTGTTGTAAAGAGAAAAGGGGATGTCTCACAGTGGGAAACATGGCCTTGTCCCAACTTTTTTGAGATGTGTTGTCATGAAATTTAAAATCACCTAATTTTTCTCTTTAAATGATACATTTTCTCAGTTTAAACATTTGATATGTCATCTATGTTCTATTCTGAATAAAATATGGAATTTTGAAACTTCCACATCATTGCATTCCATTTTTATTTACAATTTGTACTTTGTCCCAACTTTTTTGGAATCAGGGTTGTAAAAGTCACCATCACTTTTCCTCACCTCCAAGTAGAACTTTGACAATATTTCCACTATTGCTCTCTTCCAGTTTTTCGATGTCCGTTGGCATGTTTTTCTCTTGTGAATACGCGTGAAGAATATCCAGTGAAGTTTTGGTAGCCTTTCGGGAATTCAGCGCGTCTTTCTCTTTAAATCGTCCGCTTTAAATGAAGCAAACCTCGCCGCTGTGTTTCTGTACAAACTGTCAGTCACTCACTAGCGCGGAAGTTTTATATCTTCGACGTGTCTCTTTTCCAGTTTTCGATGTCTGTTGGTATGTTTTTCTCTTGTAAATACACATGAATATATAATGAAGTTTTGGTAGCCTTTCGAATGTCTTTAGTTTCAGTTTATTTATTTCGTGCTTAAACCGGCCACTGAATTAACCCCGTCTTCTCTCTTTCCCAGCTAACAAAGAAATGATTGTGTGCATGCGCAGCAGAAAAGTTTTGTCGTTGGATCTTGCCGTGTGACGTTGAGTTGTCTTGACAACGTGCAATACTGTAACAACATTGCACGCTCATTCTCCATGGCGTAATACATGGAGGATAAGCGCTATGATAATATTGCATGGTCTCGATAAACCCGCTTAGAAGGGAATAGAACATGTTTTTTTTTTCTATGGAAAAAATGGCCCGTGCGTATAATAATCATCAATATTGACTGAAATGAAACACTAATCAATCAAACAAATGAAATCAAAATGTTGATCCTGCTCGATTAGAATGAAAACCTGCAGCCAGACTGTCCCTTTAAAGATAAAACCAAAGGCCCTGACGTTACAAAAAATTCGTAGATGCAAAATAAAGCCAAAAGACGGCAATTCCTCACCCCGATCCCTGCCCCCAAAGGCCGTGCTTTTTACAAACGTGTACTGCGTCGTTATGCTCTAATCAACTGTTTCAAAGCTGTTCGATGGAGAGAAAGAGATGATCGAGAGGAGTCTCAGCTAATCCAGACCCCGTGGAAGGAAATGGCATCACCCTGTGCCTACTCCAGAAGTGCTTTTGTGGTCTACAGTGTGTGACTGAAGTCATTCATCAGTTGGACTGTGCGTATCTAAAAATCAGGGCAAGCTGCTCTCTCTCTCTCTCTCTCTCTCTCTCTCTCACACTGCAGTCCGTCCTCAGTACGTCTGCAGCTGCAAGAGCGTTCTGCAGTCCTGAAGTCACCAGGACAGGAAGTTTTAATAGAGCAAATCTGGATTACTTATAAAGAATCCCAAGAGCCAAGAAACCCAAAGAGAGAGAGAGTGCAAGAGGGTGATTAAAAAGAGGGGGTGAGAGTAGATGTTAATGCACAAAAAAAAGAAAAAAAAACTGCATCAAACCAATGCACTGCCTGAAGCAAAATGTGTCAGCAGTGTATTTGCACTTCCACTGAAGGACAAAAGGGGGAGTGAGAGCATAAGCCTGTGTCTCATCTGCTTGCTACAATGCAGCGGAACAAAGATTGAGCCAGAAACAGCAGAGAGAGAGAGAGAGAGAGAGAGAGAGAGAGAGGGAGGGAGAGACTTTCAGAGAGGATGAGAATGCTGTTGCCGTGGGGATGCACTTTTTCCTTGCCAGAACAATCCTCCAGCAGCTCGAGCCAGACGCCTGGGCAGCCAACAAGGGGATGAGCTCTCTCCAAAACTGCTCTCAGCTCAGGACACTCATCTCAGCTCCATACAATACAGATACTTTCCAGATCAATGCAGCGTCATAGCAGGGGAGGAGGAGAAGCGCTCGCTCGCTCACTCTCTCTCTCTCTCTCTCTCTCTCTCTCTCACATACACATTCAAGGGAACAAGAGAGCATGCTTGAACGCAAGTGACAGCTTTCTGCAGTGAACAAGCCTTAACGGATCCTTTTACTGTTACTGCTACCTCCAAACTGCTACCTTCCAACCTTTACTGCAGAATTCGATGGATTGCGGTGACAGCATGTGAAGACGGGTGCAGCTGCCGCCATATGCGAGTGTAGAGCTACATCGGAGGGGGGGGAAGAAAAAAAAATAACCTAATGACTGCAGTGCGCGTGTCAGCCTTTTTAACTGGGCATCACAAAGGCAAATGGACAAGCCGTGACAGGAGAACATCAGCCTCAGGACAAAATAAGTGGGAAAATCTGGAGGGTACACAAAGGGAGAGGGGAGCGTTTGAAAAGACGGTGGCGTTTTCATGCTTCTTCCTCTTACCACCACCAACCCCCCCTTTGTCCCCCTCACCCTTGCTTTAATGTATGTAGGCATTCACCATGGAGATTTAGAATAGGTATTTAGTGGTGGCATCAAGACAATTTCCAAGGACAACCATCTGCGGTCAGAGCGTCAACAAGCAAAGGCGCATGCGTCTCAACAAAACTGGAATACTGTCCTAGCCTAAAGCTCTGCGAGCCTGAAACTCGACTGCTTCCGATACTCCTCTGTGGAATTATTTGTAATCGTTTTGTTGTTCATCTTAGGTTTTCTACAAAAAAAAAACTTTGCCTTTGGATATACGAGTAAAAATATGCACCTATGTGGTTAAAAAAAAAAAAATGGACCTGTAAATTCAATGAGGTAGGTTTCTGGTCTTTCCAGCCCTTTTTATACATATAGTCTGTCATTTCCTTCTAATTTATTAATGCTTGGCTTCTGCCTACCGAACCCATCCCTTTTGCTCTCATATATACTGTCATTGAAAATTACCCCTCCCCCAGTACAGTAAATGGAAAACCGAGTCAGAGTTTTGCTTAACCCTGGGTAGGGCTAGTTCTCTTAACTGGAGACAAATCCCTCCCATCATTTCCTTTTTACCTCCATCCTTACCAGTCTTGCTCCCTCCCCTCCCCAAGACCATGCTGAAATATGACTGTGCCACAACATGAGTGTCCTGGAGCGTGTAGCTGCACATCGAGTCAGGAAAGCTGCCCTGCTCTTTGTCATCTTTCTCATGGTGCACGCATACGTGGAGGTGGTGGTGGTGGTGGTAGGCGCAGTGGGGACTCAGGGTTGCCCTCCTGTCTGCTCCTGCAGTAACCAGTTCAGCAAGGTGGTGTGTACCCGCCGTGGCCTCACTCATGTGCCCCCTGGCATTCCCACCAACACAAGACATCTCAACCTAATGGAGAACGTCATCGAGGCAGTGCAGGCTGACTCCTTTCGCCATCTCCATCACCTGGAAGTGCTCCAATTAGGACGCAATGCCATCAGACAGATCGAAGTGGGAGCGTTCAATGGGCTGACCAATCTGAACACCCTGGAGCTCTTTGACAACCGGCTGACTGTGGTGCCTAGCGGGGCCTTTGAATATCTGTCCAAGTTGAGGGAACTGTGGCTCAGAAACAACCCCATTGAAAGCATCCCGTCTTATGCCTTTAACCGCGTGCCCTCTCTCATGCGACTGGACCTGGGTGAGCTGCGAAAGCTCGAGTACATTTCCGATGGGGCCTTCGAAGGTCTGGTCAACCTCAAGTACCTCAACTTGGGCATGTGCAACATCAAAGGGGACATTCCCTACCTGAACTCACTGCTAGTGCTGGAGGAGTTAGAGATCTCGGAGAACTTTTTCCCTGTGATCAAGCCCAGCTACTTCAGAGGACTGACTTCACTTAAAAAGTTATGGATCATGAACTCTAAAATACGACTAATCGAACGTAACGCATTTGATCACCTGTCGTCACTGGTAGACCTAAACCTAGCCCACAACAACCTGAGCTCTCTACCTTACGACCTCTTTTCCCCACTGAGCTACCTGATGGAACTGCACCTCCATCATAATCCCTGGAACTGCGACTGCAACTCACTATGGTTAGCACGGTGGCTGCATCAATACATCCGTACAAACTCGACCTGCTGTGGCAGATGCCATTCACCGGCACACATGCGAGGCCGTCAGCTGGTGGACGTGGCCCAAGGAGACACGGATGCGATGCAGTGTTCCGCCCCCTTCATTTCTGATGCTCCACGAGACCTCAATATCTCAGCTGATCGAGTAGCAGAGTTTCGATGTCGAACAGCATCCATGTCATCAGTGCAGTGGTTTCTACCAAACGGTACTATACTGACGCATGCAACTTACCACCCACGCATAACCGTGGTTAAGGATGGGACCCTCAACTTCTCCAACGTGCTGCTGGGCGACACAGGCACGTACACCTGCATGGTGTCCAACGCAGCTGGAAAATCCAATGCTTCGGCTTATTTAAACGTGAGCGCGGCAGAGCTCAACACGTCCAACCTCAGCTACTTCACCACGGTCACGGTGGAAGTTCTTGACCCAATGTCCAAACCCCGCACTGTTACAGAAGCAGATCAGAGCACCACGACCACTACTTTGCCTTCAGTCTTTCAACCGGTTTTCATCTCGACGCCAACCGTCATCCTCCAAAGCACCGGCGTACCAGCAAGCCGCCCGCCAGCCGTGCCCACATCAAAAGGGACGACGGGGAAGCCGTCCAAACCCAGCAGCACCAGTCTGGATGAGGTCATGAAGACTACCAAGATCATTATTGGCTGCTTTCTGGCGGTAACCCTGCTAGCAGCGGTCATGCTAATCGTGTTCTATAAACTGCGGAAGCGGCACCAACAAAGGAGCACAGTTTCGTCAGCGCGGACTGTAGAGATCATTCACGTAGATAAGGAAGACCTACCACCGCCCGCATCTGCTGCCAGTATGTCAGGGGACGGGACACTGAAACTACCGGTGATGAGAGACTATAACAGCATCCAGAAATTAGACTACATCACCCACAAACTAGACTACACCTACCACACGCCTGAACTCAAATCAGATTACAGCCTCCACAAGCCCAAAACTCAGTTTAGCACCTCCAAAACCAAATCAGACGATACTACCGATATCCTCAAGACGGACTACACTGAACACGTGTCCAAATTTGATTACAACACCCTTGCGACAGTAGACTACAGTTCTCACAAACCGTCAGCTAACTACACGCACAAGTCACTGCCTGATTATCACATACACAAGAAAAGTAACCAGAGTCCTTACAAGCCTGGATACAGCACTTACAAGCCGGACTACAAATCTCAAACGGTCAAACTGGACTTCAGCCCTTTCAAATCTGATTACAGCATTCACAAACCCAAAGTGGACTACAGTACGCACAAGCCCAAATCTGATTACATTCCCAACAAGTCTGCCATCAACTACAGCCCCTTGAAGATGGATTGCAGTCATTTTCAAGCAGACTACAGCGCGTTTCATCCAGAATACAGCCCGCTCAAAGCGCAATACTTTAGTCACAAGCAAGAATTGAGCCCCCGAAAGCCTGAAATGGATTACAGCCACCGTGAGATCAAATATAGCACACAGAACTCGTACAAGCCTTGGGGACACACAAACAAATGGACAGAAAACAGCAGCACTGGAAACTCACTTCCACGAACTTTACCCAGAATCAGCACCATGCCCGAGCCCTTCGTCATAAAAACACACAACAAGGACAAAGTACAAGAGACTCAAATCTAGCCCTCACCTAAAAGAACACACCCCCTCAAACACACACACACACACACGGGGTGGGTTCTTTTAGAGACAGAGTGTGGTGTGTGTGTGTGTGTGTGTGTGTGAGTGAGTATCTGGGGAAAACCTGTGAAGTGTTGGCAAAGAGACAAAAATAAAGAAAAAAAAAACACCAAAATTGAGCTTTTCTGCCCATAACGTGTATAAAATGTGGAGATATTTTTAATGTACTCTCGGTTTAATAAACACACTCGGTCCGAGCTAAGTGTGATTTCCTCACAAACTCTTAGTTATTTTCTATAAGGAAACGGACTCCTGCGATTCAGGTCGTAAACAGAGCCGTCAGACTGTCTGCAGTCCACCAGAAAACAGCACGCACTCATCAGAGAGAAAACTTACAACTTACCTCATGACGATGTGGGAAATTTCGACAATCAGCGACATAAACACAGGAAGCGATCAGATGATGGGAAGGAGGATGATGAGGCGTGCGTTTCGACGCTCTGAGTCATGATGATGGTGACTAAACCGATTCCTTAATTCTCATCTGAAATATTGAGGGTTTGATAACGAGTCACGACTCTTGTGCTGTTTATCCCGGACGGAGACGTAGGTAGGGTGCTTGCTATAACCTGTCTGCTCAGGACCATGATATTAAAATCAGGTTAAGATCATTGCAAATGAGATAATATAGACTGACTGAGGACTCGGAAAATAGTTTAAAGTGGTATTTGCCATTCTTAAGTCAAATACAGATTATTATTATTATTATACACTGAACGCTATTGTATGGGCTGGCCCTCTAAAAAGCCTGTAGGTCACCAATCAAATCTGCTGTGTAGATAGACCTAGTGTTCATCGTCATAGTTCATATTTGTAAATCTCCTTTAACACATTTCATTTCAGCAGAATTAACACGACTTGCTTTTGGATCATTAGTGCGTCGATGTATTTCAGTGGAATTGGAATGGAAATGGAAAAACGCAGACGTCAGTTGAGGAAACGCTGTACGTTTCAGGACTTGACGCTTTTTAAAAACGTCACGATCTCGAAGGATTTTCCCAGGACACCCCACCCACACAAACACCTCCACGTCCTCGTACGACCACGGGCTGGTGATGGAGAGACCCAGACGCAGATTATATCAAGATGTTAAAGACTATTTTCTACCTTGAAATGTCTATTTGAAGAGGGGTTTGGTTTCAGTGCCATGCTGAGTTCCAGAACTGAGGGGTGTGTTTTCACAAGGCATGAAGTGTGCAATTTCTAAACCCTACTCTAGAGAATGGCGTAAAATAAAATTATTGAGATTATTTATATAAGGTTTTCTTTAAGAAGAGATTTAAAAAAAAAAAAAAAAGACCTAGGTTGATCTTTACAGATTTATCTTGTAAGAATCATGAATTTGTACTGTGCCAAATGTCGTAAATGCAATAAAAATTATTTTTCCCCTTTACGATGCACCTTTTTCATGATGTCGAAGTTTTCCCAGGATTTGTGATGGAAGTCGCTTGCTTTAAAGTCACTCACCACCAGACAGCGTTGTAGTCGAGTCCGAGAACAAGACTCCGTCCGCACCGTTTGACGGTGGCTGCAGCGTTGGACTAACGTTACTGCTCGGCTGGTCCGTTTTAGTTAATAGGCTACAGGTAAAAAGCAAGTCCCGCCCACTATCAACAGGCCAAATAACATGAGAGAGGGTTAACACTAGCTAGTTCATCGCTCAGCAAGCCCCGCCCACTATCAACAGAGCAATGAACATAGCGTGTCACTTCCTTCTCTGGGTGGAGTCTTGCCAAATGACGAGTGAAGTTCGAGGTTGTCCCCGTCGTCTCTTCGATAGTTCTTCTACATATGGAACACGTACGTAGAAGTGCGTTTTTTTTCCCCACTGCACGAGAAGTCTGTAAAGCAAAGCAGACAATCCTAGGGGCTTCTCTCTGAGCATTTTAGCGCCGTTAACATTCGTTTGTTCCTGAACATGACGTATGAACAGGTGAACGTGCATTCTCTTGCAGGAAATTAGTGTAAAAAATTAATGTAGACATAAATCTCTTATGCCAAATGAATATGGCGTGTTCCAAAAAAAATGAAGAAAAAAATCCATCCGAGTCCTCGGTGCTCGAGTCCAAGTCGAGTCAGACTCGAGTACTACGAGCCTGCCACCAGATAAACAGCTGCAGCTCGTCGGTTTTATTGAGATGCAGACAGTAGAGAAGTTCATTCCGTTCACCTCTGTCCTTTACTGTACTGTGATTGGTCCGTTAGTCTCGTCGCTTGACGGCGTTTACTGGGAATCCGGTTTGGAAACCTGTGCTCCAGATTCATGATGTTCAACGTCTTTGTTACAAAATCGACTCGTCTCTTGCTCGCGGAAAAATTCGTTTATGACACAGGCAGCACGTTTATTTTTTACTCTGAACCTGGGATTTCTCTCATTTTTCCAGTGCGAGATGAGGTGACTTCACCAGAAGGTGGAGTTTATTTCAAACCCTTTTTACTAATCTTTAGAAGGGGTGCCAATAATTGTCGAGGGCACTGTATGTACATAGATAATCACGGTAACGAGTACAAAAGTGCTTCTTCTATGCAGTGTGTGCTAGCTTATGCTAATGCTAGGTGAACATACAGAACCTTCTCACTGTACGGTGACTATAAGTTTACACACCCGCTCCAACTGGAGGGTTCTGTGATCGTTTCCCCCCCGAAACACTTCCTTTTGCTTTCCCACTTGTTGTATTACACTAAGGGTAGAAAGACTGACTATTTCTTTATTTACGACATCCCTTTGATTTCCTTGTGGTTTTAATAAGCATGTGTAAACTTTTTATTTTTATATCCACTGTAACTTGACAGAGAGACAGGAAAAGATGTCGTCGTGCTCAGTTTGCACCTCGGCGCGTTATTAATCACAGCTCACAGCTCCTGTGGAGAGCAGAAACTGTCCCGTATAACCACCAGCGAGCTTTTCAGTGAAAGCGGCACAGAGTACGGAGGTGGAACGTGACCGAAACAGACGGAGCTCCTTACTCACATGCTCAGGTTTGATAGATGCAGGACTTGAGTGTTTTCATCGCGTGGTACGAGTACTTTTACTTCAGTAAAGGATCCGAGGACGTCGTCCTCCACCGTGGGCTTTATATTAACATGAACATCCACGTCACAGCCAGAACTCCGCCTGCTGCTGTATGAAAATGAAGCACAGCTTCTGACCAATCAGATTCAAGCATCATGAGGTAAAGGGGGATGTGACCCTGTTAGAAACCGGTTCGAGTACAGCTGAATGGAGAAGGAAGAGCTGACAGACAGGATACACGGAGACACGAGGTCGCGTTATTAAGCATCGCGATGATGCATTGTGTTTTAACTGCGCGTCAATCGTTTAAACAAAAAACGTGTGAATGTTTTTAAGCATTAAAAGAGCGAAGGCTGTAACGTTAGCGTTAACATCGTGTCAAATGTCCAGGCTCATGTATTTACATGTGGCCAAAGGCAACAAACATCGACCATGGTTTGCTATTATCATTATTCTGCTCCAGTTCCCCTCTCTCTCACACAGGAAAAAATCATGAGGGTCAAAGAACAGAACACACAATGTGTAGAAAATTAATCAACTTCTGACCCAGCAAGATGGAGAATGCACTGGAGTCACAGGAGGTGCTTTTCTTTCATATGTACTGTATCTCATCTCACACACACACACAAACACACAACATGACCAAAAGTATATGGACACCACCACCACACATGTGACGTGCACAAAAATAAATAAATAAATAAATAAATAAAAAACTAAAAAAAAAAAACTGAAAAGATCTTCCTGCACACCTGATCAGAGGTCGGAAATTCAGCGTTACCAAGGTTTCGTCGAACCCGACATGAACAGCAGGTCTGAAATGGAGTGATGTTTACACAACCATCTGTTTCCTTTAGCGCCAGGAGTTAATTAAACAAGGAAAAACATCAGACGCCCAAATGGCAAAGCAGGCACTTCAGGATGCCTCCTGAAATAATTTGTCTGGGGCAGTGAAAGCTCGGCGACTACGAGCCTCAAACACGTCAGGTTTCCATAACAATTAACCCCTCTGGGGTCTGAGGGTATTTTCTGGCACTTTAATGATTTTTTGTATGCTCGGATTTTAGATTAGATTAGATTCACTTTATTCATCCCACATTGGGGAAATTCACGTGTTACAGTAGCAAGAAAATGTCAAACAGATAACAAATAAAAATTAGACAAACGAAGGATTAAATACAGAGGGCTATTTGCATCATCTACCATGAAAAACTATCGAAAAATTGCCTTACTGAGAGGCTCGGAAAAATTGCACATTACAGGTAGACTCTGTACACACATATATACATAAATAATATTTATAAATATAAAGATAAGTATGCATAACAATAGTTTAGGGCCTATATTATTGCACATAATAATTGCATCGATGAGAGATGGCAGAGGTAGTAGTGGTGAAGTAGTACAAATTAAATGACAAACAGGTTATTGTTGCTACGTTACAAGTTGTGGGTGTTATACAGTCTGACAGCAGCAGGTATGAACAACCTGTGGTACCTCTCCTTCTTACACCATGGGTGTAGCAGTCTACTACTAAACGAGCTGCTTAAAGGCCCCACAGCCTCATGTAGGGGGTGAGAGGGGTTCTCCATGATTGAGGTAAGCTTGGCGAACATCCTCCTCTCACCCACCACCTCAATGGAGTCCAGAGGACAGTCCAAGACTGGGCCAGCCCTTCTGACCAGTTTATTAAGTTTCTTCCTGTCCCTCTCTGAACTTCCACAGCCCCAGCAGACCACAGCGTAGAAAATCGCTGATGCTACCACAGAGTCATAAAAAGTCCTAAGCAGTGTCGTCAGTTTCAACAAATCTAAGCGGAATTTTCAAAGTCGTAGGACTTTTTTTGTATCCAGCACAAGTTCAGCTACAATAATATCCCTGTAGTATGTATATCATAATTGTACTTCTAAAAAAAAAAAACCAAACAGATAAATGAAGATGTAAAAAGCAGTTTTAGAATGGTGTTGGAATGTGGAGGAAAAAAAAAACATGACCATTTTGATCACTTGAGATGATTCAGTTCAGTCTGAGGAATGGATCAAGCACAGAGACTTAAATCTGCTCCATTGATTTGGACAATTAACTGGCCATCAAAATATTTATGTCCTATTGTTTTGGGATAGAGGGTTGGCAGTGGGAGGGGTATTCAATGAGAAGAGTAAAAAATTCCATTCCATTCAATGAGAAGAGTGAAGACCCTTCCCACTGCCAACTCTTAATCCCATCAGGTCAAGTCCCAATTGGGTAAGGTCATGTTTTCCACACGTTCCAACACAGTTCTAAAACTGCTTTTTATAACAGCTTCATTTATCCGGCATTTGACTTTATTTTGGGATTTGACTCTATTCAGTGTGTCCTGAAATTAACTCCTGTACTATTTTACTCAGTTCAGAGCCACAACCAACTCTGTTACACAATTACTCTGTAATTTTACTCCAACTCCAAATTTTTACTCTCTAAACTCAAAATAGAGCAAAATTAACTATTTTTGAGGAAAATACTTTTAACTCTGGAAAAATTGCTGTCAGTCAGTCATGTTTCCTGTGTCTGCACTACAGCGCACATATTTACACTTACTCGAGCTGATCTTTGGCTGGATCGGGTCGAAGTTTAAAAAAATCAAAAGGGCACTGCTCATCATCAGCGTCGCAGTTCTCAAGACTGAATTGAATTGCTGTCCTCAATCATCCAAAGCGCATAAAGTCCGCGCGCCATCTCACAACAAGTTTTACCTCCAAATAGCCTAAACTGTGGCTGACAGATTTTATCCTGTTTACAGTGGGCGTTCCCACGGCGAAAGAGAAAACAATCGAAACCGGAAGAGTGAAAGTGATTATCATGCCGTTACCATGTGAACAGTCTTTTATAAATGTGTAAGTGGGCGCTCAGTGCTCCAACTCCGGTGTGACTGAGTAAGGGGACCGGTTTTGTGTTTCATCTAATTTAAGTAATTTAAAATATATATATATTTGACAGTGGGCACATAGGAAAGTGTAAAAGTATCAAGTTTGTCAATATGTTTATCATGCTTGTATGAAACCAAAAAAAAAAAAAAAACCCTCGAAGATATTTATCCAAATACATGACCTACTCATTCTAAACCTGACGAGCTTCGCCGGCGAAGCTCTCGACCCCAGAGGGTTAAACACTGCATGAACACACACATTTACCACTTTTACACAAGCTGCATCTGCATGTCCGTTCTGTAATCTCACCGGGAACTGTTATGCTTCTATGTTCTCTCACTACGCTGCGGATTCGGTCACATTGTGGTGGACCGGCCCACTTAACAGTTTACACAAAACTTAATGACGTCAACCAATCCCATCCACATGCGTTTATTTTAAAAGTCTTGTAAGAGCTGCAGATTTAACCGCTAAATCAGGCCCTTGAACACACTCCTCACACCTCCTGGACGTCCTTTAATCACGCTGCATTACAGCACATTCTGAGACACTGCAGAACTGGAATAATGCTTCTGCTTTACACACACACACACACACACACAGTCTGGAGGTGTGAGACACTGAAGGGTGCGCAGAAATCTGACTGCCGTCTCCCCAGAGCTACAGCAACACTACTTTACAAAACAACACAGGCAAACATGTCCGAGTGCAAAATCAAATCAGCTGCATACGAGCTGCGCAGAACTCCATTAATATCATGACACTCGGTGTCCTTCTCTCCTGCAGCACTTCCCATCTGAGCAGCAGCGAGGGAACACTGAGATCCTTCAGCTCTGCTCGTCCTTTCCTTCGTGTCACAGTGGGAGGCTCTGATCGAAGAGCGCACACACACACACACACACACGGACGAGCTGCTGCTCTCTGGACGCGTCATTGTCCTCACTGCCAGCAGAGGTCAGGCGCAGAGTGCACCGAAACCAGCACGGGACTACCTGCTCGCACAAAATCACTACTTGAAGTTACAAAGAAAAAAAAAATAAGCCCGTTCTTGCTAAACCTGTGTGTTCCAGCAGCTCAGAAATGAATTACGAGTCGTACAGAGAGAACGTGATAAAACACGAGACCAGATAAAGTGTCTGTCACAACCAAAGGACACAATTCAACGACTATCCCGTAAAACAGCGAACACTTTCACATCAAAGGTGTGTGAAAAAGCGACTTTTTTGTTCGTTTTTTCTAACATTTCATCTGCAAAATAAATAAATAAATACCGTAAATAAAACCACACCTCCTGATTCAACCAATCAGGACGCAGGCTGTGGAAGCGTCATCACGCTGCTGCAGGCTTGGTTGAGTCCCTCATTCAGTTTGGGTCTCAAACCCCAGCGCTGTTTCACGAGGAAGCACAAAACGATCAATATAACGAGCGTAAAGAAAGACAGCGTCTCGAGAAAAACAGTCGAGGAACGAAAGCGGTGCGTGTCCAGTCCGTGGAAGCTTGAGCTCAGTCTCGGTGACCCCTGAACCCAGCAGTGAAACTCCCCACACTGCCACCTACTGCTCAGGAGAGGAACACCGGCACAGCACTTTCTTTTATTAGAAAAGAATAAGCAGCAGCTCATCACTACGTGTCGACACGCACACCATTCCGAGTGTGCCGGATAAAACACCGGTTATCAGAACAGACACGTGGTAAGTACAAAACACTGTGGAGTTATGAACTAATGGTGTTTGGCAGGAACGCGCGCACATGCCGTGCCGATCAGTGGACAGCCGAGACGCATCGCCGTTTCCACCCGTGTCCAGCTGACCGCTGGTGTTGAAATTTCGTTACTGTTAACATCACTGTTCCTGTTACGTCCTCGTCAGGGACATAGATCAGGACACGTGAAATGTTTACAAAAAGATCCGTGGTCAAACGCGTCCCAGACCTCTTCGGCAACGTGTCTCGGTGGTTGTCCTCGGCGCCGTCTGCTGATCCGATCGCAACAAAGCATGCGTAAGAGCTACCGAGAGTTACTCAGAGTTCAGCCAACACATCAGTGACCACGGGCGTGCTTCTTTTGGGGACAGGCGATGAGGAGCGTGCAGCAGGAAGGTGGTGTATATCTGACAGACACATCATTATCACTTTGGTATTAAAAAGCACAACAACACAGACATTCCAACTGGTCTCGGTATCGAAAACGCGAGCATTGTCACGATCCTACGGACTGCAGCAGCTCGGAAGAGACACTGGATCAGAACTTAAAGCCGAAAGATGACTGATTACAGCCCTCGGCTTTAACACGGTACCCGTACAAAGGGTCAGCAATAAAGATGAAGAGAAAGAGAGAAAAGAAAACAGAGCAGAGGGCAAGAATGGCTGTTTCAAACACTAGTGAGCCAGGAGCCCCCCCCTCTCTCTGGCTCTCCTATAATAATCCCTTTCTCGCCGTTTCTTACTGTCCAGTCACTTAGCAACACACAAGCAAGTCGTGCTCTTCATTATTACCCAAGAACTGCAGAGGAACACACTGAGAAAAGGAGTGGAAATGCAGCAACTGTCCAACAAATCGGATGTGGGGACAGACTGACCAAACAGTCCTGATCTCATCAGTAATCATCTCAAAACACCCCCCCATACGTCAACTTATGAAAGAGTACCTTTATTTTATCGATTTCAAAACGTCATCACATTTACATGCCGCTTTTGAAGATTTTTAAAAAAAAAATGATTTAAAATAAATAACAACAATCCGTACTAAAACAAGGCTCAGTGAATAATAACCTTGACTGTGTCTCGCTTACTATTCACCAATATTATACAGTACATACGGGCTGCTTTTTCCATGGAATAAAAACGTGTTCTATTCCCTTCTAGTGGGTTTATTGATGGTATGCGGTATTGTTAGATCGCTTATCCTCCGTGTACGGAGAATGAGCATGCAATATTGTTCGAATATTACACGTGGTCAAGACAACACGACGTCACACTTCGGAGCTCACGCAAAGATCCAGTGACAAAACTTTTCTGCTCTGCATGCGCACGATCGTTTCTTTGTCGGCCGGGAAAGAGAGAACGCGGGGTTAATCCAGTGCTCGGATTAAGCACTAAATAAATACACTGAAAACTGAAACTAAAGACTCGCTGAACATCCGAAAGGCTACCAAAACTTCATTATACTAGTGCGTCTCAAAAAGTTAGAATACCATGAAAAAGTTCCTTTTTTTTCATAATTTAATTCAAAAAGGTAAACTTTCATATATTCTATATTCATTACATGTAAAGTGAAATATTTAAAGCCTTTGTTTTAATTTTGATGATTATGGCTTATAGCTCATGAAAATCAGAAATCCAGTATCTCAAATTATTAGAATATTCCCTAAGATCAATCAAAAAAAGGATTTACATTACAGAAATGTCCAACTTCTGAAAAGTATATTCATTTATACACTCAATACTTGGTTGGGGCTCCTTTACCATGAATTACTGTATCAATGCGGTGTGGCATGCAGGTGATCAGTCTGTGGCACTGCTGAGGTGTTATTGAAGCCCAGGTTGCTTTGATAGTGGCCTTCAGCGCATCTGTATTTTTGGGTCGGGTGTTTCTCATCTTCCTCTTGACAATACCCCATAGATTCTCTATGGGGTTCAGGTCAGGCAAGTTGGCTGGCCAATCAAACACAGTAATATCATGGACAGCAAACCATTTGGTAGTAGTTTTGGCACTGTGGCTAGGTGCTAATTCCTGCTGGAAAAGGAAATCAGCATCTCCAAAAAGCTCGTCAGCAGATGGAAGCATGAAGCGCTCTAAAATCTCCTGGTAGATGGCTGTGTTGACTTTGGACTTGATAAAATACAGTGGACCAACACCAGCAGATGACATGGCACCCCAAATCATCACAGACTGTGGAAACTTCACACTGGGCTTCAAACACCTTGGATTCTGTGCCTCTCCACTCTTCCTCCAGACTCTAGAACTGTGATTTCCAAATTAAATGCAAAATGTACTTTCATCTGAAAAGAGGACTTTGGACCACTGAGCAACAGTCCATTTCTTTCTCTCCTTAGCCCGGATAAGACACTTCTGACATTGTCTCTGGCTCAGGAGTAGCTTGATATTAGGAATGCGAAAGTTGTATCCCCTTTCTTGAAGATGTCTATTAGTGATGGGTCTTGATGCACTGACACCAGCCTCAGTCCACTCCTTGTGAAGCTCTCCCAAGTTCTTGAATCAACTTTTCTTGACAATCCTCTCAAGACTGCGGCCATCCCTGTTGCTTGTGCACCTTTTCCAGCCACCCTTTTCAGCAATGACCTTTTGTGGCTTACCCTCCTTGTGGAGGGCATCAGTGCATCAGTGATCATCTTCTGGACAACAGTCAAGTCAGCAGTCTTCCCCATGATTGTGGTTGTGTGTACTGAACTAGACCAAGAGATACACTGTGTTCATACTGTTTTACTCAAACTCGAAATGAAATATTCTAATATTTTGAGATGTTTTTTTTAATGTTTTTGTACTATATGCCATACTGATTAAAATTAAAATAGAAAAATGCTTGAAACATTTTAGTTTATGTGTAATGAGTCTATAATATATAACATTTTCACTTTCTTCAATAACTGATGGAAAATATTGAACTTTTTCACAATATTCTAAATTTTTTTGAGATGCACTAGTATATTCTTCAGGCATATTGACAAGAGAAAAACATACCAACGGACATCGAAAAACTGGAAGACAGGTTTACATCATTAAAAGCAGGCGATTTGAAGAGAAAGATGCGCTGAATTCTCGAAAGGCTACCAAAACATCACTGGATATTCTTCACGCATATTCACAAGAGAAAAACATGCCAACAGACATCGAAAAACTGGAAGAGAGCAATAGTGGAAATATTGTCAAAGTTCGACTTGGACTTTTACAAGAGGACTTCACTCAGCAAATGTTTTGAACAACTGCGATGGAACAATTAACTCCAACCAAAAGTAACTGAACTTGAACCTGGATATAGCTTGTATACAAGTTGGGCGGTCGTTAGGCTTTTTGGACTTGTACCATTTTTATTGTTAGAACTTTGACTTTGTACATGTACAAAAGATTGACAGAACACTGAATTACGTTCGATCAGAATCAGCGTTGGTAAGTTCGCGCCCTGTTCTTAACTTTTTGTAAAATCTATAACTGTTAATCAAATGTGTATGTATAATAATAATAGCTATCTTTTTTCGTGGTCTATCAATCAGATATAGTCCATTCAGCTACTCGTCTTTGACTCGTTCATAGCAATATCATGCTAGCTAAATGGAATATATCTGATATACCTGTACCACTCAACGCCAGCCAATATTCACTTCACCTTTGGTGAATAATTGTTAAATATAAATTCTCCTCCAAATTTATTTGACGAAACGAAAAACAAGCTCCAAAGCAGCACCTGAGGCGTCACTTTAATCGGAAATAGAGCTCCAAAGACGGCTAAAATGAACGTGCTGGACGTCAAAACTTTGCGTGTTGTTTGTAAGCTACTGAAAAGCCCTTTGAAAGGTTCTCAAGTGGTTATGTGACTATAGAACCTATAATGCGTGTTGGCTGTTGTATTACTGCTGGGCAACGTGTAATATTTGCCCCCTTTCTAATTTCCTCCACTTTTTGCCACATTTCTGCACCTTATTAACTGGTTTAAGAGCCTCATACAAAATCCAGTACAAATATGCTCATTCAGATTTTATGATCTACTTTCTAGTTAAATGATGCTTCGATTTAAGAGAATCAAGCCTGGGTGTGTCTACTCTAATTGAACCCAGTGATTAATGAAATTAGGTCTTGGCCAGATGTGCACTGATCCAGAAATATAATCCAAGTACACTGTGTGTTCTGGGATGTGGGCAGCATTATGTTTAAGCAGCCTGCAGTAACAGTCGCGCTGCAGAAATATGATGCATTCAAGAAAGGCTAGGGAGGAAAAGAAAAAAAACAAAAACAAACAAAAAAACCTAATGGACACAATACACTCCGATCCATTCACCTCACCTTTACAAGATCCAGCTTTGTTCCCCGGAAACGAGAAACCATGAAGGGAACCTGTCTTTCTTAGTTCGAGTCATAATGAAAAATTCCTAAATGAAGCGTGTAAAGTGAATGAACAGAAACAGACTTTAAAACCAGCCCACACTAAAGGTAATACGAGTCATTACTGAACCAGGATGCGACGATGCCCTGGACACACATTCCACAGCTTGCTTGGGTTAAAGGAGAACTGAGGACAAATATTTTATCATCAAAATTCTATTTCTCACATTTGATTAAATATCGGAATGCCTTTTTGATCGCTATTTTGTCGCTGCTATAGCAAGTTATGAGTGTTTGAAATATGCTCTGTAATATATCAGTCCATATGTCAGAGCGATGGCCGTAAACGAGATTCGTTGAGACCTGCGCGAGACATCGTAGGACGGAAGTAAAACGTACAGCGGAAATCAAAGCGACCGACTCTGTGTACGAAATCACTCTCGTTCACTACTCCCTATAGAGGGAATTACTGTATAGAGGACTATATCTAGTGAGCTCATTGGTAAAATGAAAAAACACTTTCGGACACTACTCCGTCGCGCAATTAAAAAGTGCCAGATCAGTCGGCTGGTGGGTTTTCAAAATAATAAATATGTGCATGTGTTTTTGTGATAAATCCATATTATACTAAGCGCATTTCCCACATAAATCAATACAAAGTCCCTGCATCTTTCAGTTCTTTTAAATCAAGGCTGAATACTTTTTCTTCTTTGCCGCTGCCTTTTATTCAATCACATTTGAGACTTTTAAATTCATTTCTTTCGGTGCGACCGCAATGCATGATGGGATATATTGCTTTGCTCAGTGACCGTCGTTCTGTACTACTTTTCGTGATGCATTGTGGGAGACTTCGAGTGCACTATATAGGGTGTAAATAATCCTCAGTAAGATTTCGGACAGCGCTACAAAATGGCGTCCTCACTATATAATGAGTAGGGAGCGATTTCGGACACAAGGGTTGTTAAAAGACGCGCGAGCCGTCTTTCGAACGCTGACGTAATCAAGCCGGAAGTTGTGTTTGTTTTGATAGCAATCAGGAAAGTGTGAAAAAAGTAGGCAGTAATCGTCATTTAAACTCGTTTTTGTGCAAGATTTTGTTTGGAAAACAGTTTTCAAAATGGCGGCGCTGACACTTGACGTTTCGAAGTCTCGCACAAGTCTCGTGAAGATCGCGCGGATAAGCGACGCCCGCCGTGGACCAAACGAACTAAATTCAACACGGCTAAAAACCGAATAGGCCGATAAGTATGATATTTAATTGCAATTAGTTGCCAATACGAGCCACGATATAAGGTTACTAAAACCGAAAACGTAACTGAATAACACGCGAATTAAGAAATAAAGCAAGTCTAAAAACGACTTCAGTTCCCCTTTAACTCCCTGCACAGCGTCACTGCATCTCTTTCACTCTCTCCTGTCTGTTTTCTCAAACAAAATGTACAGGATGCAGGGTTCAGCTCATAATACACACGGCCAATCTGATTCAACCCCAACTTTGGGTGAGAGGCAGGGCTCGCCCTGGGCAGGTCACCAGTCTCTCACAGGGTTAACAACCATCACACTCACACCTACAGGGGGATTTAGAGACTGTGGGAGGAAACCGGAGCACCCAGAGGAAACCCACACTGGCGTGAGAACATGCCGACTCCACACAGAAAGACCCAGTCGACCGGGAGCTTCTTGTTGGACCCTGGACCGACACTAAATTGGTAACAAATAACGAGAAACAAACCTGTGGGAAAAGACAGATGAAGGCTCTTACCTCTCTCTGCAGCACAAGCTCCTTGGTGAAGAGCGTGGCGTCCTCACTGAATGGCTCCGGTGTACCACCTGGCACGTTTCGGGACCCTCGTGGGCATTCAATACCTGTACCCAACACAGATCAGGAACAAAATTCATATGACAAACGGCCAATAAAAGGAAACACTTGGTTGCTTAAGGCAGCTGAAAATACAAGAACTATTATAAAGCTTCTAAGACAAATGTGCCTGAAAACCAAACTGTGCTTGCTTGATGGAGAAAACCGTTAATTACCGGCTATTAATTTTGCATAGATTTTCATTTCTTTTAACTTTTTGAGCATTTTTTTTTTAACAGAGGCCCAAAGATCACAGCATCTCTAGAGACAAATATCTGCCAACACGCACCCATCAGAGCACAGGGAGTTCATGAACAGCATGGCGCGTACTCTCCACTCGACTCTGTAGCTACACCGTAGACGGAGTGTTCACCTCTATTACACGACAGGACCTGATGAATGGGAAGGCAGAAACCCATCCAAAAGAGGCTATGGGTTTAAAAGCAGCTCGTTGCAGCCCTTGCATCAGCTTCTTGGCTCACTTCTCACCCGTTAACCAGCTTGTTTACTAGCTTTGTTCCTTATTAGCAGGCCTGGAGTACTCGAGTCCGACTCTTGCCCTAATTTTAAGGACTCGTGCATTAACTACATTCGGACTCGTAAATTGGAGACGAGGACTCGGCTTTTGTCTTTATTTTTTGTAACATGCCATAATAAGTTGGTATATTTATATCGACATGAATTTTGCGCAAGAGTGTCACACCTGCATCAGATAAGCAGTGAACGCCTCGCACCTGCACAGGATTAAGGCACAATCAGCACGCGAATATAAAAACGCACTTACTTTGCGAAGTATTGAGTTGCGTTGCTGACACATTACCGAGCCTTATTTCCTTGCTTGGTTTCCTGATCTCTGATTTCCTGTTTCCCGTCTTTGATTCTGCCGAGTCTACGATAGCCTGTTTGTGCCTCGCTTGACCTGTTTTACGATTTTGCCTGCCGTTCTGGATTGGTTACCCGTCTTGAATTAATAAACACACCTTCTGCACTTACATCCATCTCCCAACCATCTCTGACGGAATACTTCACACTCCCTGACAAAGAGAAGCACATTCACGTTCAGGAACAAACTAATGTTAACGGCGCTGAAACAGCCACCGTCAAATTGTGCGGTTGGAGTCTTGATCTCGGATTCGACTCGAACTTTTTTTTTTCATGATTTAGACTTGAACGCTGGGGACTTGAGACTGGACTCGGACATGAGGTTTAGTGACTCAACTACAACACTGCTTATTAGTTTTATTCACCTCGCCCGGGATGGAGTCCACCAGGGGGCGAGGTATTGTTTCGGTGGGGTTTCTTAGTTTGTTTGTTAGTTAGAGACATTACAGGAAAACGGCTGGAACACCCTTCATGAAACTTTCAGGACAGATGGGCACTGGTCTCAAATAGAACCTCCAATATTTTGAGGGTCATCCGGTCAAGGTCACCAAAAAGATCAAAATCTTTTTTTTTTTTTGCTGATATCTTCCTTCATATTCCTCATATTTACTTCAAACCAATTCCAAACGTTCATCTTTCAATTCTGCTTCCACTGATTTGCTACATTTGCTCATAGTTTTCTTAGCAGTTGGGGGTCAAGGTCATTGCTAAAATTAGCATATTTTCCGTTATAACTCAAAAACACTTAGAGACAGAGAGATGTTTAAGGACTCCCTAAAGTGAATGACGCATGAAATGGAATGACGAATGACAGGTAGTAAATTTGAACAATAAATGGTCCTTTGTCATTCAGATTCTTACAAATGGAATAACGATTGAAATCTTTAGTTTCAGACCTCCCTAGGATAAGATAAGTGGGCGCTTGGTGGGATATCAGCTTTTACAAATGGAATGACAGGGTTTCTATATGTATTGACTTACTTTGAGCTAATGTTGTCAGTGATATCACCTTTTACAAATGGAATGATAAGGTTTCTAGGTGGAATGACATACTTTGAGGCAATGTTATCAGTGATATCAAATTAACAAATGGAATGACATTGTTTCTAGGGTTAGGGTTATAGGTGATATCACTGATAACATTGCCTCAAAGTATGTCATTCCACCTAAAAACACTGTCATTCCATTTCTAAAAGGTGATATCACTGATAACATTGCCTCAAAGTATGTCATTCCACCTAAAAACACTGTCATTCCATTTCTAAAAGGTGATATCACTGATAACATTGCCTCAAAGTATGTCATTCCACCTGGAAACGCTGTCATTCCATTTGTAAAAGGTGATATCACTGATAACATAACCTAAAAGTATGTCATTCCACTTAGAAACAATGTCATTCCATTTCATGAGCTGAAAGCATGTCATTCCACCTACATTTCAATCGTTATTCCATTTATAAGAATCTGAATGACAAGGGACCATTTATTGTTCAAATCACTAGCTGTCATTCGTCATTCCATTTCATGCGTCATTCACTTTAGGGCAGGGGTCACCAAACTTTTTTCTCTGGGGGCCACATTGTCGTTCCTGACTGTGATGGGGGCCGGGGTCGGGTCAGCTATATCACATAGAATTGTATAACCCAGACAAATATGACCACCAGCAGGCCTCATTGTGTAGTAGAGATTACTAGCCTGGCACGGCCATCCCCACTACTATATCCATACTACTATATCAACACTTGATTCCTGGCACATATTTGTTTATCTTTACTAGTGGTTTGCAAAAGTAGTAATCAAGTCTTCACACTTTGTTTTAATTTGAAATACCACTGATATTCCATTTATTTATTTTCTAATAAAAATAATATCAAAGCTGTCAAGGTAAGAAACATCTGCCTAGTTGAGGTGATTGACACTGGCAAAGGTGAGTGGAAAATTATAAATTGTAGGTAGGCCTGTTGATATTATTAATAATATTAATAATAATTGTATGCAGCACTTAATAAAGGTCAAATAAATAGGCCTATAAAATAAATACATTTTAAAAAACAGTGAAATTATAATAATATGAGCAATAGATCAATAGATCACAGCAGTTGTGCTGTGACCTGCACGTCATTGCTCTCATCCATGGCCAAAGCAAAAAACTCGAATTCTGACGCTTTCTCATTCAGCTGGTCATACACGTTGTCCCCCTAATCTTCGGTTCGCCTGGTCATAGTAGGTGCGGAGAGACTCACCGCGTTGAGCGCATCCTTCTTGTCGGGACACGCCTCCTCGGCCACAGCAAGCATGCATACTTTAACAAAGTCCCCATCAGTAAACGGCTTTCCATGGGTAGCTAGTAGGTGAGCTACCTTACAGCTAGCTCAGACAGCAGCCTGGTTGATCTGGGTTTGGCGAAGGAATACATTCTGTTGTGCAGCCAGTCCGCATTTCATCCTCCGAATCCTGTCTTCTCTTGTTTGCCCTCGCAAACTAGCATACTCTTTGTGGCATAGTTCGAATTATGTGGGAGCCAATGGGAGCTGAGCTCCCATTCCCTCAGGCTCCCATGAAAGAAGCAAACTTAATTTTCTGTGGAAGTCTCTCAAATACGTCATATATCACCATAATAAGCTTGAATAGCCTATATCACCATATAAATATAAATAAAACTCATTTCATTTCCGATCACCATGCAGCCATAACTTTGTATTGAACGTGTTATTAAACCGCAACATGTACGGCTGTACTTCACCACCACACCACTATGCGCGCAAACTGAAATTTGCAGCCTGCGAAATCGAATGTGAAGTTAAGTCCGAAGAAGACTTGTCCTCTATCTCACAACGATCTTCCTTTGTTTAACAATATATATAATTATATATATATACACAATATATATAATTATATATATATACACAAATATATATATATATATATATAATTTGTTTAACTATATATGCATATGCAACACCGTGTGTGTGTGTGTGCGTGCGTGCGTGCATGCGCGCGCCTGTGTGTGAAAGCTGTGCACTGCAGTGCGCAAAAGTGCGCTGGTCCAGGAGAGCGAGTATGCATTGCTTTTTTTTTTTAAATAGAGACCCCCATAGGGTCAAATTTATAATTCGAACCCTGCTTTGTGGCGGGTTTCATAGTGACGACGCAGATTATATTCTTTGAAAACCGGCACACTTTCTTTACATACAAGACAAACTGCACGGTCCTTACACTGAACGAAAAAATAATCGGTGGTCCACTGTTCTTTAAAAGCTCTGCGCACTCTGTCAGCTTTTCACTTACCGCTAGCCATTTTGCTGTCCTGAACACTGACAGTTCTTTGCGCATGCGCTGCCTGTCACTGCTTGATCGCGCATATGACGAAAATTCGGAAAATATGAATAGTTCATTTTATAACTAAATATCAATTTTAATTGATAAAATCAACAAAATACAAGATGCAGACATGTTATTTGCCAAAAAGCAATTTAAAAAAATAGGCCATGACCACTTTTGGGGATTGCCTCATAGGGCCGGTTCAAGTGGTGGGGGGCAGAGGGGCTGGGGGGCCGGTCAAAGGGGGGTGGCGGGCCGGATCTGGCCCGCGGGCCATAGTTTGGTGACCCCTGCTTTAGGGAGTCCCAGACGTTTATCATTATCAACATACAGGAAGTCATATATGGGCTTTCATTTCACACCATGACCTTGTTTGTTTGCCTGTTAACAATCTAGCGTCTAGACGGTTACACCGACTGACTTCAAATTTTCAGGGTTGGTGGGCAATGGTCCGTAGATTACCCGATTCAATTTTGGGGGTAATCTGGTGAAGGTCAAGGTCACCCGAAAGGTCAACTTTGCGGTCAAAATAACAATTTTCCATGACAACTCAAAAACGGTTGCCGACAGACAAACGTTTGCCATTATGAGCATATAGGAAATGCCATATGGCCTTTCATTTGGCACCATGAGCTTTGACCTTGAGCGACCCTGAAAGGTCAAACTCAAGGTCACGGATTTTCAGAGGGCTGTAACTTGAAAACGGTTGATGGTAGACGGATATTTACCATTAATCAACTTATAGGAAGTGCCATATGAGCTTTCATTTGGCACCATGACCTTTGACGACTTTGAAATGTCAAACTAAAGGTCATGGATTTTCATAGGACAATAACCGGACAGCTGATGATTGAGAAACATTACCATTATTAACATATAGGTATAAAACGAGTGCTGCCGGGCGAGCTTTGCTTTGCCTGCCAACACTTGTTACAGTTATAGTACCGATATCAACCTGCTTGAATGTTAATATTCCTTTTGTGTGTGTGTGAGACCAACAGTTTGTTGCTTAGTTTTCCCTTCCAAGTTTCCTTGGTTTGCAAGCAGATAACATTGTGCACACACCTACACAACATCACGCGGGTGCTTTTGAATGTCTAGCGTCATGTAATGCACTTGGCTAATTTGCATTTGTTTTGGTTAACCATTTCAACTACAGTCTATTTTGTTATGTTGATTCCTTCGGCACCACCCATGTCCTCTCCGAGGTGAGACTAGGTTCCGTGTCGTCCTGTTGTTCTTGCGGTCAGTTAATGCCGGTCTTCTTTGTGTAGTGGAAATAAAAGCTACACCATACCCCCAAACTCCTATCCTCAGGTCACTACCATCCATCCATCCATCCATCCATCCATCCATCCATCCAACTTGCAATTGTAATCATCATTCTTGCGCTCAACCCCAAGTCCTTACATTCTATGGGCATAGAACAATATCTCTGTTCTTACATAACCTCCATCTCTTCATAAGAGCACATGGTTCATTCACATTCTATGATTCAACATTGAAATGCACTACAGAAAAGCTGCTTATTGGTCAAGACATACTTGACATGACAGCACCTTTGATCACCTGCCAGCACAGATAAATGTGGGCTCCAAGCCCCAAACTGATGAGCGGTCAGGATTTTCCTGACAATTAATTCAATACCCTACAGTAAGGTTTGTACTTGGCAGACGGATCTTTTATTGGCAGACTCTGTCTTGGCAGCCTCAAACAAATCAGACGTCCACATGCCCTCCTTCAGTGTGTCGCAACATGCGATTCGCTGACCTTAGCAAACCTCAGCCAAGACTCTTTTCTCGGTGCGCTGACTGAATCCAGTACACACCTACACAGTCCTTCGACTGTACAGAGGTTTCTATATGAATAGGACAGCCATTTCAGCAGTGTCGTCTGAGAAATCCACAATAAGCCTGAATGTTTGTCCTTAGTCAATATTTGCACTCGTTGTTTGGACCCAAAAGCTCTCGGCTGCAATCTGAGGGACTTCCAAAGTCCCCGTAAACGAACTGGAGTCTGTACACACTCCCGAAGAATAGCGAGGAAGGAATCCCTACATGCAGGACATGACTGTGGTTCCCCAACTGATATTCTATCTACGTTGGGGGAAACATTTCAGTCCAGCCTGGAGCTCAGCTGGATATCATCAATGGAGTACTTTGGTCTCGAGCAAGTATTCGGACCCATTTCATTGACCGTGGACTCCAAACATGGTCCGCGGTCAGGAGAAACCACTCTTAAGAAGGAAAGGAAGTATGAAGTCGTCTCTGCTCCTGAAAGAACAAAAGCCTTCATCCAGACCGCTACATGCTTTCATGAGCCAAATCAAACGACACATGGCCCACCTCTGAGAGAACTGACCACCTGGTCCAGTGGTAGTCAGTGGCAATTATAACAGGGTTGTTACTGCAGGTCTCAGATTTTGTTGGTGCTTTTTTTTTTAATTTGTTGCTTGTGACCTAAAACCAAATTCTGTTAAGTTTCCTGTCTGCATTTCTATCTAAAATGCTCAGAAGACACCACAAGCGACTACTTTTTTCCTCACGGTGTTATCGAAATGGCAAGACTGCAACAGGTGCCACTTCAATAAACACAGTTTGCGCTGAAACTATTTCATTAAAAGGAGAACTGAAGTCATTTTTAAACTTGCTTTATTTCTTAATTAGTGTGTTATTCAGTTACGTTTTCGGTTTTAGGAACCTTGTATCGTGACTCGTATTGGCAACTAATTGCAATTAAATATTATACTTAGCAGCCTATTCGTTTTTTAGCCGTGTTGAATTTAGTTCGTTTGGTCCACGGCAGGCGTCGCTTATCCGCACGATCTTCACGAGACTTGTTCAAGACTTCGAAACTTCAAGTGTCAGCCAGGTGTCGGTGCCGCCATTTTGAAAACCGTTTTCCAAACAAAATCTTGCACAAAAACCAGTTTAAATGACGATTACTGCCTACTTTTTTCACACTTTCCTGATTGCCATCAAAACAAAACACAACTTCCGGCTTGATTACGTCAGCATTCGAAAGAGGGCGCACACGTCTTTTGACAACCCGCGTCCGAAATCGCTCCCTACTCACTATATAGGGCACTATATAGTGAGGACGCCATTTTGTAGTGCTGTCCGAAATCTTACTGAGGATTATTTACACCCTATATAGTGCACTCGAAGTCTCCCACAGTGCATCATGAAAAGTAGTGTACAACGATGGTCACTAACCAAAGCAATATATCCCATCATGCATTGCGGTCGCGCTGAAAGAAATCAAATTAAAAGTCCCAAATGTGATTTAATAAAAGGCAGCGGCAAAGAAAGAAAGTATTCAGCCTTGATTTAAAAAAAAAACAACTGAAAGATGCAGCTACTTTGTATTGATTTATATGGGAAATGCGCTCAGTATAATATGGATTGATCACAAAAACACACACGTGTATTTATTATTTTGAAAACCCACCAGCCGACTGATCTGGCACGTTTTAATTGTGCGACAGTAACGACGTAAATACCAGCGCGACGGAGTAGTGTCCGAAAATGTTTTTTTCATTATACCAATGAGCTCACTATATAGTCCTCTATACAGTAATTCCCTATATAGGGAGTAGGGAATGAGTGAGCGATTTCGGACACAGGGAACGTTGGCAGATGTCGGTCACTTTGATTTCCGCTGTACGGTTTACTTCTGTCCTACAATGTCTCGCACAGGTCTCAACGAATCTCGTTTACGGCCATCGCTTTGACATATGGACAGAGGGAACGATCAAAAAGGCATTCCTATATTTAATGAGATAAACAGAATTTTGATGATAAACAAAAATTTGCCATCGGTTTTCCTTTAAATTTGTGCCAAACTCTGAGGTCTGAACAAATCAACAGAATTGAAGATCTTGATAAACTATGGACATTTAAAAATTTGCGCTATTCTGACGCAACAACTATGTGAAATGCGATTAAAGTATGATCATATGTTCCAAGTTGCAACGACTTCCATGTTTTCATTTCTGTGGCTACTGCCTCACAGAGGTGAAGCGAGGCAGTAGCCACTATTGCCCCTTTTCCACCAAAGCAGTTCCAGGGCTGGTTCGGGGCCAGTGCTTAGTTTGGAACCGGGTTTTCTGTTTCCACTGACAAAGAACTGGCTCTGGGGCCAGAAAAACCGGTTACAGGCTAGCACCAACTCTTTGCTGGGCCAGAGGAAAGAACTGCTTACGTCAGCGGGGGGGCAGAGTTGTTAAGACCAACAACAATAAGACCGCGAAAGATCGCCATTTTTAAGCGGCGAGAAGCCGCAGCTGTACAAACGCGAAGTCATCCATTATTATTATTATTGTTGTTGTTGCTGCTGCTGCTTCTTCCGTGTTGTTTTTGCTTTGATATTCGCGCCAAGGTTTAAGCAAATGTAGCGACGTAACTGACGTATACAGCGACGTAATGACGTATACAGCGACGTAATGACGTGGCACCGCGAGCGATGGAAAAGCAAACTGGTTCTCAGCTGGCTCGCAAGTTGAACGAGTTGTGAACCAGCACCAGCACTGGCTCCGAACCAGCCCTGGAACTGATTTGGTGGAAAAGGGGTATACGTCATCGTGTTGCAAGAATAAGTGGAACGATAGCACACTGTGGATGCGCATAAGCATTACAAATCACCAGAACGGCGAATCGTGATCTCGCGATACGAACAGCTGATCTCGCGTCATCAAAGGTACACAAGAGAGTTTGTTGAAGCTGCTATGTTGTAATGTCGTGTCATAAGAATATAAGGATGAGCAACAATAGCGAAACTTCGTAACCAATCAGCACTCATCCTGATCGAGTTCGATTACCCGTTCTACTTCTTGATAAACTTCGGAACCAATCACGAAATGAGAAACCTCATTATCACTTCGTAGTATTGGAAGACAAACGAAATTCACCTCATGGTACGCCAAGGCTACAGATTCGATAACGAGTAAGTAGTGTTTATTTTAAGAACACTTAACTTTTGATTGTCACGGCTTTTGTTTGGTCCTTCTGAAAGGTCTAAGACTGCAAGGTTTTTTTTTAAGCTTTTTGGCAGATACATTTAGGTCCATATATATTTGGACACTGACACAAATTTTTTTTTTTTTTTTACCTGTTTACTGAAACATATTCAGGTTATAGTTATATAATGGATATGGACATAAAGTCCAGACTTTCAGCTTTCATTTGAGGGTATCCACATTCAAATTGGATGAAGGGTTTAGGAGTTTCAGCCCCTTAACATGTGCCACCCTGTTTTTAAAGGGACCAGAAGTAATTGGACAATTGACTCAAAGGCTATTTCATGGGCAGGTGTGGGAAATTCCTTCGTTATGTCATTCTCAATTAAGCAGATAAAAGGCCTGGAGTTGATTTGAGGTGTGGTGCTTGCATTTGGAAGATTTTGCTGTGAAGAAAACATGTGGTCAAAGGAGCTCTCCATGCAGGAGAAACAAGCCATCCTTACGCTGCGAAAACAGAAAAAACCCATCCGAGAAATTGCTACAATATTAGGAGTGGCAAAATCTACAGTTTGGTACATCCTGAGAAAGAAAGAAAGCACTGGTGAACTCATCAATGCAAAAAGACCTGGACGCCCACAGAAGACAACAGTGGTGGATGATCGCAGAATAATTTCCATGGTGAAGAGAAACCCCTTAACAACAGCCAACCAAGTGAACAACACTCTCCAGGAGGTAGGCGTATCAATATCCAAATCTACCATAAAGAAAAGACTGCATGAAAGTAAATACAGAGGGATCACTGCACGGTGCAAGCCACTCATAAGCCTCAAGAATAAAAAGGCTGGATTGGACTTTGCTAAAAACATCTAAAAAAGCCAGCACAGTTCTGGAAGAACATTCTTTGGACAGATGAAACCAAGATCAACGTCTACCAGAATGATGGAAAGAAAAAAGTATGGCGAAGGCGTGGTACAGCTCATGATCCAAAGCATACCACATCATCTGTAAAACACAGCGGAGGCAGTGTGATGGCTTGGGCATGCATGGCTGCCAGTGGCACTGGGTCACTAGTGTTTATTGATGATGTGACACAGGACAGAAGCAGCCGGATGAATTCTGAGGTATTCAGAGACATACTGTGTGCTCAAATCCAGCCAAACTGATTGGTCAGCGTTTCATAATACAGATGGACAATGACCCAAAACAAAGCCAAAGCAACCCAGGAGTTTATTAAAGCAAAGAAGTGGAATATTCTTGAATAGCCAAGTCAGTCACCTGATCTCAACCCAATTGAGCAGCATTTCACTTGTTAAAGACTAAACTTCAGACAGAAAGGCCCACAAACAAACAGCAACTGAAAACCGCTGCAGTAAAGGCCTGGCAGAGCATTAAAAAGGAGGAAACACAGCGTCTGGTGATGTCCATGAGTTCAAGACTTCAGGCAGTCATTGCCAACAAAGGGTTTTCAACCAAGTATTAGAAATGAACATTTTATTTACAATGATTTAATTTGTCCAATTACTTTTGAGGCCCTGAAATGAAGGGATTGTGTTTAAAAAATGCTTTAGTTCCTCACATTTTTATGCAATCATTTTGTTCAACCCACTGAATTAAAGCTGAAAGTCTGAACTTCAACTGCATCTGAATTGTTTTGTTCAAAATTCATTGTGGTAATGTACAGAACCAAAATTAGAAAAATGTTGCCCCTGTCCAAATATTTATGGACCTAACTGTATATTGAGAAGCCGAGATCAAACTCCTGCTATTCGCTTTAGAGTCTTTACACTACACTTGTGAAGAAAAATGTGCTCATTAGTCCTAAATAATGCTTCAAAGACAATCCATGAACAAGTGCTTTCTTTCTTACCATTTTGAAAGTAGATCAAGTTCACGGCACTGGATTTAGAACAAAACGCAGTGAATAAAATTGGCAACCAAAATACTTCAAGTCCTGATGCTACTTGTAAGAGATGAGGCGAGTATAACTGATAAACATGTATATATGCTATATTTACTGTATGGACATGGGATTAGAAAACTATTTTATTTATAAGCAGTACCACATGTACACACAGTATCTACTTTTAAATTTACTCTCATCTTCACTGATTCGACGACACATCTACAGGACGAGGTAAACTGACTGAATCCCGGACTTCAGCGTATTATTTCACGCAAGCCGAATGAAGAGCAAAGTTATAAAACTGTCTTCGTTTAATAGAGAATGTAACTGAACTTAATATCAAGCCCCCGGTGGTTCAGGTTCCGACATGCACCCAAGTGGGCCAGCGGTTTCAAGTGGCCTGCAACAAAGGACATCGACTGGGTACCTTTGGTTCATGGTGTGTGTGTGTGAGATACCTGCCCTGGCCACGCCCAGGAAAGGATGGCAGGATATCAGACTCGCCGTTGAGAATTTTCTTGCAAACAATCTGTGATGGATAACGATTCTAAACACTTCATAGGACACACGTCAGCAGTATTATTTCCAAATGTCCGACAGCAGTACTATTACGTACTGTATAGCACAAATTGTGACTTTTAGCACCTTTGCCTATTAAAGCGGGGTCTATATGCTCCCGTCATCACTCAAGTTTGGAAACTTTGCACTTTTTTCACACAAGGAAGGAAAAAAAAATAAAAAATATCGGCCTTCTGTGGTAACTCCTGGGCATGTGGTCTGGGAATATTTCTGAAATATTAAAATCCGAAACGAGGCTTTATGTTTTTAATTAGAAAATTTTTTTTCCCCACAGGAGTGGAAAAATATACTCGTATTCAGACAAAATAAGTGACAGCCTTTGGTTTTAGGTGAGCGTTTGATTCCAGTGATCGTGAGGTTCACGCTCACTCTCACTCTCGGCAGATCGGGTCGGTGTGTGTTCTTCAGCCACCCAAACAGGACGATCTTCATTGTTCCATGCAAATCAATGTGACAAGAAACCATTTGACGTAGTGACCTCAGGCGTGTCCGTGGGATAGTGTTGCTGGGACTTTTATCCACGTTGATGTCACTGCCGCGCTGAGAAAGGTCCACAACCCAAATAGGTCCCTTTCCACTCATTGGTGACCACAAAGTGACTTTTCCTTTCTTTTTGCTGCTTCATACACGTCTGATCTCACACACAACCCTGTTGTCCTCCTGGCAATAGCCTTCTCCCATCTCTTCTTCTGAATGGAATTTTTTTCAAGCAACTTGGCTACTGATGCAACACAAAATTTCAACGACTGTGGCATCCACTGCAATCTGGTGTACTTAATCTGCCGAAAGTGTAGAAATCAACCCTGCAGGATCTGCTCCACGTATCATGGTCACACCTTGTGCAAGCCTTGAACAAGAGGGTGCGTGTGTCAGAATTGTAAAACCAGCACAGCCAAAGGGACCGTCAAGGCAGGTCTTTCAGGTTCTGTGTTCCAAAAGCCTCAAAGGTCCACCTGGTTCAGACAACCATCAGGCAGGGAGAGTCATGCCTTCAGGTCCCTATCAAGCACCCAAGTGCCCCCTAAAGGCAGGTTTAACATGGTATCGCCAACAGAGGACTTCCCATAGGATTTCCCCTTTGTACTGGAGTCTCATAAAACACCTCCCGACAAAGATGCCAATCTGATTTGGGTGGCTTTGAAAACTGCCACTTCTCTGGCAATCCTGGGAGAACCGAACGCTCCGACAACAAGCTCCCCTGCACACACTGATGGCCAGAGGAGTCTGGGGTGACCTGGTGACTGATTCAAGACTTTCTGCACAAGGTGATACACTCGAGGCCAAACGTTTACGCTAAAAGACATTCAACCAGGTCTGAAATTTCAAGGTTTTGCTTCAGTATTCTTAGATATTCCTGCAAACACCTCGTGATGTCCTGCACACTTTGAGAAGTAAGAGCTTCTTCCTCACGTGTCAGCCTTTCAGAACCTGGTGATGTCAGACTCTTCATGGTGGATGGACATACTCGGGTATCCGATGCCTCCAGCTCCTTAGTGGTGCTGTCTTGGGGTTCAGATGAACCTTTCAGAGCAAAGCTCATGTTCATTTGTTCCTCGCTCCTGAACCATGCAGCGTCTGTGCGCTCAAGATTTTTCTACTTGCGTACAGTCATTTGTACAGACGCTCGTGGTACCGTCAGTGGTTTGATAATTGCTTCTGAGGAGGAAAAGGACTTGCAGAGGTCTACAATTTCTTTTCTGAGGTCTTCGATTTCACATATCAAGGGTAAAAAGGCACGAGCTCTAAAAGGCAGACATTTTTATAATCACAGGTGCTCTGCAATTTAACTCATGATGATAACTGGCCAATCAGAAGCTTCTTAAAAAAAGGTCATCACATCATTTTTCTCTAATCTTCCAAACTGATCCATTTATTGGACCATTTTCCCTCGAAAAATAAACAAATGACCAATAAATGTCGTCTGGCCTGAACAATATTCACTCGGCGTCACTTTGGCTCTTGTTTAAATCTCACTGATGATCGTCGCTCTAAAGTTCAACTGTCCATCCATAAAGATGTCTTTAAAAAGCCGTATCAGAAAACTTTTCTGTATCAGAACTATAGTGTGTGAGAGAATGTCCTTGCGTGACCTGACCACAGCCTACCAGTGAACAGCTGTAAACCAAAAGCAAGTCTGAGCTTATACAGTGCATTGCAAAAGTATTCATCCCCCTTGGTGTTTGTCCTGTTTTGTCGCATTACAAGCTGGAATTAAAATGGATTTCTGGAGGGTTAGCACCATTTGAGTTACACAACATGCCTACCACTTTAAAGGTGAAAATTGTTGTTTTATTGTGACACAAACAATAATTAAGATGAAAAAACAGAAATCTGGAGTGTGCATAGGTATTCACCCCCTTTCGTATGAAACCCCTAAATAAGAGCTGGTCCAACCAATTCACTTCATAAGTCACATAATTAGTTGATTAAGATCCGCCTGTGTGCAATCAAAGTGTCACATGATGTCTGTATAAATAAATCAACCTGTTCTGGAAGGACCCGGACTCTGCAACACTACTAAGCAACATGAGAACCAAGGAGCCTCCAAACAGGTCAGAGACAAAGTTGTGGAGAAGTACAGATCAGGGTTGGGTTATAAAAAATATCCCAAACTTTGAATATCCCAGGGAGCACCATTAAATCCATTATAGCAAAATGGAAAGAATATGGCACCACTACAACCTGACAAGAGAAGGCCACCCACCAAAACTCACAGACCAGGCAAGGAAGGCATTAAACAGAGATGCAATAAAGACACCAAAGACAACACTGAAGGAGCTGCAAAGATCCACAGCGGAGATGGGAGGATCTGTCCATAGGACCACTTTAAGCTGTACACTCCACAGAGTGGGCGGGGCTTTATGGAAGAGTGGCCAGAAAAAAAAAAGTCATTGCTTAAAGAAAACACATTTGGAGTTTGCCCAACAGCATGTGGCAGACTCCCCAAACACATGGAAGAAGATTCTCTGGTCAAATGAGACTAAAACTGATCTTTTTGGCCATCATGGGAAATGCCATGTGTGGCGCAAACCCAACAGCCTGAGAATACCATCCCTACAGTGAAGCATGGTGGTGGCAGCATCATGCTGTGGGGATGTTTTTCATCTGCAGGGACAGGAAAGCTGGTCAGGACTGAAGGAAAGATGGATGGCCCTAAATACAGGGCAATTCTGGAGGAAAACCTGTTTGAGTTGGCCAGAGGTTTGAGACTGGGACAAAGGTTCACGTTCCAGCAGGACAATGACCCTAAACATACTGCTAAAGCTACACTGGAGTGGTTTAAAGAGAAACATTTAAATGTCTTGGAATGGCCGAGTCAAAGCCCAGACCTCAATCCAATTGAGAATGTGTGGCATAACTTGAAGATTGCTGGACACCAACACAACCCATCTAACTTGAAGGAGTTGGAGCAGTTTTGCTTTGAGGAATGGGCAAAAATCCCAGTGACTAGATGTGCTAAGCTAATAGAGACATACCCAAAGATATTTGCAGCTGTAATTGTAGCAAAAGGTGGCTCTACAAAGTATTGACTTTGAGGGGGATGAACACCTATGCACACTCCAGATTTCTGTTTTTTCATCTTAATTATTGTTTGTGTCACAATAAAAAAAAAAAAAACGCGCACCTTTAAAGTGGTAGGCATGTTGTGGAAATCAAATGGTGCTAACCCCCCAAACATCCATTTTAATTCCAGCTTGTAATGCGACAAAACAGGCCAAACACCAACGGGGATGAATACTTTTGCAAGGCACTGTATATTAAAAAAAAAAACAAAAAAAAAAAACACCATTTAAGAATAAGAAAGTAATGAAGGAGTGAAGGGATCCAAGTACTTCCTGAATGCCACGCATGTGTATACACACACACACACAATGTACATGTATAATCTTACCAGCAAGCAGGAAGGTGATGAGGCACGTCTCTTTGGGCATGTAAAGCTTGAGCCTGGAGCCACTGAAGACGTACTCCACCACAGCCTCAGAGCGGCCAGCTCTCTGCAAGAATGGCAGGAACTGCTTGGCTTTCTGGGTCTCCTGTGGAGAGAATCACAAAAAGCTGTGTTCATTTCTACCCTGTAGGCCTCCGTGTACTGCCTCGGAGTAATGAGTAAACCGCACCTTGTGGACAGTCTTTCAACGACTCTCTCCAAGCTGCTTCACAGTACGCCTGAATTTTTCCCCATATAATACTACATACATGCAAAAATTTCCTTACGACAAAAGGACCCCTCCGAGCCACTTTCAGGCTAATTCAGGGTGGGAAATCTAGATATTAATGAGTTCAGAGGGTAAGACTAAAATAGCAATTTAGATGCAAACAAGATCAACTGTGAGCTAGTGCTCACTTACGTGTCCCCCCCGCCGCTCTCGCTCATATCAGAATGCAAGGACTCTTATTATGAATGTTGACGTCAACAAATAATTACCCCTGAAACAAGTAAGTAAAGAGCAGTGTCTCTCCCTAGGGATTTCAAATAGCTTCCTGGTCAACTGTCATTTTGAAATCGTGTCAAAATCCACCCTATAGGTTTCGTAAATACATTCAGTCGGTAAACAGGAAGTCGATGTGCGACAGACCTGAAAACGGTATACGCAGTATAGAACCCCAAGCTGAAGCTCGGTACCAAAGATCAAGCAGTTGTGATTTATAATGGCTGAGAAAAGTGTTGTGAAAATTGTGTAAATTCACCCTATATGTTCTGTAAATACATTCAGTCGATGTGCGACGGACCTGAAAACGGTATACGCAGTATAGAACCCCAAGCTGAAGTTCAGTACCAAATATCAAGCAGTTGTGGTTTGTAGTTGCTGAGAAAAGTGTTACGAAAATTTTGCAAATCCACACTGTGTGTTTTGTAAATACATTCAGGTGGTAAACAGGAAGTCGATGTGGGACAGACCTGTAAATGGTATACGCGGTATAGAACCCCAAGCTGAAGCTCGGTACCAAAGATCAAGCAGTTGTGATTTGTAATTGCTGAGAAAAGTGTTGTGAAAATTGTGTAAATTCACCCTATATGTTCTGTAAATACATTCAGTCAACGTGCAACGGACCTGAAAACGGTATATGCGGTATAGAACCCCAAGCTGAAGCTCGGTACCAAAGATCAAGCAGTCGTGATTTGTAGTTGCTGAGAAAAGTGTTACGAAGATTTTGTAAATCCACGCTATACATTAAGTCGGTAAAAAGGAAGTCGATGCGCGACAGACCTGAAAACGGTATACATGGTATAGAACCCCAAGCTGAAGCTCGGTACCAAAGATCAAGCAGTCGTGATTTGTAGTTGCTGAGAAAAGTGTTACGAAAATTTTGTAAATCCACGCTATATGTTTCATAAATACATTCAGTCGGTAAACAGGAAGTCGATGCAGGACACACCTGAAAACGGTATACGCGGTATAGAACACCAAACTGAAGCTCGGTACCAAATATCAAGCAGTCGTGATTTGTAGTTGCTGAGAAAAGTGTTACGAAAATTGTGTAAATCCACGCTATACATCAAGTCGGTAAACAGGAAGTCGATGTGGGACAGACCTGTAAATGGTACACATGGTATAGAACCCCAAGCTGAAGCTCGGTACCAAAGATCAAGCAGTCGTGATTTGTAGTTGCTGAGAAAAGTGTTACGAAAATTTTGTAAATCCACGGTATATGTTTTGTAAATACATTCAGTCGGTAAACAGGAAGTCAATGTGGGACAGACCCGAAAACGGTCTACACGGTATAGAACCCCAAGCTGAAGCTCGGTACCAAAGATCAATCAGCCGTGATTTGTAGTTGCTGAGAAAAATGTTACGAAAATTGTGTAAATCCACACTATATGTTTCATAAATACATTCAGTCGGTAAACAGGAAGTCGATGCAGGACAGACCTGAAAACGGTATACGCGGTATAGAACACCAAACTGAAGCTCGGTACCAAATATCAAGCAGTCGTGATTTGTAGTTGCTGAGAAAAGTGTTACGAAAATTTTGTAAATCCACACTATACATTAAGTCGGTAAACAGGAAGTCGATGTGGGACAGACCTGTAAATGGTACACATGGTATAGAACCCCAAGCTGAAGCTCGGTACCAAGTGGTTATGATTTGTGGTTGCTGAGAAAAAGTGCGTTTTGGATGGACGGACAAAAGGTAAACCAGTAGAATAAGAATATCGCACAGGATGTTTCGTACCTCAGGTCGTATGATCAGGAATTTGTGTTTGTTCTCGGTATAATGCGTTTCTGAAGGGAAAGCAGTGGTTCAGTGAACAGCTAACCTTGAGCACCAACTTCGGTTGGTGAACCTTAGTGAGGTCAGAGAGGAGAGCATGGGTGGGAGGCAGAGGAGAGAATTTGCTCCAGACTTTATCAACCAAAGCTTCCTCGGTATGGCCATGCCTTACAGACAGCTCATAGACAGCTGTGTTGTTGTGCTATTTCAATATTATTAATTACCCAGCAAGCGTCATTGACAAAACTTGAAATAGTAGCGAATATGATCACGTGGACTGCATTAGCAGTTTTATGCTTGTATTTGAGGGTATACAAAGCCTACTGTCCGTTCAACAACTCAAAAAAAAAAAACAAAAAACCCACTGTCGTGTAAATACAGAAATAGAAACCCCAATACTCCAATATGTAAATACGAGTTTGATGCAAACTTCAAATTGCAGCTAACAATGATGAGAATTAAATAAAAGATAAACATTTAAGTGGTATCGTTAATACCCGCAGTCTAACGAACTGATCAAACTCCGTGAACAATTTAAAAAAATAATAAAATAAAATACGATGACTGCAATTAAAGCAAGCTTTGTGGTTACTGTTTCTAATCTCTGTCACATATACCTGAAATATGTGTTTACTCCAAGTAATGGCACTGAGTCTTTGTGTGAAAAGGGAAGATATAAATTCAGTTATTACTTGCTCATCATCCCAATCCTGACAGCGAGTGGTTTTATCGAGATGTACGCAGCTGCTGAAAGACTGGGCATGCCAGCTTAATTTAAGTGAAACTGCTTCCTGCGAGACAGCCTGGGCCAAAGAGAGCCACCCACTCCAGCTGGAAATATCCTACAGCTGTGACACTCACTGTACAGAGAAAACGAAGAGGTGGAAGGACTTTTTTTTTTTTAAATAATGTATATAAAAATATATTTTTGGATTTTTTAATACGAGAGGCAAGCATGGCTGAAAACAGCTAATGTTGAACTCTGTGTGTACAGAAGTTTACATACACTCATCATGGACAAGTATAGGATACAGTAGCAATTTGGCAGCACTCACTGGACTGACCAACACAAGAGTACAATGGGAAAGTCCCAGGAGCTCAGTGCAGATCTGACAAAGAGGATCAGAGATTTACACACAAAAATGTCTCAAGGAGCCGTTTCTAAACGACTACAGGTTCCAAGATCGTCGGTTCAAACAACTGTACAAGGTAAGCACAAGGTACTGGAAGGTGTAAACACTCTGCTGGAAGAAGACCCAAACGGTCCGCCTCAGTTGACAGGAAATTGGTTCGGATGGTCAGGAACAGCCCAGGAATGACCTGGGCACAGACCTGGAAGCTGCTGGAACACTGTCTACAGTCGAGTGAGTTTTACATCCGTCCTTGCTCCAAAATCTACACAAGCTCGACTAAAGTTAGCAGCTGACCACATGGACAAAGAAAAAGCCTTCTGGAGGAAAGTTTTATGGTCAGATGACCACAAAGACCAGAGGTATGTTTGGAGAAGTAAAGGTGATGTATTCAGCCCCAAGAACCCTGTACCAACTGTTAAACGAAATGGATGGAATAATGGCTGAGGAGGACCACCTCAGACTTCTTCAGCACAACCTCAACCCATCAGCTAGGCAGTTGAAGCTTGGACACCGTTGTGTGTTCCAACAGGACAACGACCACAAACGCATCAGACCAGGTTGTGGAATGGATAAAACAGGCTAACATTAGCTTTTGGAATAGCCTTCCTAAAGTCCTGACCTCAACCTCACAAAAATATACGGCCCGTCTCAGGTCGGTACCTGGAAACACACTAATTTAATACGAGTCTACCAATTCTGCCAAGAAGCGTGGTCAAATATCCAACCGCAATCCTGACAAAAGCTTGTCAATGGTGACCAAAAGCGTCTGGTCAAAGTGAAACCTGCTCAGAGATGATTTAGATCCTGTGATGACTTCAGAAAACTCGGAATAAATTACAGCTTGTGTACCAAATTCTTGTTTCTTATTCATGTTGTACAATCGCTCTGCCAGAGAAAAAGAGTAGTTCAAAGCCCAGTAATGGCATGAGATTCACGTCCATGATGAGCGTCTGTAAACTTCTAACTTCACTTGGATAATATTCTGGCTTCCTAAAGACGGTCGTCTCAAAAGCAAATAATGCGCTCGTGTAAAGCACTGCACAGAATACAGGCCTGAAGATCACGAACAACACGAGCAGCTTCTTCAAACACACACACCGATGTAGGACAGACAGGGCGGGGCAGGCGGAAAGTGAGCAGACGCTGAAGAGAAACGTGAAGTTTAGAAGAAAGCAACAACCTTTTCAATCAAACTAAATGAATGTGTTTCCATGACGTGAGAAGAGTCCATCTTTCCTCATTATGCAGTTAAACAACTTCACTGGGCCAAGCAAAATTTAATCTTCATCTGGTGCACAGCCCAGTCAGAGAGCGCTGCCAGCGTGGCACTGGCCCCTGGCACATCTGGACAACATCTGTACATCAGAGATTATTAATGAGGTTTATTAAATTATGCTGATTTCATCCCATTAATGTGAAGGGAAATAAACTGGTCCCATCATAAACCTACAGTCAGAGGACACACTCTCGGAGTTTTCACAAACACAAAGTCTCATCCAAAAGGATGCTGCTTTGGTTTTGTGCAATTTAAAAGAAAAGGAAACCCATTTTTAAAATACAGTTTTGAAGAGAGATTGTGATATAAACGAACAATTCATGTGAATAACTGAAAATAAGGAGCTCACACAACTGAGAGATCGGGCTCCGAAAGTCAGTTTCTATGCAGAATGGATGATTTCACGGAGGCCACCATTGAAAACATTTTAACCAATCAGAAAAATCCTCGTGATCGTTTCCGGCAGCGCCCTGACGTCATTTGGGTGCAAGACACGGAAGCGCTGCATAGCGAGTCAGACTTGAAGCTGCCCCTGGCTGGAGATTATTTCATTAAAAGTTTATATGAAAAAAAAAACTGAATTCCATTTCTCTAAGAAAAAAGTGGAGGGGGAAAGATAATACTGATGTCGCTGATAAACAGCGAGGGAATAGTGAACAGCTGATGTGACTGAATAGGGGAGGGAACTCTTCATATTTATATCCCCGGTACAAGTAGTGCTGCCGTGACGGCCTCGTTCTGCGGACTGTAACCTTGCTAGACAATAATAATAATAATAAAAAAATTTATTTATAAGCGCCTTTCAAGGTACCCAAGGACACTGAACAGTAAAAAAACAAACAATAAAAAGCAAAACAATAGGATAAGAACAACAATAATATCATGAGAAATCAATAATAATAATAACGTTATTAAAAATCAGAGAGAAAGTTGAGCCCATAATGCTGTATTATGTGGCCAAGAGGGAGGATGTAATATTACAAATAGTAAGGGTCCCAGGACAGAGCCCTGAGGGACACCAAAGAGATGTATTTTTAGCTGTTTTTTGAAAGTGGACAGTGTTGAGCATTGGCTAGTGGCAGGGCATTCCACAGCTTAGGGCCATTAACACTGAAAGCCCTGTCACCCATAGAGCAGAGCCAAGAGTAAGGGACTGCTAATAGGTGGACATCTGTGAAGCGAAGATTTAGAAGTAGCTGATATGGAGTTAGGAGATTTGATAAATAGGGAGGGGCCAGGTTATGTAGGGATTTGTAGACAAGCAGGATAATTTTGTACTGGATGCGGTATTTGACTGGGAGCCAGTGCAGGTTGTAGAGAATAGGAGTAATATGATCCTAGGGCCTGGTGTGAGTACCCACCCTAGCAGCTGAGTTTTGGACATATTGCAGCCTATTTAGTCGCTTGGCTGGGATGCTATCGAGTAGGGCATTGCAGTAGTCCAGTCTTGAGGTGATAAAAGCATGTATAAGCATTTCAGCTGCAGATGAAGTTAAAGAGGGACGGAGTTTGGAGAGACTTTTCAGGTGAAAGAAAGCTGTTTTAGTAATCTTTTTAATGTGCGAGTCAAAAGAGAGAGTAGAGTCCAGAATAACACCCAGATTTCTTACTTCAGCAGTAGTGAAGGTGAAATAACCAGGAATAGATAGCTGTGAGTGCTCCAGTTTTTTCAAGATAGAAGGGGTGGAAATAAGGATGGCTTCTGTTTTGTCTTGATTTAATTTAAAGTTCTGCACCATCCAACTGTTGACTGCATTTAGACAGTTGACAAGATTGGACGGAGGGAGTGGGTGAGAGGGTTTGGTCTGAATGTAAATTTGGGTTCCATCTGCATAACAATGAAAGTTGAGCCCATAATGCTGTATTATGTGGCCAAGAGGGAGGATGCATATTACAAATAGTAAGGGTCCCAGGACAGAGCCCTGAGGGACACCATGAAGGAGGGGTGATTTAGGGGATCTAAAGCCTCCAACTGACACAAACTGTTCTCTCATGGTAAGATAAGATTTGAACCAGGCTAAAGAAGAACCAGTGATGCCAAGCAGAGTTTCTAAGCGGCTCAATAAAAGATTGTGACATACAGTGTCAAAAGCTGCTGTAAGGTCGAGGAGAACAAGTATACTGACATGGCCAGTGTCAGCAGCTAACAGCAAATCGTTGACAACCTTGACCAGGGCAGTCTCGGTGCTGTGCATGGCCCTAAACCCAGACTGAAACTTCTCCCAAAGATTGTATTGGGCTAAATGCTCTTGGAGCTGACTGGCAACAATACGCTCTAGGACTTTTGCAATGAAGGGGAGATTGGAAATGGGGCGATAATTTTTAAAATCATCAATAGCTGCTCCAGGTTTTTTCAAGACAGGAGTGACGGCTGCTGTTTTGAGAGCCTGAGGGACTAATCCAGTTGAAAGGGACGAGTTTATTATCTTGACCAGCAGGGGGCAGAGAACTGGCAGGCAAATCTTGACCAAAGGGGTGGGCATAGGGTCGAGGAGACAGGTGGTAGGCCTGGATTTAGATGCTAAGCCGAGGACATACTGCTCATCGACTAATGAGAAAGCGGAGAAAGATCCAGCTGGTGGTGGACAGGGAAAGGGGACATTAGAGGGAGTGATGGAAGTGGATTTGATCTGCTTGTATATAGAGCTTAGAGCACGGGCTTGAACCGTGGTGCAAGTATTGGATATCATCATCAAGTTTTCAAATTGCTGTGAAAAACCGGGGTGACGCAAATACTCCAGGGATTTTCTGTCTGGGTTTACTCCCATAGGTCCGCCGCGTTCTGCAACACTAGGGGCGACGCTAAGAGCCACGCGGACGGTCTTCGGCATGAGAGAGGCTAGATAGAGGGACCACTTGCTGACAAGTTGGTCCTATATTCCGCATCGCATGCCGCTGGTATGGGGAGACCAGTCTGGGATGCCACGATGACGATCGGCAACCAGAAAGGTACTACTCCTCCAGGGACCTTGCACGCGCTTGACAACTCTACTATCGAGAAGATGGACGACTTCAAATACCTTGGCAGTTGGATGAACACTGCTCATGACATCAACTCCAGAAAGGCCAAAGCGTGGGGCGCCCTAAATTCTCTAATCAAGGTGTGGGCTGCCCCGCTGTCTAGAGACACAAAGGTCAGAGTGTTCAAGGCCTCAGTCGAATTCATTCTTCTCTATGGATCCGAGTCTTGGTCTCTAACGAGAGCACAAGAGCAATCCTTGGATGGCACGTACACCCGCATGCTCCGCAGAGTGTTCAACGTCAGCTGGCAGGACCATTGGACAAACGACCGCCTGTACGGTTCCCTACCATGCCTCTCGACCATAATCGCCAAACGCCGTCTGGCATTGTCCGGCCATGTGTTTCGTCACGATCAACCTGCCGCACAAGTTCTCTTGTGGGAGCCTGAGGCGAAGCGCAAAGTCGGTCGACCACGTACCACTCTGAAAACGGTCCTCGAGCGAGAGACGGGGTTGAAGGAAGATCAACTCCGAGCAGCTATGCTCGACCGGCGGGTCTGGGATAGGATATCTTATCAAGTCACCGGCTCGCTGGATGACAGATGATGATGTATATAGAGCTAATTTTGTTTTGAAAAAATTCAAGAAATTTACAACAAAGATCAGTGGAAGGAGTAAGAGGAAAGTTTTTAGCAGGCAAGAGAAGTTTGTTTACAGTAGAAAAAAGGGCTCTAGGGTTTCCTTGGCCTCTGGTAATGATGGTGGTATAATAGCTGGTCTTGGCATCAATTAGAGACTCTTTGTAGGCAGAGACATGGTCACTGTATGCCAGCGCATGAACTGTCAGGCCAGTTTTACGACCAAGTCTCTCCAGCTGCCGACCAGCAGCCTTCATTTTACGAAGCTCAGGTGTGATCCACGGAGCAGAGTGAAAGAAAGAGACAGTACGCGTCTTCAGGGGGGCAAGGTGATTGAGAGAGTCAGCAAGGTGAGAGTTGTAGAGCATGACTCCTCAGGGGATGAGTTTAATGATTTAATGGTCAGAATAGGATGTAGTGTGTCAAATAAATCAGCTGTAACCATGTTTTTTGTGTTCCTGTATGTGATGGTGCAAAATGCACGCCTGCGATGGAGAGGACAGCAATATTAAATAAAATAGCCACGTGATCCTACAAACAGATCTGCATACAATCTGACTTACCTAAATCTGTCCAAGAGGCAAGTGCGTGAGTTTTTACACGTTCCTGAAAGCATAAGCACTCGTTAGCACGCTTAGCATGCTCTCGACTCATTCATGAAAAACTTCCTCATCCAGACGTCACCAGGCTAGCCTACCGTAATTACCGTAGTAGACAGTCCAACCCCCGCGGCAACACAGACAGAGGGTAAACAAACACTGCTTTTCGCAGCTCGTGTGCTCGGAGCATTTTGAAGAGAATTGTTTCACTCCAATGCATTACGGCATTAGGAATACCGTACAAGCCAGCGCTGAATCCAGATGCGCTTCCCACAATCTTCGGCCAAAAAGCGGACAAGACGACACGGTCAGTAGTCCGCAAAAGAGAAGTTCAAAGGGTAAGAAAACACTTTTTTATTAAGCGTGATATGTTATTTTGAGTTCCTTTGGGCATAAACGTAATAATTGCTGATGCGGCTTGATGTTTGTTGGGTGTCTTGCTTTGATTTCGTGTCGTCAGAAAAGCCTCAGTAATGACTAACTAAAACAACTATAAATATTGTTCACTTGTGTGCAACTAACTGACGTGGTAATGCTTGTTAATCATCATGATCATCGTTATTCGTGTCATTGTCCGAAATACTCGAGGCAATCAGTGAAGAAATGTCGCTGGCGCTATGGTCCATTTTGTCGAATACGGCCGTGTCATGTCAGTGACGTCACGCTTTACGGAAACCGTTCGGAGTTCTTTTAGGTTTGCAGGAATTTGTTTGTGGAATAGCCGACCTCCATCACTGCAGTCGAGTCAAACGTGATCATTTTAAGAAACAGGTGAAACAGTTTTCATGGAGGAGTAAATTCCAAACCCAGTTTTATGATGTGCATATAACTCATTTTTAATCATTTTGGTGCTGTTTCTGTAATCTACTTGTACTCTGTGATAATTACAGTCAGCATATATTTTTTGCTTATAACTTATCACTGTTTATAAAATTGTGAATTTATTATTGTCTCTTATATTTTATTGTTTCCTACAGTCATCAAGAGGACCACATTGGAAATAAGTGTATTTTCTATGCTGTGCTGTCCTCGGTATCTTTTAACATGTATGAATTTTACCCAATAAATCCATACCATACCAGCAGCTCGGGTGTTTCTGGCAATATTTCTGCCTTTTTTGTACAAGTGCATCTTCCTGTAATATTCACATGAATCCTGTATAGTAAAGCAGTGTTTGTTCACCCTTTTTCTGCATTGCCGCGGGGGTTGGACTGTCTACTACGGTAATTACGGTAGGCTAGCCTGGGGATGTCTTGATGAAGTTTTTCATGAATGAGTCGAGAGCATACTAAGCGTGCTAATGAGCCGTATAACACATAGTTTCAGCTTCGTTTTACAGGTGAAGAGTTCAGATTTGTCCATAAGTCAGGGTTGCAGCTTATTAATACACTATTTCAGATGTATAGTGAAAAATCAGCCTTGCGCCCAAATGACATCATGCATCACTCTTCCAACAGGCAACATGGCAGCCTCCTGGTGGCATTAGAGCAGCGATACAAAAACTTTCTTATAAATGGTCAAACATGCCTGAAAAACTTTCTTACGGGCTCTCGATATTACCAGCTACCAAACCATGCATGTATTTACTTTGCATTTTCTATTCCTTTAAATGATTACTCAGGGCTGCGAAATGGAAAAAGTAAAATCCGAGGAAAAGCTGAGGGTATGGAGTCCACGTGGCCCCAGAAACCAAGTAAATCTTGCATCAAATACAACCCCGATTCCAAAAAAGTTGGGACAAAGTACAAATTGTAAATAAAAACGGAATGGAATAATTTACAAATCTCAAAAACTGATATTGTATTCACAATAGAACATAGACAACATATCAAATGTCGAAAGTGAGACATTTTGAAATTTCATGCCAAATATTGGCTCATTTGAAATTTCATGACAGCAACACATCTCAAAAAAGTTGGGCCAGGGGCAATAAGAGGCTGGAAAAGTTAAAGGTACAAAAAAGGAACAGCTGGAGGACCAAATTGCAACTCATTAGGTCAATTGGCAATAGGTCATTAACATGACTGGGTATAAAAAGAGCATCTTGGAGTGGCAGCGGCTCTCAGAAGTAAAGATGGGAAGAGGATCACCAATCCCCCTAATTCTGCGCCGACAAATAGTGGAGCAATATCAGAAAGGAGTTCGACAGTGTAAAATTGCAAAGAGTTTGAACATATCATCATCTACAGTGCATAATATCATCAAAAGATTCAGAGAATCTGGAAGAATCTCTGTGCGTAAGGGCCAAGGCCGGAAAACCATACTGGGTGCCCGTGATCTTCAGGCCCTTAGACGGCACTGCATCACATACAGGCATGCTTCTGGATTGGAAATCACAAAATGGGCTCAGGAATATTTCCAGAGAACATTATCTGTGAACACAATTCACCGTGCCATCCGCCGTTGCCAGCTAAAACTCTATAGTTCAAAGAAGAAGCCGTATCTAAACATGATCCAGAAGCGCAGACGTCTTCTCTGGGCCAAGGCTCATTTAAAATGGACTGTGGCAAAGTGGAAAACTGTTCTGTGGTCAGACGAATCAAAATTTGAAGTTCTTTATGGAAATCAGGGACGCCGTGTCATTCGGACTAAAGAGGAGAAGGACAACCCAAGTTGTTATCAGCGCTCAGTTCAGAAGCCTGCATCTCTGATGGTATGGGGTTGCATTAGTGCGTGTGGCATGGGCAGCTTACACATCTGGAAAGACACCATCAATGCTGAAAGGTATATCCAGGTTCTAGAGCAACATATGCTCCCATCCAGACGACGTCTCTTTCAGGGAAGACCTTGCATTTTCCAACATGACAATGCCAAACCACATACTGCATCAATTACAGCATCATGGCTGCGTAGAAGAAGGGTCCGGGTACTGAACTGGCCAGCCTGCAGTCCAGATCTTTCACCCATAGAAAACATTTGGCGCATCATAAAACGGAAGATACGACAAAAAAGACCTAAGACAGTTGAGCAACTAGAATCCTACATTAGACAAGAATGGGTTAACATTCCTCTCCCTAAACTTGAGCAACTTGTCTCCTCAGTCCCCAGACGTTTACAGACTGTTGTAAAGAGAAAAGGGGATGTCTCACAGTGGTAAACATGGCCTTGTCCCAACTTTTTTGAGATGTGGTGTTGTCATGAAATTTAAAAATCACCTAATTTTTCTCTTTAAATGATACATTTTCTCAGTTTAAACATTTGATATGTCATCTATGTTCTATTCTGAATAAAATATGGAATTTTGAAACTTCCACATCATTGCATTCCATTTTTATTTACAATTTGTACTTTGTCCCAACTTTTTTGGAATTGGGGTTGTACAACATTCTTAGAATCTCCTGAAAAAAGAGAAGACTGCGCCCAGAATGTGCATATTTTAATGATTTTTAGACAGCTTTGTTTTGACATTAAAACTATCCATCAGTATTTTTTCATAATATTGAAAAAAAAAAAGAACGTGACTTGAAATAAATTTCTTGCTTCTAAACCAACATGTACGTTAATTAAGAACAGTTTAGCTACATGGATTAAATGAAGATTGAAAAATACCGACAGGCATTTCAAGAACCATCGGAAAACCATTTAGAAAGCTTATAAAACCAAGTAAAAAGATCAATAACGTACGTTTGTTTTAAAAAGGTCACTTTAAGACTCGTTTTATTTCTTAGATATATCTGTGTGTGTGTGTGTGTGTGTGTGTGTGAGTGAGAGAGAGAGAGAGAGAGAGAGAGATCATGCTAAGGCTATCATGCTAAATGCATTTACACGACGATCAGCATGGCAAATTAAAAATAAGAGTTATAAACGCTAATAAACATTTCGTAAGAAGTATCATGCATGATCAACAGACAAATCTGAAAACAAGATAGATAAATACCTGCTAATCTGTAATTTGACAGCTTTAATTTCACCGCTTTTGCGTGCTTCTTTCCCTGCACCGATCCGTATTTTACATCCTGATGGTATAGCGTGCAGTACGCCTCGCCTGGTTCCTTGATCTTTCGGATGTGTTCATAAAGATATTTGTTTCCGGCTTGAAATTCCAGCCGCTGCCAATTCAACGGATTCTTGATACCGTTTTCCTGGTCTACTTTTTTCACGTCGTCATTAATCGCCATCCTCCCTCCGTACGATGTCACAGACGTACCGAAAAAATCTGGCATCACCATTTAATCGCACGCTATATTGTCAACACGTGTTTGAAAAGAGTAAACCGAAAATGATAAGAAAGAAATCTGGGTCTGTCTCAGAAACTGGGTACTGTGGGGGTACCCCACTAAATATACTCAGTCAATAAACTATACAGTTTTGAATGGCGATGTTGGTTTTAATTTGAAATAAAACGATGAAAGAAATAATACAGATAAAACTAAAACTTTGATGTGAATATTCAGAATTTGGCAAAAATTCTGCAAACTTGTGGAAAAATGGCGGCTTGATCTGGGACATGATAAATGGTTGACGACATCGCATTCCCTTAAAAAGGTTGTAGTTCACTGAAAAGTCTACAGTTATCACTAATTGTATTTTAAGTTGCAACTTTATACACCTAAGGATCGGTGCGCTCACAGAATAATCATAACCGTAATAAAACATCATGCAAAATATTTGATCACCTTCATAACGCCATTTTCCGCAAACCCAAAATTAGATCGTGTGTTTTGATCTAAACGGAAAACCTCAGGGTCGAGGTCACTACCTCACCAAAAGTAGTAACTTAAAATCACTACGCCGTATAAAAATGTAGTTATAAATCTGCGATTTTGTTTTTAAAACGAAAGCTGAAAGTTAGGTATAGAATACGTTTCTTACAGAATATGTTACGATGGTAGCTGGTCTTGTATGAATTTCTGAGCTATAAAATGAGTTGTGGTCTATTTTTTACTGTAGCGTGTTATTTGTGTGCGGGGAAGGACACACATTAACAATTTGCATGTGTAGAATGGAATTTTCCACTCCAGCAGTTAGAAGTTGATCGTGCTTCCATTTGCGGTCTTTCTGTTACGCGGGTGATCTGTTCGGACGTTATCACTGAAAAGGTGAGTTTTGACAGTTTTATTTTGCTTTAGTCTTGCAGTATAAGGCAATAGAATGTTTCTTTTTCTTCTTACTTTCATATTTCGTAGTGTTTGCGTATTTTTGGCGAATATATTTTGCAACCATGGTCAATTTAGATTGAACTTTTGATAGAATCTACGGCCAGTCATTTTGCCCCGCCCCCGCCTCGTGCTCCATCCGGTGCGGTAGTGATGTCCCGTTGCTCGCGCGCCGCAGCAGAGACCCGCGCGACCTTCAGCCGGTACAGTTGCTGTTCTTTTACCACCGCCGTTATTCTCATCTTTCCGGTGTGTTCTTGATTTTTCCATTGTTTCCTATTTCGCCGTATCAAATACCCAAAATGTATCATATTATTCATATTTAAGTGAATAATCAATTCAGTCATCATAACTTGGCGTTTTTAACCCAAGCAATCAAAAAGAGGAAATTTATTCAATATTTTCACTCATCTGTGAAGGAGGGGCTTTAATTCTTCATTATTATTTTATATGGAAATCAATTTTACAAAAGCATTTGAATTGTAATCCAAAAAAATTTTCCACAGTGGAGGCCAGATAAAGCAAGATGCTATCTTTATTCTTATTAAACATGACAAAAGAAACATTGAGTGTTAGGTAAATGCAAAAAAAAAAAAGTAAAATTAGAAAATTTATTTTTTGAGCATAATGTCCCAAATGAGAGACCAGTTTCTGAGACGGACCCATATTTTTTATATATATATATATATATATATATATATATATATATATATATATCCCCCCCATCCAGTAAACAAACAATGCACTCGTCTACATTTATTTATTTATTTTGCAAAAATGGTATTTTTGTGATCAAATCTGCGGAATTCTGCTGATTTTTCACGACCCTGTTACTGGATTACAGAATATAAAGTTAATTGTTAATGTGAGATGTAGTTGGCTGTTTTTGCGCTCTCCCTCCCTTTGGTATGAAACGAGTTCATTATAACCAGATGTGTTTCGGGGTACCTTACACACGCACACAGCCTGGGAGAGAGGGCCTCCTATATGCCTTGGGTTCCTGCAGGACCACTGCATACACACATGTGAATACTCGATCATATGGGCAGTAAACGATGTCACCAGCTGAGAACTTGGACTTTTCCCCCCCAAAAAAATGAAAAATAAAGTAAAAAGCTGGACCTGAAGAATTGGACTGGTTCCGGCTGTAAGACGGCCTGGACGGTCTCAAAGGTCTTGCAAAAGAACAATCCAGCAAGGATCTCCAAGAAGATCTTTCTAGATGCACCGGTTTTGTTGTATGAGCTAATAGTACTCGGTTTTGTATTTTGAGAACGTGGTTTATCATTTATATGAACTTGAGTAAACTAGGGCGACAATTATCGACACCTTAACGATCTTTTGGCTGTTGCAAAAGTCGAAAAGACCTTTCAGTATGTAAACTGTGCATTAATAATTACTCAAACTTCCACGGGGGGGGGGGGACAAGAGTTGATTCCTGATTACTTCGCATATCAGATCATGTGACACCGTTCCACAATTACTGACACCTTTGTACACAGTTATCGACACCGTTCCACAATTATTGACACCCAGATGATTAATTATATTAAAAAATAAATAAATAAAATATTCGGTATGAAGTTAACAAAACATTTTTTATTTAAAATTTGTTTTACGCAGACTTCTATTTAGTACAAAATATCTACATGTGTGTTACGTAGGTGTTTACGTAAATGAGGAAGTAATTCTAATGTTGGTAAACAAAGGAACTGATAAATGTTTAACCTGCGTCAGAAAATCTTTCTGTTCCACTTTTAAAGTGCATATTCTGGACCAATTTCGTGTTTGTTTTTAGATGAAAGCATGTCCCTTTACACACTCATCCAGAAGGGTAATTTTGCACAAGGCCGTCTGTCTACAGCAGAAAATAATAAAATAACAAAACGCGTCTGGAAAAATCCCAAGGGAGTCTGGAGCCAGATTCGTGACGTTACCTGCGGAAGCGCCAGCAGGCTGCGCGAGCTTTGCACGGTTTCAGTGCACAGCCTGTGTAGACCAAGCGCTCCCATTTCTCTCTCATTGTCCGGTCTTTTGGGAAACGATGAGTACTAATCCCATCAAGATTGGTGTTGCTACACCCTCCTACGATACATCTGTTAACCATTTTAATAATTACGTGATAACGTTGAAGAAATGTGCAGAAAACCACCAGGTCGTTTTCTCATAAACAAGCCAGCGCTGACGTAGGATTCAGAAGGAGGCGTCCCGCACGCGACGTCACGAAAATCAGTGTTTGCCAGGAAATCCAAATGCCAAGTTTTTTCAGAGGTGGACCAATTCACCTCAAATGGCTTGATTTCAACTGAATTTTTCTGGTATTGCACAAGGTAAAAAAAAAAAAATTGCACAAAATGCAACAGATATTTGACCAAAGTTTAATATAAAATAGGAGAATTACACTGATCTTGCTCCTGAATTTACCCGTGATATGCACTTTCAGTATTTTCGTAGATCGCATTTTGTTAATCATTATTTGTTGTTTTTGTATTCATTTCTAGTTTACCAATAAATATCAGCAGGAAATTGACATTGTAACCACATGAAAATCCACGTCAACGGTCACATCTCATTCCTCGAACCAAAATATAAAATGTCTACTGATATTGTAATATGTGGTAGATATTTACAACAAACTGAAAAAAAAAAAAACATTCTGAATGGAATAGAAAAATCTGAATATTTCAAGCATGTAATTTTTTTTTATATGCTAGGAATTTAATTCTGCTCTACAAAGATCGATCCATAACAGTTGTAAAAGTCACTTAATTCCACAGGGTATCGATAATGGTGGACACCGGTGAAAGTGATCACTATTATCGATACCTCACGTGACTTCTCAAACGCGCGTTTAGATACAAAATGGTGACTGTCAAACGAAAGAGTAAGGAACGAAGTAGGTTTCGACGAGATCATCATGAAATATCGGTGAATTTGATCAGTAAAAACATGCCCATGATCTTTCCACTAGAGGTCTGCGCGGGACAGAATTTTCAGTCCCGCTCCCGCATTGTGCAGTCCCGCTCCCACAAAGAATTATGATTTTCAGTCCCGCTCCCGCCCACGCCTGCCATATTTTGTCCCGTTCCCATCCGCAAATCCTGCATGATGCAGACGTTCGCGTCATTTCTCACGAAAGTTCTTGTCATTGGCTTGGCGAATTAAACATGCTGAGCTTAGCTGAGCTCTCCACTGACCGATCCTTCACCTAGCGCACGTAGCGAGGGTGCGCGTTGCCAGGTGGCATGCGCAGCTGAGGCTTTACAGAGATTCCCAACACACCTACCAAAATCTACAGTGGATATTAAGAATATTGTACATTGCACATAGCTTATGTCACTCCTCACATTTCCATTCTAGGAAATACAAGTAGGCCTATAAGAAATTAATATAATTTAAAGACACAGCGTGATGGTGCCCCGCCCCCTACTTTGAGTGGATTTGAGCATAAATATCTACAGCTCACGTTCAGGGGTGCGTTTCCCAAACAACCAACCAAGTTAGCATTAAACCAATATGGTATGATGCAAGTTTGAACTAACTAACATCCAAAAAAACGACTGTTTCCCAAAGCTGTAGTAGTGTTTAAAGCAGCACTTACTTCTGAAGCACTGTGAGCTTCACTAGAGGAGCTCTGCTCTTCTGCCATGATCAGAGATCTCAAACACGGAAGAGCGGAAAGGAATCGGAAACGTACGCGAGATTAGACCACATCCGCAAATTTAGGCATCTTAAAATGTTTTTATTAATGCCAAATAAAATATCCAGTACAAATTATATATGATGGACATAAATTAATAATTTATACATTTTATTTTAAACACGTTTTTAGTTAGCGGGACTGCAGCTTATCACCTCTCCCGCCCGCTCCCACATTGTGCACTCCCCCTCCCACCCGCAATGAGCTTTCAAAATTTGTCCCATGCCGCACTGCTTTGCGTCGGGTCCCGCGGGACTCCGCCGGGAGTGCAGGGCTCTACTTTCCACCATGCTTACCTGCGATGATAACGTCCGGGTTCTTATCAAATCGTGCTTGCTTAAATAAACAAATAAAAATTCCATCCTAGGTAACGAGCTGTGTCATCAGACGACAAGATTAAAGGGCGAGGCGGGCGGGTCTTCCGGTTGATTAATTAACCAATAATAACTGTTGGAACTGAAACTCGCAGTTTTAAAATTTTTTTATGGGTAAATCTGGAAAGGTGTCGATAATTATGGACTGTCCATAACTGTAGCCTCCACTGTAGTATTAAAGAAGGAAACTGGTGTAAGAAAAGTTTTCTTCATATCTTTTGTGAGACGACGCTTCACCCTTCACACTAGAACCCGTCCTGAGAAAGATTTCCCGAAAGAGTTCCCGTCTACAATCTCATACACAGGACACACACACTTACCCCAGAGATGTCGGCCACTCGGTGGATGGGGACCTCCTTCTTGCTGTGGAGCCCCTTCCCGTTCTTGAGGGCCCTGCAATGATTCAGTTATCAAGAGCGTTAAAAAAATGGCTTTCGATGAGCAAAGACTGAACAATCCTTCCACACATTAAGGTGGCGCTAACTTGTGTTGATCAAATTATAATTCCTTTGTTTGCTGTGTGGACTTCTTTAAAAACAGGCATCCCACTTGCTCGTGACTTTCGTTTGGAAATCCGTTTCGTTGATCGTCACCGTGTGCATGCTTTCACAAAAAAAATAAATAAATAAAACATCAACTGCTAACTTACGTACACCCCCGGTCTCGCTTCTATCAGAACGCAAGCGATTGAAGGAATAGGACACTTAGGAATGTTGACTTCGACAAATAAGTAAGTAAAGAGGAGCGAAATCACCGGAGGCCTCCCGACTGACCATCTCCGATTTGCTTCAACCCTTCACAAATTATTCCCAGTAAACACCATACAAAATTTCAGTCTTATATCTTTATTAGTTTTTGAGATATCGGTACTTGAAAAATGGGGCGTGACCGATTTGACTGTAAAAACGAGTGGTATAGAAAAAGATGCAAAGTTCAATCAGTTGTGGGTGGTAAAAGAGAGCAACTGGACTTGCTTGAAGATTCTTGAAGACGTTTCACCTCTCATCCAAATGGCTTCTTCAGTTCTGTCTGACTAATACCCTGTCCACACTAGGGATTTTGTACCGATACGAAACTACTTTTGTACCGCAATACCTGTCCACACTAGCAACTATACCAGTACTGTAGCGGTATAACTGTATCGGTACGAAACCCACAAATGTATGGGTTTCGTACCAGTACAGTATCGGTACTGTAGCGCTTCGCTGTAGTGTGGACAGATGAAGCGGTTCTGTATCGATACAAATATAACGCGCATGCACAATGAACCATTCCTACGTCTTCCGGGTTATTCATACAATACAATATGCACGTGCTTTCCAGCTGTAAATAAAACGTCAAAATGGCTCAAAACGACCGTGGAGCTACATGGAGCAAAGAAAGGGGGGAGAAAGGGAGAGGGGGAGGGAGGAAGAAAGGAGGAAGAGGGGAAAAAGGAGAGAAAGGAAGAGGGAGAAAGTGAGGGGGGAGAAAGGGAGATTCGTTTTCTTTGTTTCTTTCTCAACTGCCTCACGCGTTTTATACGATTCGACTGAATAAATGACCACCAGAAATACAGACTGTACATTGACAACAAAAAGCACACACACGTTGTTTCATCCGACATATTCTCGGAAGGAAGTTACTCGGTAACCACGGAAACATTTCCCGCACGCGCATTTCAACTACCGTGAAAGAAAACTGCAAACATTTCTCGCTAGTGTGCACAGATGCACTAAACTGTACCGGTATACTTTGTATCGATACAGTTATACCACTTTCGTACCGGTATAAGTGTGAACACAGCATAATGGGGAGTATCACGTATTTATCCTCTCATGGATGAAAAGCAATCCTAAGGTGTCGTTAAGTCATCCTGTTGGTGTGGGTCACTGGGGGCTGGGTGTGAACGGCCTAGAGAGTCGTTGGGGTGATTAATGGGTTGTTGGTTCTCTCTGTCTTCCTGTGAGTCACTGAAAACAGCTGGGTTTTGGTGTGCATTCAGTTGGAAGTTGTCTGACATGGGATCAGAAAACTATTTTATTTATAAGCAGTAGCCACATGTACGCATAGGGGACCTATTTCTTTTTTTCGCGCTATCTTCTTTCATATTCATATTAAGTGCGATCAGGCGAAGTTACGATAAAGAGAATTACAGCACTGGAAAGAGCACGTCTTCGTTAATACAACCCCGATTCCAAAAAAGTTGGGACAAAGTACAAATTGTAAATAAAAACGGAATGCAATGATGTGGAAGTTTCAAAATTCCATATTTTATTCAGAATAGAACATAGATGACATATCACATGTTTAAACTGAGAAAATGTATCATTTAAAGAGAAAAATTAGGTGATTTTAAATTTCATGCCACTGTGAGATATCCCCTTTTCTCTTTACAACAGTCTGTAAACGTCTGGGGACTGAGGAGACAAGTTGCTCAAGTTTAGGGAGAGGAATGTTAACCCATTCTTGTCTAATGTAGGATTCTAGTTGCTCAACTGTCTTAGGTCTTTTTTGTCGTATCTTCCGTTTTATGATGCGCCAAATGTTTTCTATGGGTGAAAGATCTGGACTGCAGGCTGGCCAGTTCAGTACCCGGACCCTTCTTCTACGCAGCCATGATGCTGTAATTGATGCAGTATGTGGTTTGGCATCGTCATGTTGGAAAATGCAAGGTGTTCCCTGAAAGAGACGTCGTCTGGATGGGAGCATATGTTGCTCTAGAACCTGGATATACCTTTCAGCATTGATGGTGTCTTTCCAGATGTGTAAGCTGCCCATGCCACACGCACTAATGCAACCCCATACCATCAGAGATGCAGGCTTCTGAACTGAGCGCTGATAACAACTCGGGTCGTCCTTCTCCTCTTTAGTCCGAATGACACGGCGTCCCTGATTTCCATAAAGAACTTCAAATTTTGATTCGTCTGACCACAGAACAGTTTTCCACTTTGCCACAGTCCATTTTAAATGAGCCTTGGCCCAGAGAAGACGTCTGCGCTTCTGGATCATGTTTAGATACGGCTTCTTCTTTGAACTATAGAGTTTTAGCTGGCAACGGCGGATGGCACGGTGAATTGTGTTCACAGATAATGTTCTCTGGAAATATTCCTGAGCCCATTTTGTGATTTCCAATACAGAAGCATGCCTGTATGTGATGCAGTGCCGTCTAAGGGCCCGAAGATCACGGGCACCCAGTATGGTTTTCCGGCCTTGACCCTTACGCACAGAGATTCTTCCAGATTCTCTGAATCTTTTGATGATATTATGCACTGTAGATGATGATATGTTCAAACTCTTTGCAATTTGACACTGTCGAACTCCTTTCTGATATTGCTCCACTATTTGTCGGTGCAGAATTAGGGGGATTGGTGATCCTCTTCCCATCTTTACTTCTGAGAGCCGCTGCCACTCCAAGATGCTCTTTTTATACCCAGTCATGTTAATGACCTATTGCCAATTGACCTAATGAGTTGCAATTTGGTCCTCCAGCTGTTCCTTTTTTGTACCTTTAACTTTTCCAGCCTCTTATTGCCCCTGTCCCAACTTTTTTGAGATGTGTTGCTGTCATGAAATTTCAAATGAGCCAATATTTGGCATGAAATTTCAAAATGTCTCACTTTCGACATTTGATATGTTGTCTATGTTCTATTGTGAATACAATATCAGTTTTTTTGTAAATTATTGCATTCCGTTTTTATTTACAATTTGTACTTTGTCCCAACTTTTTTGGAATCGGGGATGTATGTTCACAAAATATCAAGTTGGCATCTTGAAACAAACTATTTATTAGGGTATCAACCACGCCATGTTTTGCTACGGACGGAAATGTCGTGTCGAGGCGTATCAGAGGTGGACAAAGTACCCGACTTCATTACTTAAGTCGAAGTCCAGATCCCGCTGGTTAAATGTTACTCCGATACAAGTGAAAGTTGGACAAGCAAATTTTTACTTAAGTACCAAAGTACTTGCTTTTAAAAATACTTAAATATTAAAAGTACATTTTCTGTCAAGGCTTTGTTGCATTATTGCCACAACGCTTACAAAACCTAATGCCGGAAATGTGAATTCACAAAATGAACGCATGCTGTGCTATCATGGTGGTTTAACCCAAAATGACAAAAGGGCCCGAAACAAAAGTTTGGGCACCCTGCATGGTTAGTACCTACTAACACCCTCTTTGGCAAGTATCACAGCTTGTAAACACCTTTTGTAGCCAGCTAATAATCTTTCAGTTCTTACCTGGGGGATTTTCACACATTCGTCCTTGCAAAAGGCTTCCAGTTCAACAAGTTTCATGGGCTGTCTTGCATGCGCTGCTCTTTTGAGATCTATCCACAGATCTTCAATGATGTTCAGGTCAGGGGACTGAGAGGGCCCGGGCAAAACCTTCAGCTTGGGCTTCTTGAGGGATTCCATTATAGATTTTGAGGCGTGTTTTGGATCATCGTCTTATTGTAGGACCCGTCCTCTTTTTAACTTCAACTTTTTTACAGATGGTGTGATGTTTGCTTCCAGAATTTGCTGGTATTTATTCGAATCCATGCTTCCCTCCACCAGTGAAATGTGCCCTGTGCCACTGGCTGCAACACAACCCCAAAGCATGATCGATCCACGCCCATGCTTCAGAGTTGGAGAGGTGTTCTTTTCCTGGAATTTGGCACCCTTTTTTCTCCAAACATACCTTTGCACATTGTGGCCAAAAAGTTCTATTTTGATTTCATCAGTCCACGGGACTTGTTTCCAAAATGCATCAGGCTTATTTAGATGTTCGTTTGCAAACTTCAGACACTGAATTTTGTGGCTAGGACGCAGGAAAGGTTTTCTTCGGATGACTCTCCCATGAAGGTCATATTTGTTCAGGCGTTGCTGCATAGTAGAACAGTGCACCACCACTCCAGGGTCTGCGGAATCTTTCTGAAGGTCTTTTGCAGTCAAACAGGGGTTTTTATTTGCCTTTCTATCAATCCAACAAGCAGTTCTTTCAGAAAGTTTTCTTTATCTTCCAGACCTCACCTTGATCTCCACTGTTTCTGTTAACTGCCATTTCTTGATAACATTCCAGTCTGAGGAAACAGCTACCTGAAAACACTTTGCTACGTTCTTGTAGCTTCTCCTGCTTTGTGAGCATCGATTACTTTATTATTCAGAATGCGAGGGAGTTGCTTAGAGGAGCCCATGGCTGTTGATTTTAGGGACAAGTTTGAAGAGTCAGAGAATTTTTATACAGCTTTGAAATCTGCATCATCTGACCTTTCCTAACGAAGAATTTGAACAAGCCACAGCTCAACAAGCGAATTAAGGTCTGGAACCTTGGGAACAGTTACCTGAGAACTCAAATGTATTGGGGTGCCCAAACTTTCGCATGGTGTTCCTTTTCTTTTCTCGCTCTCCAATTGGACAAAACAAAAATAATACACAAATCTTGCAGAAAACGCTGAAAAGAAACGTGTCGTCTTTACCTTTATGCCTTTTGGTGATCGGTTCATCTTCTGCTCACTTAACTATTCACAGTAACAGACGTTTTCAGTAAGGGTGCCCAAACTTTTGCATGCCACTGTATATACCACAATCACCAACCCGTAAATTAAAAAAAATCTCAGTTTTCAGTAAGGGTGCCCAAACTTTTGCATGCCACTGTAAGTTGCCAAAAAAAAAAAATACTCAAGGAAAGTACAGATACTCAAAAAGTGTACTTAAGTACAGTACTCAAGTAAACGTACTTCGTTACTGTCCATCTCCGAGGCGTATGATGTATGCTCCAGGTAATACATAAAACCTGGAAATTGTCTCTCGTGCAGATACAGTTCCTCATGACTATGATGTGTATTTGTATGACCAACAATGGGGGATAGTTAACATGCGTGCAAGTAATATTCGTGCGTCCTCATGGTCCCTCTAAGACGTACAGCTGGCCCAGGAGGGAGGAGATCTGTTGGATCCCTATTGTGAAGCTTATTGATGCTCCACTTACATCAACTGGCAGGCAATAGAAACTTCCATCTGATGTTGGAAAGCAAATCAATACATTGCTCGAACTCTTCAAGTCGACAGTATTTGTTTGGAGTTTTGCTTCTCCTCACACTGTAGTTTGTTTAAACTGTACAAGTGGGTACGGTAAAGCTTACAGAATACAGATAAGCTGAATATTTAGACAAAACGTACAAATATTAGCGCTCTGATACAACTGCAAGTCCAGTGGCTCTCTAGTTTACGTTTCTGTTCGTGGTGATACATGGCGTATTTGATACCTCAATAATAAATAGTTTGGTTCAAGATACCAACTTGATATTTTGGGAATACATTAATGAAGACGTGCTCTTTCCAGTACTGTAATTCTTTTTATGGTAGACCTTGTCATACAGGAGCAATATGCATTTGAAATACAGATGTGAAATGATTTTTTCCCTTCATTTTTAACACCTCACAAATCAGAAAATTTTATTTCTTTTAGAAAAATACTTCGTCGCTAAAATAGTATTAGAACATGAGAAACTAGAAAAGCACTCGGAGAGCGCAGACCTCCGCCAAGAATCCTTTAAAAAATATCCGGGATCCAGAAGGTGATCCGGATCACCGCCAAAATGTAATGGATTGTTACTTGTGCCCAGTCACACCTCTGGAAAAAATTTCAGAGCAATCCGTTCATTACTTTTTCCGTAATGTTGCTAACAGACCAACAAACAAACAAACGCTACCGAAAACATAACCTCCTTAGCAGAGGTAATAATAATAATAATAACTAGAATGCATTTCCGGAGAAAATGCAAGTGTGCTTGCTCAGTTGCGCTGTCATGGCGACCCGGCAAGAGAGGCGACCGCACGCGCACACGACAAGTTGTGTGTCAACACGCGAAAGTTTGGCTGAGACACAAGGCGGAGTCTCATACGGAGATGACAGGCTGGTTACAGGGACATCCCAGAGCATCACTAACATGAAAATGTAGATGTAATTCTAAATCCGTAAAGAGATATGACCCAAAACACGTTTCTGCTCATTGTGGCGCCCCCTAGTGGCCAAATGACACCAAATTTGATGAGGGTACATGAACTGGTGCCGAAAGTCATCTCAACAAATATGGTCTTGATATGTCAAAGCGTTTCTGAGATATGAGCCAAAATACGTTTTTGCTAATTGTGACGCCTCCTAGTGGCCAAATGACACCATATTTGATGAGGGAAGTTTGGATGGTGCCCAAAGTCACGCCATTAAATATGGTCTTGATATGTCAAAGCGTTTCCGTGATATGAGCTCACTTCCTATTTGGTGGCTTCGCCATCGATTTTGATTGGCTGCCACGGGCGAACGCTTCGATGTACGAGAGCGAAATGAATACCATTCATTAGGCATTGACTGGAGATCATGTGTGCCAAGTTTCGTGATGATTGGACAAAACATGCGGCCAGGGTCACTTGACCTTCACTTTGGACAAAATTCAAAATGGTGGAAAATCTAATTCGGCGGAGAATGACGGCATAGGGTGCGTTGGAATCGGCTAGCTCCAAGGATTCCAACGGCACCAGACTTATGAAAATCGGACATACGGATTAAAAGTTACGTGCATGAACACATGCAAGACTGTGATCAGTTGGTGGCGCTAGAGCGTGAGACGTACCAACATGAAACTTGATGAACTCAATCAGGGTCCACTCCTCTATCAGTGTACCAAGTTTCATGACTTTACACCTTACGGTTTGGCCTACAGAAGGAAAAATCTGTTTTTTTGCGTCGCACGCCCATTCATTTCAACGGGGAAAAAATTAATCGTTTAAAAAAATCCGGGATCCAGAAGGTGATCTGGATCACCGCCAAAATTTTATGGATTGTTACTTGTGCCCAGTCACACCTCTGGAAAAAATTTCAGAGCAACCCGTTCATTACTTTTTCTGTAATGTTGCTAACAGACAAACCAACGCTACCGAAAACATAACCTCCTTGGCGGAGGTAATAAATCCCAAAATTTGAAAAACCTGACGTGTTTCAATGTGGAAATACAAAGGGCCGAAAAGCACAAACTAATGGATTTTTCAGCAAGCTATAAACTGACAAATGTGCAATCGTGGATCTTTAATAGGAGTTAAAGACATCTAGTACCAAAGAACAACAGCTCGTGAAAATTTCATGCATCTAGCTCAAAAGTAATGACTTGCTGAACTTCGCATCTTTTTCTATACCACTCGTTTTTACAGTAAAATCAGGGTCGCGCCCCGTTTCTCCAGAGGTGGACAGTAACGAAGTGCATTTACTTGAGTACTGTACTTCAGTACACTTTTACCCCTTTTCCACCAAATCAGTTCCAGGGCTGGTTCGGGGCCAGTGCTGGTGCTGGTTCACAACTCGTTCAACTTGCGAGCCAGCTGAGAACCAGTTTGCTTTTCCATAGTTCGCGGTGCTAAGGGGAGCCACGTCAGTTACGTTGCTGTATACGTCAGTTACGTCGCTACGTTTGCATAAACCTTGGCGCGAATATCGAAGCAAAAACAACACGGAAGAAGCAGCAGCAGCAACAACAACAATAATAATAATGGATGACTTTGCGTTTGTACAGCTGCTGCTTCTCGTCGCTTAAAAATGGTGATCTTTCGCGGTCTTGTTATTGTTGTCGGTCTTAACAACTCCGCCCCCCCCCGCTGACGTAAGCGGTTCTTTCCTCTGGCCCAGCAGAGAGTTGGTGCTAGCCTGGAACCGGTTTTTCTGGCCCCAGAGCCAGTTCTTTGTCAGTGGAAACAGAAAACCCGGTTCCAAACTAAGCACTGGCCCCGAACCAGCCCTGGAACTGCTTTGGTGGAAAAGGGGCATGTGAGTATCTGTACTTTACTTGAGTATTTTCTTTTGCAACTTATCACTAACTTCACTACAATTATTTGAACGACAAATATCATACTTTTCACTCCAATACATTTCTATCAAGGTCCTCGTTACTATGAAGCGGCTTTGAAAGTGGATGTTTTTTCTTTTCGTTTTTTTTTCGCAGGTGACACTGAGAGCCTATCAGTAATCACTAGGGTCACGTCATGTCCATCGACTGTATAAAATCAAGTTCAGTGATTTCTCAGCAGCGTTATTTAACACGATCGGGTGATGGCGGAATGGAAGGAGGCGGTTCATCTAGGGAATGCACGCACTCATGGCCATACCTAGAACCCATGCTTCTGAAAGGATTCAAGAGTCGTGTTGTTTTCAATGTTTGCTGAAAACGGAGCACATCACAGCCTACAAAAACTCGCCGTCCGACCTGTGGGAGCATATCGAGGTATATAAATGTTTTATTCCAAGAGAAAGCTCGCCACGAAGTTGTCTGTGCTTTTCGAGCTAGCGATAACGTTGCAACAGCTATGCAGTCTGATTAGTTAAATAACTTTCTGTGGATTTGCCCGCCAAGTTGCCGTAGCCTTGTCCACGGCTAACAATAAACACATAGCTAGTTAATTTGGACACTGTTAGTTAGCATGTAAAAACGGAGTTAAGCTGACATGAATAACGTTAACTTATCTGAAGAAATGTCTTAGCCTAATCTTGCCAAATAAACAAAATGTAGAAATCATTCTTTTCTAGTAGCGTTAGCTACCCAATATGATTTTGAGTTTGAAAAGATTTTGCTAGCATGTCGGGTGGAGTTTCACTGACTAGCTAGCGTAACGTTAAACCGTCATGGTGGCACAGGCAGATTTATATGTGCATGAATACGTACAGACACACAGACGTGACCTGTGAGATGGACAGTACTGTACTCGTCAGTCACAACAAATTGCTGGAATTTTTTGTTTTGATGTCTTGCTTTTTTGTTTCCTTTTGTCCTGCTTAAAGGCGAATTGAAGTCATTTTTAAACTTGCTTTATTTCTTAATTAACGTGTTATTCAATTATGTTTAATTGCAACTAATTGCAATTAAATATTACACTTACTGGCCTATTCGGTTTTTAGCTGTGTTGAATTTAGTTCGTTTGGTCCACGGCGGGCGTCACTTATCCGCGCGATCTTCACGAGACTTGTGCGAGACTTCGAAACGTCAAGTGTCAGCGCCGCCATTTTGAAAACTGTTTTCCAAACTAAATCTTGCACAACAACGAGTTTAAATGACGATTACTGCCTACTTTTTTCAAACTTTCCTGATTGCTATCAAAACAAACAAAACTTCCGGCTTGATTACGTCAGCGTTCGAAAGAGGGCACGCGAGTCTTTTGACAACCCGTGTCCGAAATCGCTCCTTATTCACTATATAGGGCACTATATAATGAAGATGCCATTTTGTAGTGCTGTCCGAAACCTTAGTGAGGATTATTTACACCCTATATAGTGCACTCAAAGTATCCCACAATGCATCACGAAAAGTAGTGTACAACGATGGTCACTGACCAAAGCGATGTATCCCATCAAGCATTACGGTCGCGCAATTAAGAGTCTCAAATTTGATTTAATAAAAGGCAGTGGCAAAGAAGAAAGAAAGTATTCAGGCTTGATTTAAAAAACTGAAAGATGCAGGGACTTTGTATTTATTATTTTTGAAAACACACCAGCCGACTGATCTGGCACGTTTTAATTGTGTGACAGTAGTGACGTAAACACCAGCGCGACGGACTAGTGTCCGAAAGCGGGGTTTTTTTTTTTTTCCATTTTACCAATGAGCTCACTATATTAGTCCTCTATATAGTAATTCCCTCTCTAGGGAGTAGTGAACGATATCTCAAAAAATATGAAGAATATAAGGCTGAAATTTGGTATGGTGTTTACTGGGAATAATAACAGTTTGGGAAAGTATGAAGCAAATCGGAGCTGGTCAGTCGGGAACATTTTTCTGAAATCTGGTGATTTGAGGTGGATTTACCCAGCAGTGTTCTCCTCAGGGATTTCAAATAGCATCCTGGTAAACTCATTTTGAAATAGCATTTAGCTTCTTGAAATCGCATCGAAATCCACCCTATAGGTTTCATAAACACGTTCAGTCGGTAAACAGGAAGTCGATGTGCGACAGACCTGAAAATGGTACACATGGTATAGAACCCCAAGGTGAAGTTTGGCACCAAGTGCTTATGATTTGTGGTGGCTGAGAAATTGTTTCGGACGGACGGAGGTAAACCAATATTTCCCCCCCGGAGCAGGGGTAATTTAAATAAATAAATAAATAAATAAAATCCCCACCACACCCCACACCTCCCCCGGATATCTTCAGAGATGAACACGTGACCGTTGACCCAGAAGTGTGTTCTTACCGTGCTTCTGCAGCCAGCAACTCGTCGTAGTGTGAGGACCTCTGATCATCATCCTGACGGTATCTGATGACCGTCGCAAGGCCTTTACTGACCAGAGCCTCAGCGATATTTCTAGTCAAAAGAAAAGTAAATAAAACGCTCCTGTGAAAGTGAGCAGGTTTAAAATAGAATTAGATAACAAAATGGTTTCAGCAGGAGAGAGAAGAATCACGAAAACAGAATAATTTGATGTTTTAGCCTTCACAGCTCTGAATCATGGCTTTACAAAACTAAACCAAAACTGAGACACAACACCTCTTTACTTACAACTCTCACCACCTCTCTCTATCCAATACAACAAACCTCCACTGATGCCACTTCAAAATCCTGACTGGTTTTCGTGATTGAATATTGGTGCCGTGATGGAGACCACCAGCACCACACAGGAAGGAGAGCTGAAAGGTTTCGGTGAACACAGCGGCGTAATGACATTTCAGTGTAAATATCAGCGCACAGAGATGAAGGCACCAAGCACTTTCTGGCTCCATCTCTGAGTAATGGAGGAAGCCCAGGAGACACGGGGACCAGCAGCACACGTTCCCAAAGAGAAACTGGACAACAGTCAGGGGCTGCTGAGGAACGGCATCACTTCCTGTTCACAGTAACTCTCCCGAGTTACAAACGAACAAAGCTTTTGTTCACATTAGATGACGCTGATAAACAGATGGACCGGGTTCGGTCACATCACATCACTGTGACGCCGAGTTGCATCAGTATTTGAGACGGTCTTCCATCATTCTGGCACATTTCATAAAGTGTACAAACATTCTGTGGGCTGCCAGAGCCAGAAGGAGGAGAAGGAGAAAGAAAAAGGAGAAGAGGAGGAGGTGAAAGAAAAAGGAGGAAGAAGGAGGAGGAGAAAAAGAAAAGGAGGAGGAGGAAGAAGGAGGAGAAGAAAGAAGGAGAGGAGGAGGAGAAAGAAGAAGAGAAGAAGGAGGAGGAAGGAGGAGGAGAAAAAGAAAAGGAGGAGGAGGAAGAAGGAGGAGAAGAAAGAAGGAGAGGAGGAGGAGAAAGGAGAAGAAAGAAGGAGAGGAGGAGGAGAAAGAAGAAGAGAAGAAGGAGGAGGAAGGAGGAGAAAGAAGAAGAGAAGAAGGAAGAGGAAGGAGGAGAAAAAAGAAGAGAAGAAGGAGGAGGAGGAAGGAGGAGAAAGAAGAAGAGAAGAAGGAGGAGGAGGAAGGAGGAGAAAGAAGAAGAGAAGAAGGAGGAGGAGGAAGGAGGAGAAAGAAGAAGAGAAGAAGGAGGAGGAGGAAGGAGGAGAAAGAAGAAGAGAAGAAGGAGGAGGAGGAAGGAGGAGAAAGAAGAAGAGAAGAAGGAGGAGGAGGAAGGAGGAGAAAGAAGAAGAGAAGAAGGAGGAGGAGGAAGGAGGAGAAAGAAGAAGAGAAGAAGGAGGAGGAGGAAGGAGGAGAAAGAAGAAGAGAAGGAGGAGGAAGGAGGAGAAAGAAGAAGAGAAGAAGGAGGAGGAGGAAGGAGGAGAAAGAAGAAGAGAAGGAGGAGGAAGGAGGAGAAAGAAGAAGAGAAGAAGGAGGAGGAGGAAGGAGGAGAAAGAAGAAGAGAAGAAGGAGGAGGAAGGAGGAGAAAGAAGAAGAGAAGAAGGAGGAGGAAGGAGGAGAAAGAAGAAGAGAAGAAGGAGGAGGAAGGAGGAGAAAGAAGAAGAGAAGAAGGAGGAGGAGGAGGAAGGAGGAGAAAGAAGAAGAGAAGGAGGAGGAGGAGGAAGAAGAAAGAAGGAGAAGAAGAAAAAGAAGGAGAAGAAGGAGGAGAAGAAGAAAAAAAAAAGAAGAAGGAGAAGAAGAAGGAGGAGGAAGAGAAGCTCCTCAGGCTCTGGGTGTCAGTATGAAACATGGCTTCAGTGCTCAGGCTTTTGGGATCATCAGCTCCCCTGAAAGGATTTAACCTCACACACTTCAATACCACCAGCATCAAACACACTCGTGTGCTCTCTCTCTCTCCCTCTCTCTCTGCCTGCGTGTGTGCATGTGCACGTGTGTGTGTGTGTGAGAGAGAGAGAGAGAGAGAGAGAGAGAGAGAGAGAGAGAGAGTGTGAGAGAGTGAGTGAGTGTGCGTGAGATAGAGATCAGAGTAAAAGTACAACAAACTGACTAAAACCTCTGATGGAAGTTTTTGAACAGATGTGGCTCGTCTCCATCACACTGTGAAGAAAAAAGAGGGGGAAAGAAAAGCCCGAACCCAGAGAGCGGGAGGATGAAGGAGCTCGTTTGGTTTCTGGGACTGGAATCTGGACTTTCTGTCACGGCTCTGGAACAATTAACACGAGACTTTACACTGCACTCGCCCACTTCTCTCCACTTACACACACGGGCTCCAGACAAGCACACCTGGATCTGACCAACACGAGCACTGAGGCAGCATTCAGGTGTGATCTATTCTCACACACACACACACACACACACACACACACACAGCGTGTGAGATTAGAGGAGAACCTGTAACTGTACTTACATCCCTCCGATGGTCACGGTGGCACAGGTGCGCTCAGGGAAGGCGGGGATGGACCCGGTTTCTGTGCTTGTGGTGGCAGCTCTGATGTAATCGACAGTGACGTTGACCTGAGAGAGAACGTGCGCGCGCGCACACACAACTCAGTCACATAATCTCCAAATATCATCATACCAAGCAACTGATGCCTATTATTGTTCTGGAAACATACAGATCACTGAAAACCTAAACACAGAGACCGAAAATAAAATGATTCCACCGCTGACCAAAAAGACCCAGGCATGAATGAAGGACGCAGTTCCGGTCACAACAAACCAGTGCTTTTAGGACATTTCTTATTGTTAAAACAGTAGTGGAACCAGTGCCTGTGCCACAACCCATGTTCATCTCTCTCTCTCTCCATGTGTGTGTGAGACCCATCACAGAGTCAGACAGGGAGCACGCTGCCTCCTGATCAACACCGTACAAACTGGCAGGTATTTACAGCGAGGACACGCCATCGCCCGTTACTCCGACGCCTGCTCGTCTCGCTCTCCTGCGGTCCTGTGGGTGTGCAGAGACGCAGCGTCTCCTGTCACGACAGATTTATTACATGCAAGTGATTACGATTACACAGAGAACGCTCTGTCAAGACGCGTGCTCTGGAACAGAAACCGCTTTATGGATCATTTACTCTCATCAACATACAAAACGCTTTCTCACAAAAACGGCGTCTCCGTCAGGGGGGGAGTGCGCCGTGCTCCAGGGTTGATGGAATAAGATGAGAGGAAGCGACACCGCCGCAACCCTCTCAAAGAGCGGAAAAGGGGAAGAGGCAACAAAAAGACGACAATTTACCCTCGGGGGAAGAAATACAGAAGAAAAAGGAAGGGATGGGAGAAAAAAAAAAAAGGGCAACAGAAATATGACCTATATATATATATATATATATATATATATATATATATATATATATATATATCTTTCATTGAATGTCTGGCAAAAAGTTCATTTTCCAACACAGCGAGTTTCGGGGAGCCGTTTATTCCCGTTGTACTAATTAAAGAGAAACTTATTTCAAGGGAAACCACGAAATGCCCAGAGGCACCAAGCAGACACGACCCATCGCCGTTCTACTGAAGCTACTCAGACGGGACTTCTCTAATAGCTCTGAAGCTCTCGTCTTAACTCCAGCCAAAGTACGACTGCACTTTTTTTTTTTAAATAAAAAGCTTGGTCTGTTAGAGCAGTTTACTCAAGATCACAACACAGAACTGGAAATCTTCGTGATGGAAATGGACATTTTTACATTTAAAGCTCCATTAAAAAGCATGTATAGTGCATTCACTGGGAGCGAGAGCTTCAGGTGTGTGTGTGTGTGAGAGAAACCGTGTGTGCATTCACGAGGCTCGACAGTCATTTCAGCCCACACCAAGACTGTCGATCATCTCATTAACCACGCCCTTTTATTCATCACCAAACTCATCACTAACACTACGTTCAGACTGCAACCTGAAACGACCCATATCCGATTTGTTGTGAAATCTGATTTTTTTGTTCGGCCGTTCACATTACCAATTATATGAGACTTGTGTGCAATCTCCAATATGAACGGAAAACGACCCAAAAGTGTCCCGCATGCGCAAATTGACACGTAATAAGCACATCTACGTAATACGTACCGTAAATCCTCTAATATAGGCCGGGGCCTTTATTTCACTCAAGTGCATCTTGGTCCAGGCCATTATTGGAAGGAGGCCAGAATTAGAGGCAGGCCTCTATTTCTATTTGAGCAAAACAGACTACCAGTGGAATGAATAAAAACGAGATTTTGTGTCTATTTGAACCTATAAAATAGGTTGATGCTTGGTTACCACCAGACCTACCGGTAATCACAATCAGGGGCGCCTGCAGGGTTGAACTGTAAGGTACGCACTAGCGGTGTAATCCCCCCCCCCCAAAAAAAACAAAAACGCTTGCGTGCTGCAGTTTCTATGAAGAGTCGATCTATAGGCTTATACACAAAACAACGATAGAACTTTAACTTGAAATTGAACAATAGCCTTCCATGAACACAGGCTGATATTTGAACAACATATGTGAACTACACACGACAATAAACAATAAACTCTTTATAGCCTCGATTAGAATCTAGTGAACTTGCTCAGCACTACCGCACGCACGACTCTGACACACACTGTAGCGCAACGTGGGGTACAGAGACTCGCTGAAAAACTCCTCGGATATTTTTCTGAGTTTACCGAAAATCAGAGTCGAAGGAGCCACCCACCCTCTGTCTGGTTTGAAGCGGTTCTGTAGGACATTGAGCTTTACAGAGTCCGGTGCACATTTTAAGGCATCTGGTTGAAGTTTCCCTATGCCTGATAAATCTGATGTCAGTGATAGCGGGCTGACTCGTGGCTCATTAGTAAAGCTATCTGATGGCTCATTTGTCAGCAAGATGGAGCAACCATCTACTTCTGATCGTAAGGGACATGGGGAGATGGAGGTGTTCTTATATGAAATTCACTGGATGTATGGCTAGTTTCAAACTCAGAGGTAGATGAAGGCAATTCCCTCAAAGGAACTGAGCTAGCATCCAGCTGCAGCGTACTGCTGCTCGGTTGCGGAGGAGTGGAAGCTGCCGGTGCCGTGTTACTAGCTGATACTGGAGAGGACTGGCAAGCAGATGACACCCCTGGATCACTGCTTTTGGACTTTTTCGTAAAAGTCTGAAACAAGCTCGTTTGTTTCAGGGTTCGTTTACTCATTTTTGACTCGCTTCTCAATAAATTCTCGCACAAGCTCTGACTACTGACGATCGTCTGTCTCCGTTTCTCAAAACTGGAGAGAATCTCAGTGGTGCAAGAAAAGTATATCTGCATTGACCAATGAGCTTTCTTGGTCACGCACACCCCGCCCACTCCTGAAGCACACAAATGCGCCGGCACACACACGTCTCTCTCTCTCTCTCTTTCTCAAATTATGTTGCATTGCCAAAGCATTCAGGTAACAATTATAATTAAAAAAAAATATCTCTCTCCCCAAGGTACGCCTAGTGCGTCCGGCCATACGCCTGGCGGCGCCACTGATCACAATTGTCTTTCAGATCGGAACGATTGTGTAAGGCCACGATGATCTCAGAAACATCGTTGGTTATAGCCCCGGCCTGTATTAGAGTCCGGCCATTATTTACCTCCTCCGACAGCGAGACCAGCCAATATTAGAGTCCCGGCCAGTAATGGAATACAGGCCAGTATTAGAGGATTTACGGTAAACAAAAAAAAAAAAAAAAAAAAGCGCACTCTTCAAGTTTGCAAGTAAAGCATGGAGATGAGGCGAGACCTGGCGATGTGGTTTTTGTGGCGGCGGCGGAACTCACACAATAATCTGATTAATGTGGGCAGCAGACTAATGAGACCGAAGGTGTCAAATTACTGGAAATTTCCAGAACAATTTTATAATCTTGTAATACAGGATGGTTTAAGTTATAAATCAGTTATCGAAACTGTTTTATTTAAATCAGGCTAACAGATCAACATCCAGGTCCCTACCAAATCCACCATTAGCTTGATCAATTCTATAAAAGTCTATTTAAATTCTGAAAACTGTACAAATGTTGTTGTTTTCCACCAAAGAGGCGGGATTAGCCAACGCAGAATAGTGACGTTTGTCTCTTGTTGATGACGTGTAGGTCGCATGAATGCGACCTGTCCGGTCAGAATGCAGTCGCATGTGAAAATAACGGATATGCATCGGAATTAGGACCACATATCCAAGCGGCCTGGGTCGCATGTGGAAAAAAAAATCGGATCTGTGTCGTTCAGATTGTCAATAACAAATCGGATACAGGTCGCATATGGGCAAAAAAATCGGATGTGGGTCGTTTCAGGGTGCAGTCTGAACGTAGTCTAACACGCTTTAGGAAAAGTATTACGGGAGCTCTCAAGATCAGCTCAACTTGATAAAAATATGACGGAACCCGATTCCAGGAAATAATTTGCATCGATTTCATGTGACGTCACATCCGCCTCGTTAGTTATTCAAAACTTTAGCTGATGGTCGACCAAAGCTCATTCGGCAAAGCGTTTGTACGGACAAGGTGCTTGCGTTGTTTGAATTGATAAAACCGTGAAACCGTTCAAAGTTTCTTCAGGGTTCCCCGTGAACTAATAAAAAAAAAAAGGGTGAACGAACACAGGGTTTCACAAAAAGGCGTCGAGAAAGGCAGCTTTTCAGTGAAATCGAAGGGAGCCGAGTCGAAGCGCGCTCGAGTTTGCAGTGATCACTTGGTGAAAGGTTTGTATTTCCCCAAGTACTTTTCTTGCTGTGCATCGTTATTTTACGGTACTTTTTTTCTTTTTAGCCCCGAAGCGCTAAAGTCCCCAGCTGTTTCTTTGTTTCCTCCTCACAAAGTCCATATGCACGAAGGCCGCGACAAAATTCTTCCCCAGCCGTACAGTTACAACGCGCCGTGACCACTTCATCTCCGTCTTGTTTAACTAAGATCCGGGTCTTTAAAGGGGTTTCTGATGATTTGTGAATGATTTACGTGAGAGACGAGGAAGAATCAAGCCAACTGATGTTTCTTTGCGCTTCGTTGGAAAGACGCGAACGAAAAGCTTAAAAAAAAAAAAAACACGCAACTCACACGGGCAAAAACAATACAGGATTCATTCGGCAGCGACTTGATAGCGAGGTCAGCCACATAGGAAAAGTTGTGAGCCTCCATACTCTTCCACGCTTTCATCAGTTTTGCGGTGTAGAAGGACGTCTGCAACACCAGATAGTTCGAGATGTCGGGGAACTCGACTGAAGCGTAGTTTTCGAGATCGTACGACAAATCCTTCTTTCCCAGACTGTCGGGGTCGATTCCATTGCACACAGCAATCTTCCGAATAGATCTAAAGCGAGAAGTGGCTTCCAGAGCGTACTCATAAGTTAAATCGCTGGTTGTTTGCGCTACGGCAGCTGTTTTGGGGGTTTTTAAGAAGAAAAAAAAAAAAAGTCATGTGACTGAAGCCCAGTGATAGCTTGTGCTCCATTCGCCAACATGGAAATGGGTGGCTGTACTGCAACCAGCCATTAGAGGGCGTCGGAGAGATCTCGGTTTCATCCGGTCACGCTGGTGTTTCGGCGAACCGCAAATGCGCGTTTGATTGCTGAACTCTGGCATTACGTTTAAAATAAACACGATTCGGCACGGTGGTGTAGTGGTTAGCGCTGTCGCCTCACAGCAAGAAGGTCCTGGGTTCGAGCCCCGTGGCCGGCGAGGGCCTTTCTGTGCGGAGTTTGCATGTTCTCCCCGTGTCCGCGTGGGTTTCCTCCGGGTGCTCCGGTTTCCCCCACAGTCCAAAGACATGCAGGTTAGGTTAACTGGTGACTCTAAATTGACCGTAGGTGTGAATGTGAATGGTTGTCTGTGTCTATGTGTCAGCCCTGTGATGACCTGGCGACTTGTCCAGGGTGTACCCCGCCTTTCGCCCGTAGTCAGCTGGGATAGGCTCCAGCTTGCCTGCGACCCTGTAGAAGGATAAAGCGGCTACAGATAATGAGATGAGATAAACACGATTCGAATCTTAAGATTTTCTCTTCGTTCACGTTCTGGATGCATAACGCTATCCGTGAAAAGCTGTACGTTTGAGCGTGGGGCCGATTCATGCACTGCGCCCCGGAGAGAATAATCTAATCCACTTTGGCTGAGCAAAGGCTGCAATATTTCATGGATTCAGAGCGAGCTTGTGGAGTTGCACTGGGCTCTAACTGTGTGAAGCTCAGCCAGAATGACCCACTTCATATTAGTGGAGAGCTTTTCCACAAAACACTCGCCGTATACCTCGCGCGCGCACACACGAGCCATGATGGGAAGCCGGCGCAGTCTGAGCGAACTCTTCTGATCAATCGACTTTCTCCTTATACACACAAAGTTTGTGAGCCCTTCATAAGACGTTCCGTATTTCGACAAACTCGACCCGACGTGTGACCAGATCTGCATCAGGAGAGCAGTGGCTTTGTCCTTCCCATCCTGTCAGGCACACATTCTTTGTCTGATGGTGGACTCGTCACTGGAGGTCCTTAGGGTCTTACCCTGGGGGCTCTTTGGGACTTTATGGAGAGCCTTTCCACAAAACGCATCTTCAGTACTGTTCTCCAAACTTCGCGCTTGTGCTTGGGCTGAAAATTTGACTTGCGTCTGAAATCTGATTTTACATTCTCACGTCTTCCTCGCCTTGACTGTCGAGATGTACATCTTGATGCCTCAGATGCACGCAGGCAGAGCTTACTTTCAGTAACGGACAGAACTGAGCTTCGTTACTGGAGGTCTTACCCTGGGGGTTCTTTGTGACTTTACGGCGTGATCCTTCACTTCCAGGCTGCTGAACATGGAGAACACTTTTTCAGAGGTCCTCAGTATTGAAGTCCGTTCATGACTTCAATACTCAACACCCAAGTTGGTGTTCGGGAACACGGGATGGATGGTCTGCTAAAGGCTTTCATGGTGGTGCAAGTGGTTCGCACGGTCGCCTCACAGCAAGAAGGTTCTGGGTTCGAGCCCAGCGGTGTGGAGTTTGCATGTTCTCCCCGTGTCTGTGTGGGTTTCCCTCAGGGCTTTGAACCGGTTCAAGGAACGAAAACGAAAACCGGGAACTTTTTCTATTTCACATGGAACAGAAACGAAACCAGAAACTTTATTATTTTTTATGCTCCGGAACAGAAACGCTTATTAAAAATAATGGTAACCGGTTAATACCGGTTTTTATTTCGTTCCTCAAAGTTTCCGTAGCCTACAAATAAAAAAGTCATTCTTCTCCTGCGCAAGTTTCTATGACCCGCTGGGGTTCACTTCCTGTGTGACATTTGCTGACTGAATGGAGAGAGCGGGAGGGTGGACTACTATCACGTCTCCACATCTTAAATAAGAGGTAAATATTGCAGTCTATCGTTATTCAAAAACGTCAATTTCAAACACGATATCAATATATTTGTCCACGTTAATGAGAGGCTCGCGAACATTAAATGACGTTAACCTCTGTTAGCCTATCAATGCATAGGGCCTGACTAGCCTTTGGTAACACACTAAACGAATTCTCTTTCATTTTTGGCACTTTTTCTGTTTGTGTAGATGGGAAGACATACTGAGAATCCAAATCGCCAACATTTGAAATAATAATTGTTTTGAATTATTTCTTGTCTTATTTAATGAAGGTTGTAATAGAATTAGCCTACATTTGGCTTAAGCTGGATGAGACAGAGACATAATTTTATAGCCATTTGTTAAACAGCTGACAGGGAACGTAATTAACCGTTCCGGGAACGAAATTCTTTTGTTCTAACCGGTTCGGGAACGTCTATTTAATGGTGGAACCCAAAACCGGAAACGTTAAAATTACGTTTCTGTTCGGAACGAACCAATAGGAAAAAAATTCTGGTTCAAAGCCCTGGTTTCCCTACAGTCCAAAGACACGCGGTTAGGTTAATACGGGACGGCCTTGGGCTGAGGTGTCCTTGAGCGAGGCGCCTAACTCCTAACTGCTCCCCGGGTGCTGTTAGCATGGCTGCCCACTGCTCATGTGTGCATGCGTGTGTTCACTGCTTCAGATGGGTTAAATGCAGAGAGGAACTTGATGGATAAAGTTGTGCTTTCTTTCTTTTCTTTAAGCTCACGCTACCAGAGTTTCACATACCATTTCTGACCGAGATATTTAACAGTGGATCATTTTTGCTTGATAAATAAATGTAAAAACTATGTTTTTGCATCGTGTGTTCACTTGGGTTCTCTTTCTCGGTGTTGGATGAAGATCTGATCACACGCTGCAAAAAATGGCCTTTCAAAAATAAGAAATAAAAGATTAAAACAAAGCATCTTTGCTTGAATCAGGTGAAAAAAGTCTGCCAATGGAACTAGTCAAATTTGACTTGGTAAGATTTCTTAAAGTAAGATGAAAAATCTAACCTGTTTTCAGATGAAATGATTCCAAAATAAGATTGGGGAGCTTATTATGCGAGATCTGATTAACTCAAAATAGTTCTTATAACAAGATCGTACTTCTTACATTTAGCCATTCAAGTCATTTTTATTTATTTCATTTTAAGGGTATTTCACTTAAATTCATGACAAAGTCTTAGCAGTAAAAACTGAATTTAAGATAAATATACTAATATTAGGATTGTTAAATTCTACAGCTAAGCATTGCTCGCTTAAAAGATTCTCCTTTTGTGACCTGGAATTAGTAAAATACTCTAGATATGAGGCCAGAGTCAGGGCCGTAACTACCATTGAGGACACCGAGGTCATGTCCTCGGCATTTTTTCCCACGGTATTTTTTTTTTTTCCACTCAGAAATGTGAAATTAATATATGATGGAAATCGTTCTGACTTTGATCGGTGGAAAATTCTAAATTCAGCTTGCATCCCCCTGTTCTCATTTGTTTGTCTAAAAATAAAGTCCACATAATCATTTTTAAACGAAGCTGAAATATCCGACATTGGAAACATTTCATATCCGGCAGCCTCGCGATAGTCAGCTCAGCACCGCGGGATACACAAGAGTTGAGAAGTGTTCTCATCAAGGTCCGACTCCGCAGCCAGTCAGTTTGTCAATTAGTCGTGGAATCTGAAAATTGACATAAGATGAAGAAGTCTACTACACTAAAACAAATCAAACTCAGCTTTGGAAAGTCAACAAGTGAGAGAAAAAGAAAGAGGGAAGAAGGGGAGTTAATTTTGCCAGTCCGGAATGCTTATGATCATTAACAGTGCAATTTTAATTAGCATTTCAAGCAACAACAGTCGAAGCCACTTAGCTAGATAGGATTTTCGTTTTCCAGGCGGCACAAACTCTTTTATTCTCTCGTCTCGATTTGATTTGGTGCGTTTCAGATCAGAAAAGGCTGGACAGTCGTGACCTGTTGTTTATGAAGTTATTGGGTACTGACGAGACTTGAGCTATTTTGCTAACTTACCAGACTATAGGCTAACGTGAACACAAGACACTATTGTTTTGATCATTGGCTGTATTTTCGAACGGAAATGAAAATGGGTAGCAAACTTATGTTCACGTTTTATTTACAACATGATGTGCCACCTCTGACTGCTTTCTGTCAATCATGAGCAGCCCAGCCGCGTTCACAGCTCCTCCTCCGATCACCAGCTGGAGATGAGCCTCCTCTCGGGAAGTCTTGTCCCGCCCCTCTTATTGACTCCCATCTCCAGTGAGGCTCAGTCTCCGAATGTGGCGTTTTAGTCGGTTTTGTCCAATAACCGTCTAGTATTTTGCTACTGAAAAGGGCAGATATTTTTTAAAAAGCAACTGAAGTCCATTCAGGCTCGGCTAGATTGCGTTGTCACTCATGCACACACACACACACAAAATACTTTTATGATCGTGCAGTTTTGAAATTGTTAAAATAAAACATGTTCACCTACATGTTCATCTTGTTGGGCTTGTGATTTTGACTCGTTTCCAAAATGTATGAAAAGTCACCATATTAGGACATTTTTTTTGGCAAATAAGATGCATCGCAATGTTTGACCTCGGTATTTGAAAAATCCTGGTTACGGCCCTGCCAGAGACTATCTTGAATCAAGTTGACGACACGTGTACTTGTAGCATTGCAACAAGTTTATTTTTTTTCCCATTTCAACATTCAAACATTAAAAAATCTCTTAAGATTCCACTTCCCCAGGACCTCAGGCACCAAAAAAAAAAAAAAAGTCTACGCATTTTGACTTGCAGTGCTTACACAACGCCAAAGCAACAGTGCATTTTGGGGGCACTGACTATTCATGTGTACGAGGGGTTTACAAGATCAGGCACAAAAAACTCCAAAACCACTGAACTTAACTCACAGCATTCCAAAACGACGTCACTAAAACGCCCTCCACTCACTCATAGGCTTTTTGAAGGCACTCGTCTGGTCTAGAGTCTGTACAGCATCTAGAAGGAGCTCGCTCTGAATGACTGAGAAAACAGTCGCAGTAAACTTAGGATCTGTAAGGTGGAGTTGAATTGTAATGAAAGATTCAAAGATTTCAGTCAAGTTCATTTATTCCCAAAACAAGCATACTTTTTTTTCTTGAAACAAGATGAACCGTATTTGACAAATGTCCAAAATGTACTTACTTGTTTTAAAAAAAAACTTGTTTTATTTTCAAAGGTGCTCCAAATAAGACTTTTTCAAGACATTTTGTCTATACAAGATTTTCACGATGGACTGTCTAAAAACTAGCCTTTCTAGCTAAATGAGGTTTTGCTTGTTGGGCAATTATGTCTTATAATAAGGGTGGCTAGATGTTTTGACTTGAAAATAGACAAATAAACTTCCGAAGATTTTTATTTTTTGCAGTGCACCTACGCAGGCAGAGCTTACTTTCAGTAACAGACAGAATTGAGCTTAAAAAAAACCAAAAAAAAAACATCTCTACAGTCAAGGTGAGAAAGATGCGAGAATATAAAATCAGATTTCAGACTGAATTCAAATTTTCAGCCCACTGGAACCGCAGCCCAAGCGTGAAGGCTGGAGAACGGTAATGAAGATGCCTTTTTTTTTTTTTGGACTAAAAGCTCAGCCATGTGAAAAGACTGATGCTTTTACATATTTAATTCGTTGTACCAGCAACTTTACTTTTCAACACGGATCAAAATTGTTGTGCTGGATCAAGAGCGTAAACCTGGCACGGCTTGAGGGCACTGGAGTTTATCGGATTTTGTCGCTGCCGTTACCAAGGCAACCACAGAGGCACAAGTGTCTCTCACATTGCAGTTAAATGCCCTTGGCATACACATACTCCAGTGTCCTAGCAACAACAAAATGAATCAAACGGAAACATAAAGTGCCCGTGTTTAATGCAGAACGTCAGCGGTAAACTCCCATGGACACAAAATAAACCTTCCGACAAATCGGGGCTTCTGCTCGCAGGCCGCAGCAGGTGGGGTCCGGGTTTAGAGGGAATCTGCAGCAGATTGGGGACGAGCTCATTAACGTGGCACTGTGGATCATACTGAATAGAGATTTCTCTCCGTCTCTCAGCAGTAAGCTCATGAATGTGAGCTGAACGAACCGAGAGGACTACAGCAGCTGAAACGCAACCTTTACTTGCCCACACACACACACGTTCTCCTTTTTAATTACTGTGCTGCAGTATGTAGGTAATGACAAATAACCCCACCCACGAGGAGCAGGTTCACCCTGACCCAGCTGGCTTTTCGAGCAGACTACCTTCAAAATAAACCTCAACTAAACCCTGGAAACGCACTTCCTTCTGCACACTTTGATTCAAGACCATGACATCTGCGTAAAAGTTGGACCATTTCAGCAGAACACCTACAGATCAGGGCAGTCTTAATGAAGAACCACGCCACGTGGACACCAATGATTCATCCCCCTCGGGAGTGCGATATTAACCTGCGTGGGAATTCATGCCCTTTACTCCACTCAGAAACCGATCCCTGCCCCCTGCCACACATCGTTGGCATAAAAATTACTCGCTATATTTGTGCCTTGCACTTGCAGCCATTTCCGTACTGCAAGGATTTAATAAAAGTAAAACCGCGTTTCGATTCCATAAAATCGGTCAAATGTAGCTCCGTCTGAAACGTGGTCATTGTGATGCGTCGATTTCTGTAATATCTCACAAAACATCAGGCCATTCTGTGGTTGGGAAGTTATTTAATTTGAGGGGATTAAAGCAAATAACGTGCACGAAATTGTGTATGCATGCGCAGGTTTGCCTTCGAGCGTGCACTGACGGTTCCATCGTTCTGTCGCTAAACGAACAGCTGATCACACCGAGGTGCTCGCTGAGCGCCGAGATTTATTAGCTCGGTCCTGCGTTTCCTATCCTTCCGGCTTTCCGTTACGGTCTTTCACGTTTCGTTCGCACACTCACGTTCTCTATTTTTCTCCCACAATGCCTTGCGCAAACGGGGAAAGCCCACCATGTGATGTGATGCGATGCATGACGTAGTATCTTGAATTGGGTCATGGTGAAGCAGGAAAAAATAGCAGAGAATTTAAGGCCACGTGGCCTTAAATTAATTAATTAGTCTAGTTAAAAAAAAAAAATTATAAAGATTGGAAGTCTGTGATTCAAATTCAGTATTTTCGATCCACTAAACAAAAATAAATCGGGTGTTGGGGAAAATTCTTTTTATGACCTACACTTGAAAAATCTGAAAGGCCGTCTACCTTTAAATAACCAATAATTATTTACGCACATTTGTAAAGGTTGGAGTAAAATATAATAGCCTACTAACTGAAGTATTCCTTTTATTAAAAATGAAAAAAGTTAATAAATATTTCTTTTCTGAATAAGTATTTGTTCTGCCTCCATTTGCTTCTCTTTTCTTTATCTTTCAGCAGTCTGTAAAAGCGAGCTCGGATTTCCTGTTAAATCCTTGCAGTCAGTCAAACAGCAGCTCTTCCACCATTTTTTGGTGTGCGTTTTCATGGCAGTAGAGCTGTGTTACTTCCACCGACAGTCAAGTCATGTGCATTCCCACGATTGTACACTATTGCTCGTCTGCTGTGTAAACAATGCAATTACAGTGAGGAAAAACGAAGAGACAGACCACGCAGCCGGAGTATCACAAAGAATTTATTTAACTGATTTGAATCCTCATGAATTAGTGCGTGGTGTAGTGGTTAGCGCTGTCGCCTCACAGCAAGAAGGTCCGGGTTCGAGCCCCGTGGCCGGCGAGGGCCTTTCTGTGTGGAGTTTGCATGTTCTCCCCGTGTCCGCGTGGGTTTCCTCCGGGTGCTCCGGTTTCCCCCACAGTCCAAAGACATGCAGGTTAGGTTAACTGGTGACTCTAAATTGACCGTAGGTGTGAATGTGAATGGTTGTCTGTGTCTATGTGTCAGCCCTGTGATGACCTGGCGACTTGTCCAGGGTGTACCCCGCCTTTCGCCCGTAGTCAGCTGGGATAGGCTCCAGCTTGCCTGCGACCCTGTAGAACAGGATAAAGCAGCTAGAGATAATGAGATGAGATTAGATGAATTAGTACCGTGGTTTAAAGCCCACCATGTGATGTGTGATGTAGCATCTTGAATTGGGTCATGGTGAAGCAGGAAAAAAAAATAGTGGAGAATTTAGGGCCACGTGGGAGTCCATGATTCAAATTTGGTCGCTTTCGGGGAAAATTCTTTTTATGACCTACACTTGAAAAATCTGAAAGGCCGTCAACCTTTAACTTGTATGTTTTTAATCCCAAGCTGTAAACATTTAACAAGGCCCTACGTTACAAAAGCACGAGTTCCTTTCGTCTCCGTTTTATTCACCTCCTGCAAGCACGGCACAGTGATGACGAGACCGCACGCCCAGGTTGGCGGAAATGGACGTCTCGGTTCACTGGACCATAAACGACAAACTTCTTCATCCTGGACCTTTGCATGTTAACAGAAATGGGATGAGTTTACAAGCAAAAGAGAGTCAGTCAGTGATCGATTCTCAGTTCAACACTCCCACCATTTTGTTCTCTCCTCTCTGTTGGTGTAAAGCGCACGAGGGGCTGTTTTACTGATTACTGGGCTGCTTTTACGACACAGAACTGGTCTCTCTTTGAAGCACAGCTATTTCTGTGCAGTGCTGTAGTCGAGTCAATGAACCTCGAGTCCGAGTCCAGTCTCGAGTCAAGTCATTAAAGAAAACTGAGTTGAGTCCGAGAACAAGATTCTAGCCGCACCATTTGACGGTGGCTGTTGCTGCCTTTGTGTGAAACCATTTACAGAGCGCGCCCAAGAGGTGTGACACTCTTGCATGAAATTCGGACAAAAATTAATGCACAGTAGATATAAATAAATATTTTATGCCAAATCATTATCACACCTCATCTCTAGCTGCTTTATCCTGTTCTACAGGGTCGCAGGCAAGCTGGAGCCTATCCCAGCTGACTACGGGCGAAAGGCGGGGTACACCCTGGACAAGTCGCCAGGTCATCACAGGGCTGACACATAGACACAGACAACCATTCACACTCACATTCACACCTACGCTCAATTTAGAGTCACCAGTTAACCTAACCTGCATGTCTTTGGACTGTGGGGGAAACCGGAGCACCCGGAAAACATGCAAACTCCGCACAGAAAGGCCCTCACCGGCCACGGGGCTCGAACCCGGACCTTCTTGCTGTGAGGCGACAGTGCTAACCACTACACCACCGTGCCGCCTCATTATCACGTTACACCAAAAAAAAAAAAAGAGCCCTCGTCTCCAATTTACAAGTCCGAATGCAGTTCGTGCACAACTCATCAGTGCTCAAGTCACGAGTCCGACAAGCCTGTTTCTGTGGAACTCAAAGCTGAAAGCACACGGAAGAACAAAGACGATAAAAACGGGTTAAAAATTCTTCTGTTAAATACAGGTCCTGCACGATACACGTTTTATGCAACGTCATTACCTGCAAAATCCTGCGTGTTCAAAATGTTCACTCGACTCAGGAACATGAGAAAGAAAACACACACACACACGCCACAAATCTGCAGCTCATTTTGTTCAGTTTCTCATTGTTCTTCAGCCTTGGCAAATATCCACTGGGAACAACGCCCACATCTAACTGCTGAGAAATAACATCAGCACATCATTAAGAGGAACTGCCCCTTCTCTCTCTCTCTCTCATCTTAAAAACATTATGTTCTATCGTTAAAGATTCTTTATTTCTCATCAGTTCAGTCTTCTGTAGGACGTCTAACTTTAACTCCAAACGGAAATGTGTGTTCGTGTAATCAGAAACATTCTGAAGCTGCTGCTCCCCATCACAACTTCATGAGCGATGTTGAGTCAAGGCTTTTCAAATCAGACCTTGTTTACAGTAGGTGGTGAAGCTGCTGGAGTGGCAGCGGTACGGATGGTCGTGCACAAGACTGAAACACCTTCACACGGCACTGAAACACGGCATATCAGACGCTCGCTGGCCGCGCTGTGAAAACTGTCCAAAATTTTCCATCTGCGAGTTTTGATATGATTCACAGGACACTTTGAAGTGAGTTTTAATAGCTTTACCTACTTATTTTTTTCAAATCAATACAGTGGTGCTTGAAAGTTTGAGAGCCCTTTGGAATTTTCTATACATTTCTGCATAAATATGACGAAATACATCAAGATATTTTCACACAAGTCCTAAAAGTAGATAAAGAGAACCCAGTTAAACAAATGAGAGAAAAAATATTATACTTGGTCATTTATTTATTGAGGGAAATGATCCGATATTACATATCTGTGAGTGGCAAAAGTATGTGAACCTTTGCTTTCAGTATCTGGCGTGACCCCCCTGTGCAGCAATAACTGTAAAACGTTTCCGGTAACTGTTGATCAGTCCTGCACACCGGCTTGGAGGAATTTTAGCCCATTCCTCCGTACAGAACAGCTTCAACTCTGGGATGTTGGTGGGTTTCCTCACATGAACTGCTCGCTTCAGGTCCTTCCACAACATTTCGATTGGATTAAGGTCAGGACTTTGACTCGGCCATTCCAAAACATTAACTTTATTCTTCTTTAATCATTCTTTAGTAGAACGACTTGTGTGCTTAGGGTCGTTGTCTTGCTGCATGACCCACCTTCTCTTGAGGTTCAGTTCATGGACAGATGTCCTGACATTTTCCTTTAGAATTCGCTGGTATAATTCAGAATTCATTGTTCCATCAATGATGGCAAGCCATCCTGGCCCAGATGCAGCAAAACAGGCCCAAACCATGATACTACCACCACCATGTTTCACAGATGGGATAAGGTTCTTATGCTGGAATGCAGTGTTTTCCTTTCTCCAAACATAACGCTTCTCATTTAAACCAAAAAGTTCTATTTTGGTCTCATCCGTCCACAAAACATTTTTCCAGTAGCCTTCTGGCTTGTCCACGTGATCTTTAGCAAACTGCAGACAAGCAGCAATGTTCTTTTTGGAGAGCAGTGGCTTTCTCCTTGCAACCCTGCCATGCACACCACTGTTGTTCAGTGTTCTCCTGATGGTGGACTCATGAACATTAGCCAATGTGGGAGAGGCCTTCAGTTGCTTATAAGTTACCTTGGGGTCCTTTGTGACCTCGCCGACTATTACACACCATGCTCTTGGAGTGATCTTTGTTGGTCGACCACTCCTGGGGAGGGTAACAATGGTCCTGAATTTCCTCCATTTGTACACAATCTGTCTGACTGTGGATTGGTGGAGTCCAAACTTTTTCGAGATGGTTTTGTAACCTTTTCCAGCCTGATGAGCATCAACAACGCTTTTTGAGGTCCTCAGAAATCTCCTTTGTTCGTGCCATGATACACTTTCACAAACATGTGTTGTGAAGTTCAGACTTTGATAGATCCCTGTTCTTTAAATAAAACAGGGTGCCCACTCACACCTGATTGTCATCCCATTGATTGAAAACAATGGACTCTAATTTCACCTTCAAATATGTAATATTGGATCATTTTCCTCAATAAATAAATGACCAAGTATAATATTTTTGTCTCATTTGTTTAACTGGGTTCTCTTTATCTACTTTTAGGACTTGTGTGAAAATCTGATGTTGTTTTCGGTCATATTTATGCAGAAATATAGAAAATTCAAAAGGGTTCACAAACTTTCAAGCACCACTGTAAATAACCAGTTTAGAATAGAACTGGAGTTGTTTGGATGAAAAATATTGAGTTCTTAGTGGCCGGAATGATATTTTTAAAAAACCGCAAGTCAGAAACGCGAGTGTCAATTTCAGTTCAGTTAATGTGAATTGTTTATTGGACGTGGATCAGACAGTTTTTTCGAGGTTCGCCTTGAAAGCTGTGAATATTAATTGAAATAACCATTTATATTCTTTCATATAAACACTAGTCGGCTGTATCGAGAAATACAAAGGCTGACAGAGCACAAAGAGAGGATTAGAAATCATCTTATGTTTTTTTTTTGATAATGGTAGACGTGACACATTCAGTGCTTATTTATGCACATTTTATAATTAACACTGACTTCTGCTTCTTTGTGATGTATAAACGAGAGTTTAGATCAGCTTTATACTGCACAAATAAAGCCATTCGGTGAAACTCTGAAGGAGAGAGGACCGATTTAACATTTTTACCTAATTTGCATAATTAATACCAATTTGCACAACTGGTTTTTACTCATTTTTAAGTTTGTATTCAGTATACAACCATCTATATGCTGTCAATTTCCATGTAAATATCTTGGAAAAAATTTTAAAAATTAAGAAACAAAAACAAACCATTTAATCTCACTGGTTAATGAGGCCCATTTTGGACCGTGTGATCCTCATACAGAATATTACGGCAGTTTTATAAAAATTAAGCCGTTTTTTCAATCTTTGATTTGTAATATCTGAAGAACGGATGAATAGATTTTAATTCTGTAAAAAAGCCTGGTGTCCTGCATACAGTTCTGAATTCAACGAGAGCCGGTTCAAGCAATTTGGATTGAACGTGAATTTTCACCGGATATGCCTTGTGAGAGGCAGCACGGTGGTGTAGTGGTTAGTGCTGTCGCCTCACAGCAAGAAGGTCCTGGGTTCGAGCCCCGTGGCCGGCGAGGGCCTTTCTGTGTGGAGTTTGCATGTTCTCCCCGTGTCCGCGTGGGTTTCCTCCGGGTGCTCCGGTTTCCCCCACAGTCCAAAGACATGCAGGTTAGGTTAACTGGTGACTCTAAATTGACCGTAGGTGTGAATGTGAGTGTGAATGGTTGTCTGTGTCTATGTGTCAGCCCTGTGATGACCTGGCGACTTGTCCAGGGTGTACCCCGCCTTTCGCCCGTAGTCAGCTGGGATAGGCTCCAGCTTGCCTGCGACCCTGTAGAAGGATAAAGCGGCTAGAGATAATGAGATGAGATGCCTTGTGAGAGCACACAAGAAACCGATCGACTGATTTCACCTCCATCACACGCACAGGTCCTACTCAGACAAGAGCTGTAACGCCGTTCAGCATGGAGCGCGTGTGAAATTTAACTGGAGAACCTTTATTTAAAAAAAAAAAAAGTGACAGAAAAGCGAGAACTCTCTTCTCTGCCTGCACACGGACACCACCATGGAAGAAATACACCGTGTGTGTCACGGACGGTCATACAAAGCACTTCGCACTGCGTGTGGAAGCATTAATTCATAAGAAAATATCAAAAACAATGGCTTTGAACAAACGAGTCAAAAGAACAACCTGGGACAGCTGATCACACTTTTACACTTGGATGAGTATATGTAAATATCAGCACAGCAATGTCGCACAAACATTAGAAATGAAAATACACCAAACTCTCATCCATTATATTTCATGGAAGCGACTTCATTTCATCTATATGTCGTTAAATGTGTAGTTTCACATGGCTGCTTTCATTTCAGCTTGATCAGATGAATTGAGAGGCAAAAACTGATTTAACGCAGCTTACATAAAAGATCCAGAAATGGTCATTGTAACCCTTCGGGGGCGAGAGCTTCGCTGGCAAAGCTTGGCAGGTTCAGAATGAGGAGGTCACGTATTGAGATAAATATCTATCTTCACAAGTTATCATACAAGCATGATAAACATTAACAGAAACTTTATACTTTACATTTTCCTATGTGCCCACGGCCAAATAATAATATATAGTTTTTAACTTGCTTAAATTAGATGAAACACAAAACCGGTCCCTTTACTCAGTCACACCGGAGTCGGAGCGCTGAGCGCCCACTTACGCATTCATAAAAGAGACTGTTCACACGGTAACGGCAGGATAATCACTTTCACTCTTGGGTTCGATAGGTTTCTCTTTCGTGGTGGGAATGCCCACTGTAAACAGGATAAAATCTGTCAGCCATCGTTTAGGCTATTTGGAGGTAAAACTTGTTGCGAGATGGCGCGCAGATTTTATGTGCTTCGGATGATTCAGGACAGCGATTCAATTCAATCTTGAGAACTGCGACGCTGATGATGAGCAGTGACCTTTTGATTTTTTTAAACTTCGACTCGATCCAGCCAAAGAACAGCTTGAGTAAGTGTAAATATTTCTTCTATTTCTGATGAGCAGATCGGTTGATATGCGTGCGCTGTAGTGCAGACACAGGAAAAATGACTGAGCAGTTTTTCCACAGTTAAATACGGAAGCTGAGAGAGGCCCTTCATATAATCCTTTTTTTTTTTTTTATTCACCTTGTTATCCCGAGATAACGACATAATTAATTCAGGATCTTGAGAAAACAAAACCGTTATTTCGAGATCTCGAGAAAACAAAATTATTTCATGATCTCAAGTAAACAGCTGAGAAATGGTTCATTCAGGTGCGCCAAAAGACTTGTGATATGCTGACTTCGGGGCTATTTCTCATTCTGTATAGATGCAACTTTGGTCATTACAATGTCTGGAATAATCGATCATCTAATAAGGCAATATTTTGATCAGGGGTTGACACAGGGAGAGATTGCATTAAGTCTTTTAATAAGGGATCATTTCAAAATTAGTCCGCGGCACCTCCGCAGAAGACTGGCCCCCCCCCTCTCTCTCAAGGCATCGTAAAAAGCCATTTCTGCTCTGTTACATGTCCGCCAATTTCTAAGTCTTCGTTGTCTGACCCACAGGGGGCCGCAGCTCTGCTAGAAATCTCAGCTGTTTTCTCGACATCATGAAATAATTGTTTTGTTTTTTCGAGATCACGGAATAATTGTCTTGTTTTCTCGAGATCACGGAATAATTGTTTTGTTTTCTCGAGATCACGAATTATTTGTGTTGTTTTCTCGAGATCCTGAATGAATTATGTCGTTATCTCGGGATAACAAGGTGAATAAATAAAGATTATATGAAGGGCCTCTCGTGGCTTCCGTAGTTAAAAGTATTTTCCTCAAACATTAGTTTATTTTGCTCTACTTTGAGTTTAAAGAGTAACATTTGGAGTGGGAGTAAAATTACAGAGTAATTGTGTAACAGAGTTGGTTGTGGCTCTGAACTGAGTAAAATAATACAAGAGTTAATTTCAAGATGCACTGAATCGAGTCAAATCCCAAAATAAAGTCAAATACCAGATAAATGAAGCTGTTGTAAAAAGCAGTTTTAGAACTGTGTTGAAATGTGTGAAAACAACATGATCTTACCCATTGGGACTTGACCTGATGGGATTAAGAGTTGGCAGTGAGAAGGGTTTTCATTCTTCTCATTGAATGGAATGGAATTTTTTACTCTTCTCATTGAATACCCCTCCCACCGCCAGCCCTCTATCCCAAAACAATAGGATATAAATATTTTTGATGGCCAGTTAATTGTTCAAATCAAATCAATGGAGCAGATTTAAGTTTTTGTGCTTGATCCATTCCTCAGACTGAACTGAATCACCTCAAGTGACCAAAACGGTTCGACACAATGGGTAAGGTCATGGTTTTTTCACACATTCCAACACAGTTCTAAAACTGCTTTACAACATCTTCATTTATCTGTTTGTTTGGTTTTTTTTAAGTACGATCATGACATACATACTACATGGATATTATGGTTGCTGAACTTGTGCTGAATACAAAAAAGTCATATGACTTTGAAAATACTGCTTATATTTGTTGGAATTGACAATCATTAGAGTGCCAGAAAATACCCTCAGACCCCAGAGGGTTAAACAAATATGCCAAATTTTATTCACTACAGCCACTCTCATTTAGGTCATGTTTACGCCGAATAATCAACAATTCATTGCTTAATTCACACAAGTATCCAAAACAGTGGAGCACCGTTAGAACACAGTCATTGGGATTCAAAGAACCTAAGCGTGTTGAGTGAATCCGTGTTATAACAGTCTGGAAATCCTGGCGGGTGATTCTCATGAAGACCTTCACATTAACAAAGTTTTTCACCTCATTTCAGTATTTTTTCAAGTTGAGAGCCTAAAATAGAGTGTGAACTTTACTATGTTGATCTTTTTTTAATGGAAAAATATTTTAATGGAATTTTATTCTTATTTGAGGCTTACATGATCCAGAATAATTCTCATCACCATTACAGTAAAGGACGAAGCTACATCATGAGTTAAAAACATTTTTTGACAATTTATTTCATATTTCCACAAAATATCCCATTAAATGAACAGCACAGTCCATGACAATTACTTTATATATTTTTTTTACATTTATTGCCCTCACAGTGCATGGTAATGATAATATTGAGTAACGGTAATGATATACTCTTGGCTAATTTCACAAATAACCTGAAATGCTAGCAACCTAGAACTTTGCCACATGTTAAAGCCTTATATTGTGATAATAATCATAAAATAATATAGTTTTTTATTTTTAAAAGTAATGAGTATTAAACCATAACGGTAATGATAATAGACAGTGTAACTGAGGACAGATTTAGCAACATTAACATAAATATCACAAAGTAAGAGAAGAGTGAGCAACTGACCTTGTCTCCATTTTGAATCTTGTATCTGAAGTGATGCATCATGGGATAGCTGATCAATTTAAAGGCACGGTGTACTTTTTATGGGGGGGTGAAATGAAACGGTAATGAGAAACATTTGGTGCGGACAGTTATTTTGTTTAAAATCAAGTACCTTTTTTTGTTCAACACAAAAAACATTAATATTATGCATAAATATAGATGTTTTAAAATAACTTTACACTGTATTTTTTATATAATTAGGAATTTTTATATGATTTAAAGTAAACATTAAAAAAGGGATGCGGACACAACGGTAATGAGAATTTCCATAGATTTTTTGTTTAACTGATATAAAAATTAGTTTATATGATGTTGAAAACCATTTGTCCATACAGTGCTCCCTATTTTCTTTACACAAAATATCAGAGTTTATGTGAATTAAGTATTGATTTTGGAAAATGCGTCCTGGACATGTTCACTGCAGCTTCATGAGAATCACCCTGGCATGCCTTTCAGGGTCATTCAAGGTCAAAGATCATGGTGCCAACTGAAAGCCCATATGGGAGTTCCTATGCGCACATAATAGTAAACATTTGTCTTTCGGCAGCCGTTTGAGTTCTAATGGACAAGGTTATTTTGACCGATGACCTTGACCCCCAGCCGCTACAGAGAATGTCCAAGCTACCTCATCATGCAGCATATGGTTGGAAGCAGAATTGAAAGATGCATATTTTGGTTTGGGATTTTGACCTTTCCGGTGACCTTGACCCGATTACCCCCAAAATTTAATCAGGTAATCTATGGACCATTGCCCACCTACCCTGGAAATTTGAAGTCAATCGGTGCAACCGTCTAGACGCTAGATTGTTAATTAACAGACACGCAAACAAACGCACCCACCGCACTCATTACAATACCTCGCCTATTCACCCACATTAAGCGAATTAATGAACGCTGTTCCGTCCCCGCTGTAGAACATTACCTTCTTCCCAATCAGCTTCTTTCTCAGGAATTCTCTGGCCTCAAACATGTAGGGAATGTCATAAAGAGGACGGAAGCGCTTGTCCTTGTCCTTGTTTTTCTCCTGTGGAAAAGAATGAGAAGAGAGGGTGAAATGAAGAAAGAAAAAACAAATATTTTTCCAAGCATTTATTTCCCAAGACGTTTAAAAAAAAAAAAAAAAAAAAAAAAAAAAAAAAAAAACACACACTCAAAGTCGACTTGTGCACAAATTCAAAATTCAAGACACAAACCTGGTCCAAAAGCAGGACTGTCCTGGTGTTACAGTGTGTACTCAACAAGAAGACGCCTTTGTCTTTTTTTTTTTTGGACAGACAGACCAACAATCCACATGTAACAAATATAACTATGGTAAGTTCCTACTCAAGCTAAAACAGGGGGGCTGTCCAGGCTTGTACTAAAAAGTGAGCAGGTAACCGAGTACACACGTGGGCGTTGGGTCAATCTTAAATATTAACATATACTTTTCACCTAGGTCGCAAAGTTTTCAACCTCGCTACACACAAGAACTAGAAACAAGCACTGGTTTTTAAGCCTACACAAAAAAAATAAAAAGTTCCCTTCTTATCAATTATAGCATGAGAGGAATGAATAAATATTGACATTTGAATGGTTGAAACGGAGCAAAAAAAGTGCAGGCCATCTCGTATAGTGAAGGCTACATCAGGGAGCAGGAGCTTTTTCTTACAAAGCCCCACAGTTATGGAACAGCCTTCCAAGTAGCGTTCAGGACTCAGACACGGTCTCAGTCTCGGCTGAAAACATCTCTCTTTATTCAAGCCTTTGTTAATAGTTTTTATTAGGTAAAGGAGTAGACCTGGAGGGTCCTCAGGTATCGAGTGTTTTGGTAAACTGGGATGTATGGATGCCGCCGCTAATCTCTCCAGACCTGCCTGATCCATCCTGATGCCCTACTTTTAGCTGAGGTTTAGAACATGGCTTTTGTCTGCAATTGATAAACAGTTTTGCTCTGATGGCTTAGGACTGCAAATTGCCCTGAACAGTTCCAGAAGCGAGTTATTTATAAAATCATGCTGTCTCGTTGAAAAGTTTCATCTATGCAGCTAATTTGGTAAAACTTGTCAGAGGAGCTAAGATGGGTGTTTTGGGAGGATGGGGTACAACCGCATTTCAAGCCCTCCAGCACTTTACGACAGTTGCCGGTGAGGCCTAAGGACCCGAACTCCTGCTAGTGAACGATGTGGACCTGTGGACCTCATTCAGCGTGAGGGGAGTGACAAGGAGAAGTGTAAAGGCCTCTGCATGCTCTTGCGACAAGGCTTTCGCAGATAGCTTTTCGCAGACAGTTGTAATTTATTGTTGAGCGGGGATAATAGGCGTGCGCGATGTTATTCACCGCCACAACGCAAGGGGGCGCGAAGTCGCTAGGAGTAGTTGGTGGGTGTGGTTAGTGGAGTGTTTATCCTCCGGTTACTTATAATGACTAGAACTTTTTTTTTTTATAATGACTAGAACTGGAGTCGTATAGATGTACATACTTCCTCAATCAACCGCTCTTCATGCTGCTCCATCTTCGCTCGTGCTTTTAAAAATGCTGGTCGTGAAAACAAAACAAACCAGGAAAGTAGTGAAGCGGAAGTGCGTGTACAGCGGATGTAGAGTGGACCAATCAGAGCCCTCTTGTCTGCGAGGCTTCTGCGGTGGTCACAATTTTTGGGAGGTGCTCGCAGAGCGTCTGCGAAGGTGGGGGGGCTACGCAGACACTATCTGCGACACCGTCTGCGAGGACTGGGTTGTCAGCATAAATTGGCCTTAATGCTTCTTATGTTGGTTAAACCGAACGATCTCTTCGAACCAGATACATGCAGGGCTCGACATTAACGGTTGTCCGCTTGTCCTGGGCAAGTGATACTTAATGTCGGACAAGCTCATCGCCTCAGTTACTTGTCCGATCAGACAAGTGCCAAAATACGCCGATATTCGGGTTACATATCAAATTTATCAGTTTATTCACATGATTTCCGAAGCATCTCACTCGACGTATTGTTTTGGTAAATTGCCGGATGTTTCTATTAGGAAAGAGCGATGTGCGCATGTGCAATATTCCACTTGCGAAACCGGCCAATACCGCTTCGTGTATTTGAGCTGAAAAGTAAACGGTCGTTTATGATTGGTTTTAATCGTGTCATACACGTGGATTTGTTGACATTTCTGTTGGCGGGATCATTATTCAACTGTATATTGACATTGAGTGTGGGGTAATTTCCAAATCTTTGAATTGGCTGGGCTTGGAATGTGCGCCTGCATGCGTGTGGATTGACAGGCAGTGAGGTAGGAGTGGGGAAAGTTATCTATGAAATACCAAGCTGTCAAATGGCTGCTAATTAGGTTACCGGCTGTATTAATTAACTAGTAATGGGAGTTTAGGGATTTGAAACATAGGGCTCTATAATTGAGATATAATTATGGATTATTTGAAATTATTAATTATCTTTTTTTTAACCATTAAATACCATACAGGAGCCACACTGAATAATTAGACAACAACAATTAATCAGTGGAGGATATATATTCAAAGTTAATAACTTAAAAATGAAAATATAAATTTTAGTTTTCTGGTTTTCAGTTTCTTATAAATAAATTAATGATTGATGGAGTCCAATTTTTTTCTACAGTGAATAGATTTTTGTGTTAAAGTAATTCTGGCAAAATGATGTCTTTATTGTGAGTCAATAGAGGTGTGAAGGTTTTCATAAGATATATTATCTTGTCATTTGATAACCAGATTTCAGTGTATAATAATCAGTGATTTACAGTACTAATCAGTTGTCTTTATTTGTAGCATTGTTGTTATTTGTTTCTCTTGTCCAAACTAGTGATCTCATCAAGTCATAAATTTTATGATCATGTTACTTTTTGTGATATTTGTTACTGAACTGCAGAGTACTGATCTGTGTATACACAGTGGGGCAAAAAAGTATTTAGTCAGTCACCAATTGTGCAAGTTCTCCCACTTAAAAAGATGAGAGAGGCCTGTAATTTTCATCATAGGTACACTTCAACTATGAGAGACAGAATGAGAAAAAAAAAATCCAGAAAATCACATTGTCTGATTTTTAAAGAATTTATTTGCAAATTATGGTGGAAAATAAGTATTTGGTCAATAACAAAAGTTCATCTCAATACTTTGTTATATACCCTTTGTTGGCAATGACAGAGGTCAAACGTTTTCTGTAAGTCTTCACAAGGTTTTCACACACTGTTGCTGGTATTTTGGCCCATTCCTCCATGCAGATCTCCTCTAGAGCAGTGATGTTTTGGGGCTGTCGCTGGGCAACACGGACTTTCAACTCCCTCCAAAGATTTTCTATGGGGTTGAGATCTGGAGACTGGCTAGGCCACTCCAGGACCTTGAAATGCTTCTTATGAAGCCACTCCTTCGTTGCCCGGGCGGTGTGTTTGGGATCATTGTCATGCTGAAAGACCCAGCCACGTTTCATCTTCAATGCCCTTGCTGATGGAAGGAGGTTTTCACTCAAAATCTCATGATACATGGCCCCATTCATTCTTTCCTTTACACGGATCAGTCGTTCTGGTCCCTTTGCAGAAAAACAGCCCCAAAGCATGATGTTTCCACCCCCATGCTTCACAGTAGGTATGGTGTTCTTTGGATGCAACTCGGCATTCTTTCTCCTCCAAACACGACAAGTTGAGTTTTTACCAAAAAGTTCTATTTTGGTTTCATCTGACCATATGACATTCTCCCAGTCCTCTTCTGGATCATTCAAATGCTCTCTAGCAAACTTCAGACGGGCCTGGACATGTACTGCTTAAGCAGGGGGACACGTCTGGCACTGCAGGATTTGAGTCCCTGGCGGCGTAGTGTGCTACTGATGGTAGCCTTTGTTATTTTGGTCCCAGCTCTCTGCAGGTCATTCACTAGGTCCCCCCGTGTGGTTCTGGGATTTTTGCTCACCGTTCTTGTGATCATTTTGACCCCACGGGGGGAGAGCTTGCGTGGAGCCCCAGATCGAGGGAGATTATCAATGGTCTTGTATGTCTTCCATTTTCTAATAATTGCTCCCACAGTTGATTTCTTTACACCAAGCTGCTTACCTATTGCAGATTCAGTCTTCCCAGCCTGGTGCAGGTCTACAGTTTGGTTTCTGGTGTCCTTTGACAGCTCTTTGGTCTTGGCCATAGTGGAGTTTGGAGTGTGACTGTTTGAGGTTGTGGACTGGTGTCTTTTATACTGATAACGAGTTCAAACAGGTGCCATTAATACAGGTAACGAGTGGAGGACAGAGGAGCCTCTTAAAGAAGTTGTTACAGGTCTGTGAGAGCCAGAAATCTTGCTTGTTTGTAGGTGACCAAATACTTATTTTACCGAGGAATTTACCAATTAATTCATTAAAAATCCTACAATGTGATTTCCTGGATTCTTTCCCCCCATTCTGTTTCTCATAGTTGAAGTGTACCTATGATGAAAATTACAGGCCTCTCTCATCTTTTTAAGTGGGAGAACTTGCACAATTGGTGGCTGACTAAATACTTTTTTGCCCCACTGTATAACGGTTAGTGTTTCTGGATCTCATATGCCCCTTTTCCACCAAAGCAGGTCCAGGGCTGGTTCGGGGCCAGTGCTTAGTTTGGAACCGGGTTTTCTGTTTCCACTGACAAAGAACTGGCTCTGGGGCCAGAAAAACCAGTTCCAGGCTAGCACCAGCTCTTTGCTGGGCCAGAGGAAAGAACCACTTACGTCAGCGGGGGGGGCGGAGTCGTTAAGACCAACAACAATCGCAAGACCGCGAAAGATCGCCATTTTTAAGCGACGAGAAGCAGCAGCTGTACAAATGCGAAGTCATCCATTATTATTGCTGTTGTTGCTGCTGCTTCTTCCGTGTTGTTTTTGCTTCAATATTCGCGCCAAGGTTTATGCAAACATAGCGACGTAACTGACGTATACAACGACGTAGCTGACGTATACAGCGACGTAATGACGTGGCTTCCCTTAGCACCGCGAGCTATGGAAAAGCAAACTGGTTCTCAGCTGGCTCGCAAGTTGAACGAGTTGTGAACCAGCACCAGCCCCGAACCAGCCCTGGAACTGATTTGGTGGAAAAGGGGTAATAGTATAGTTATTTTGTTCTTAAAATTTTATGTTCATAATTTCTACTCTATTGGAATATATTGCTTCTGAACTTCAGCAGAATAATTGGTGAATTATGGTATCAATCAGTCTGTTTTACTATATTTTTGAACTTCTGCCTCAGTATATCAAGTATTGATTACTTTTTTTAAAGATTTTTTGGGGGGCTTTTTTTCACCTTTATTGGATAGGACAGTGTAGAGACAGGAAATGAGCAGGAGAGAGAGAGACGGGGAGGGATCAGGAAATGACCTCGGGTCAGAATCGAACCCGGGTCCCCAGATTTATGCTATGGCGCCTTATCCACCTGAGCCATGATGCCCCCAAGTATTGATTACTTTTGTGAATTCGGAAACAAATGCAATTAAGATTGTTGGGTTGCAAATAGTTTATTTGTGTGTTTTTTTTCTCAAATATTTCTTCGGACAAGTCAACTTCACATTCGGACAAGTGGTTTCGAAAGTTAATGTAGAGCCCTGACATGGAACATAGACACCCAACATCGGAGGTATCGCAACGTATTCACAAACACCACATGGGACACAGGATACAGCTAGACAATGTGAAAATTCTAGACCAGGAGCTGGACTGGTTTAAACGAGGTGTACGAGAAGCTATCTACATCAGAACCCTCAAGCCCTCCCTGAACCAAGACGGGGGCCAGTACCAGCATCCAGAGATTTGGGCCAACATTCTTTCGGGCATGCGCACTGCATGCTCGAAGTGACGTCGTTTCCCCCTGACGAAGACTCTGGATAGAGTTGAAAGCTTGGGTAAGCAAGCTTTTTTATGCAGTATAAAGTATCAAACACTTATAATCATACTATCCGTTATCCAGATGAGGATGGGTTCCCTTTTGAATTTGGTTCCTCTCAAGGTTTCATCAGGTCATCTCCGAGTTCTTTCCTCACCACCATCGCCTCAGGCTTGATCATTTGGAAGGAATTTATGAAAAAAGTCATAGTTCTAGAATTTATATGTTTCTGCAACGGCAGCACAGTGGTGTAGTGGTTAGCATGGTCACCTCACAGCAAGAAGGTTCTGGGTTCGAGCCCAGTGGCTGACGGGGGCCTTTCTGTGTGGAGTTTGCATGTTCTCCCCGTGTCTACGTGGGTTTCCTCCGGTTCCCTACCCAGTCCAAAGACATGCAGGCTAGGCTAATTGGTGGCTCTAAATTGACCATAGGCGTGAATGGTTGTTTGTATCCGTGTCAGCCTGGCAATGATCTGGCGACTTATCCAGGGTGCACCCCGCCTCTCGCCCATAGTCAGCTGGGATGGGCTCCAGCTCGCCCGCTACCTTACACAGGATAAGGTAACACTGTTTTGTGACAAAAAAGCGCTAATTCAAATAAAACTAACCGCGAGTTGGCCTAGTGGTTAGCGTGTCCGCCTCTCGATCGGGAGATCGCGAGTTCTACTCACGGTCGGGTCATACCAAAGACCATCATAAAAATGGTACCTACTGCCGTCTGGCAAGGCACGCTGCAATACAGATGCGAGTGGGGAGTCAAACTCTCGTGGTTACCAGAGGACTAGCCCTCCACTGTAACCCTAGCTATGTAATAGGCGAGAGGCTGAGGGCTACGGAAACGGAGATCAACGCCGCGGGAAGGGACTTTAACTAACTAATATTAGCAGAAAATACTGAATGGTCTGGTTAAACGTTCAGATTTCTGGACTGTTCCTCATAAACTGAAAGGCCAGGTTACATTTACAACCAGAACTATAGTGATGGAAAAAAAACGCACAGGAAAAGCATCAACTGGCGCGACGTATACCATCTCGTCCGTTTAACATGGGTGTGCGTGTGTGCGCCTCAGTATCACTGGCTCATTTGTCTTCATTGATCTGGTTAGTGACTACAGCAGCTGAACAAGAAACGTTCGCCCTTCTAGTAACCGTGTCACGTTAAAGTCACAGAGATCACGCTTTCTTCGTTCTGATGTTTGATGTGAACTTGAACTGAAGCTGGTGCTTTCATTCTGGTGCTGCCACATGACTGGCTGATTAGGTAACTGCATGAATGTTCAGGTGTTTGTAAGAAAGTAAAGTAGTGTTTACCTGGACAAAATCCAAAAACACACGAAGGACCCGACGGAACGGACTCAGAGTTGGACGTTTCATTTAACGTCTTCCTGTGCCTCTACACACTTTAATCATGGCTGTGCTATTTCTTCATGTCAGATCATGTTCCTGACTGGCAGATGGTGAACTCTGTGTGATCGAGTTTTATTTTAAGTTTTAGAACTACTCTCAATATGCTCGAACATATGTTCAGCTGGTGGAACTGCTCGGATCAACCGTGGTGAGGGGGGGACATTCTTCATGCACTCGCGTGGAAACTTTAACCAAAAGTACGAACATTTTAAATCATTTATCTAATTCCTAAATGATCTTGGTTTAGATTTACAAACCTCAGACTCCCAAATCCTAATCCCAGGGTCAACACCAGAACCAAACCCATTAACGTCCACCTACAGACTGCATCGTGCAAAGAACGCACGCGGTTCAACAGGTTTTGTGGACTCAATCCTTTTAAAACCACCTTGAACAAGTGCTACAAAAGTTCTGGATTGCACTTTCACTGCCAACCGTCACCATTACATTTACAGACGTAGCTCTTCAGGACATGGAAGAGACGGAGACGTGAGACAGGAGCAGTGTTCCTCATCAGTTCTTTTTCGTTGTGTGCAGACACGTTTACATTTTTAAAACAAAAAAGTGTTTGTAAAGGACACCTCCTATGTAATATGGTTCATGGTGTATTTTCATGCAGTGTTCAGGCTGGAAGCTCCACTGCTGCTGCTCCTCAAAGAGGTTTCCGCTCTGCACGATCACAGCGTAACTCAATGTACTTTTTTTTTTTCCAGAAAGTAAAAATATTCTAGTAACTTAAGAACTAAAATCATTCTCAAATCATCATTTTGTGATTCTGACAAACTGGAACATGCTGATTGTTGAGTCGTGAGTGAAAGCAGAAGAACTCAACGGGACGTGGTCTTTAGGTGAGTCAAAGTGTGATGGGTTTTCGGAGATGCTTTTTTTGCTTACTCAGGGCTCGACATTAAAGACTGCCCGATTGCCTGGGGCAAGTGAAACATGCATTCGGACAAGTGGGATATGTCCCCGACCGGGCAAGTTGGAATGAGCATACATTATGAACTAGCACCACAAAAATGAGGCTATTTGATATTTTATTTCAGTTCCTAAAAGCGTCCCTCACTACGTATCCACCATCATGTCTTGGCTGATTTTCTTAGTCTCGGTTTCATTTACTGCTTTGCAAGTTATTTTATATACGCCTGCTGTTGTAGTATGGTACGCGTACTGTTTACAGACCCCTTGTGCATGACGTCACGCATCACGTGATAATTACAGCTGGGGTCAGACAGACACCGTCTTTCATGCAAGCAAGGCTTAATCTGTCTTCAATACGCTTCATTTTTGTGCTGTTTTTGCTTCTTCAAACAGAGAAATAGATAAAAGGCATTACCGCCTCCCCACTTTCAAGAAAAACGTTAACGAATAGAAGCAAATGCTTCAAGAACAACGAGGAAACGAGTGGTTAAAGAAGACGAGGAGAGGAGCTCAGCCTGAAAACGCCAGAGAAATTCACGATTGTATTTAAAATGTGTTTTACAAAAAGTCGGACGTGAGGATGGAAGAGTTTGCTTAAGAATCTCGTTTTATTTTTTCTGCTCGCATTCGAGTTCGCTCCTTCATGAAAGTGTTTGATTTTCTTACAGGTGAAGCCGCTTCGTTATTCGACACAGAAAACCCAGATTGCTTTCAAACAACTCGGGCATAAAATAAATAAATAAATAAATAAATAAATAAAAATCTCAAAAGTGTGACATGCGCGAAAAATCCTGAAAGAACAGAACAGATTAAGACCAGAGAGAGCTGGAGCCTTGTTTCTGTCATCAGAATATTTATATATTGGGTTTTTTTTGATAAATCATCCACCTCTAAGTTTAAAGAAAAAAGAAACAAATTTAAAAAAAAAAAAAAAAAAACACCACACCCCACGCTGCATCATGACAGACCAGCTGCACTGATTCAGTTACAGGTTGCCAGGTTTGTATAAAAACACCCAGAACCTACACACTAAACAATTATTTTAAACTCAAAGATTATCCTGTCTCATGACGCAGCACTGTTTTTTTTCATTTTGTTTTTTTTAAACCTCGAGGTGGATATGATAAACACAAAACCCCCGATATAAATATTCTCAAACACCGTACTGTTCAAAAGTATTGGCACCCTATTGTTTTCTTCATACAAACTTTGTTAGCGATTTCTCTCTTATGATTTCTACATTACTGAGGAATGAACCTACAGTCTGAGGCTACATCCACACGACAACGGCAACGAGATATTTTTTTTTAGCAGGTAAAAAAAAAATAAAAAATCGCGTCCACATGGGCAACGGATCAGTAAAATATCAGGTACATATGGCAACGCAACGCTTGCTGAAAACGATGCAATACACATGCCACACCTCTACGTGCGCTGTAAGACGGTCCCATCGGAGACACCAGAACAATAGAAGGAGTAGGACGCATGCGCATAAACCCCTTCTACCTGCCGTGAATGAGTGAGTGCTGCTTGTTCTAGTCATGTGGTTGTGACGTCATCGTAAACAAATCCGTTCTACTCATGATGACTTCGCAACGGCGTCGTTGCCAGATTTTTCCACTCTGGAAACCGTTCTCAAAAAATATCGTTTTGGGGCACCCAAAACGCCGGTGCCGTGTGGACACCAGGCCGAAACGATAAACAATTTTATCAGATTCACCTGAATCCGTTACCGTGTGGACAGGGCCAGAGAGAGTTCTACACAAACACACTGAACTATATAACAGCTGAATGCATGTGAAATGGAAATAAATCGACTAAGGCAGGAAAAACTAGTTTGGATAAAATTGTTATTGTCCGTTACAAGTAAAAGCAAAAAGTAACCAATAACCAAACTTCAATTCAATGTGTGATATTCATTTTATGGTGCAATTCACCAAAAAAAAAAAGGGGGGGGGGGGCGCAAGTGGGTTTAAAAGTTAATGACGAGCTCTGTTACCGTGGTTGTAAAATGATTTAACCGAGCCTTCCTGTCACAGTTTTCCATAAAAGTGGCCGGTGAGTGCATGCGTATTTATTATTATTATTATTCGCCAATTTAAACAATAAGCAAATTAAGGATTTTTCAGTGATGCAGAAAAACAATTATGATTTTAATTTTCTACACTGTGTGCAGGCCTTTAGGAGTCACTCGAGCATCTGCCTCCAGTCTGTCCTGCACCTCCACGACGAACAAGGAAGATAAAAACCTGAAGGCCAGCCTTGTTAAGTAAACGCTCTTATTTCTCTGTGTGTCTATTTTATACATTACACACACACACACACACACACACACACACACACACCTCACGCTGTACTCGAGTTGAGGGGGGATGGGGGGGATGCCATCCCCCCTGGAATAAAAAAATGGTCAAAATCATACAATAAGCTACCGTGAGAGAGGGCACGCGCTAGGGTTGGGCGGTATTACAGTAAGAAGGCATCCCGAGGTATCCAAAAGTACCAACGGTATCGGTCTCATTACCGTCATTTTAAAAAAATATATAATATCTAAATAAATATGGAGTACATGAGGTCATAATATAAAATAATAAATTGAAGATCATCCCGAATAACTGTGTGATCGTATTTTCACTAATTCTATCAATTTCCTAAAGAAGTTTTCATCGCGTGCAGGGTTGTTTATGTCGTTACCATGGCAACCCTGCGTGACATTTTGGAGTCTGACAGAAAGCTTCGCTAGAGCCTGAGCCCGGGGGTGTCATGGCTCAGATGGCTAAGGCATCGTACCATAAATCCGGGGACCCGGGTTCGATTCCGACCCGAGGTTATTTCCCGATCCCGTCTCTCTCTCCCCCGCTCATTTCCTGTCTCTCTATACTGTCCTATCTAAAAAAAAAAAAAAAAAAAAAAAAAAAGGAGACAGCCCGCGGTTGAAAGATGGCAAGTCAAGATAACGAGTTAGTGGCAAAAAAAAAATACAACATCGGCAGTGTGGCAGTATTTTGGTTTCAAACCAAACGAAAAATCTAATATGTCCCCTAAGGCACACCATAGCCTGGGGTACTCCACTTCCACGAGATCTCTCCAATGAGTTGTGTTTTGAGTAGGTTACATGAGTAACAACAAGGTAAAATAATATAACGTATGACATTTGGGATGTGGGTAATAAACGTTTGAAATGTCATCTACTGAAGAAACGGAAGAAAACATCGTAGCGTAAACTGTTCGGTTTCTGGTGGGAATTAGCAATGCGCTTGCTATCTTTGTTGGGTGTGTTAAACCGTATGGATTTAAGTGGAATAATTGTAAGGAGTTATGTGATCGAGACAACGTTTTAAGCAAGGTAAGGCCATTTGATTATTAATTTCCCCGCCATGGCATGACGTGGGCCCATATGATTTTGCCTTGTGCAGCTATCACGCATTTGAATTAGGTTCGCCTCATTTGCGCTGAAGAATATGGTTTATCGCGCAGTCTAAACGGACTTGGGTGTTGGTTGATTCTTTTTCTTTTTTTTATTTCCCATGCTTGAAAGGGTATGATCCTGCTCATCGTGTACTTTTTTTTGATGGAGTAGGTGAAATAGTGCTGCAAATGGCGTTTCAGCGCAGACATGTGTAAACGACAGTTGAATGCTATTTTCAAGATGAAGGAAGAGTTGCGTGATGCTTTGAAATATCTCTTAATCCATTCATCAATGCACAAAATTCGCTTTGCTGCTTAATCCATACCACAATGCACACAATTCGCTATGCTGCTTTTAAATAGTACATTTGAGGCATAGGCGCACGTTACACAGTAGGCCGAAACAAAATTTTTTTTTCTCGGTAATACCGTATACCCCGGGAAAACACAGAGACGGTTTAAAGGTATCAAAATTTGGATACCGCCCAACCCTAGCACGCGCAAGCGAAGCGTTTGAGGAGGTGACATTCAGTTGGGGTTCCGTTATTTTTTATGTCATTCGGCGTCAGTGACAGCAGCG